>NC_137832.1:34283256-34568256 GCF_963921795.1 Nannobrachium achirus | reverse complement strand
CAAATAAAGCTGACATTAACGATGACAGCCGATATTTAGCTGTTCATAGGCACACATTTTGCGCTGGCTATGTTGGTATATTGGTTATCTGCAGCCTACCTGAACAGATAATGAATGCATCCCTTCATTATGGCCAGTGATGTATTTCGGACCAGTTACCCATTTATGGAGATCCCTGGTACCCATATATGGAGATCCATGTACTGTATATGGAGATATGCTGTGAGAGCCCAAACATGCTTACTCAGTTAATCGTTATATGAAAGTCCTATGATGTCTATGACATCTGACATCATACCCTTTTATGCCCATACATGGAGATCCCTGTCTGTAGAACCAGCCACACAGATGTGGGCTGTCTTGGCCGTCTGTTTTGGCTATATATGGATTCTGTTAGTGTGGTATGTGGCCGATGTGGCCTCCATATATGGGCATTCCCTATGAAGTCCAGTTAGATATATGCTTAATATTGATTACATCAGGGAACTCCATATATAGGCATCACAGTGAAGCCAGAGCGTGATATCAGAACGGCAAACCAATTCTGTTAAGAGTGGTTCCCCTGACATCACAGTGACGTCAGAGCATGATGTCAGAGCGACAAACCCATAGAACCACAGTGTCAGGCGTGACAGAGATATACATACAGTACATACGGACAAGCTGTGACGGTTCACATACTAATCTGCGACCTACGGTCACAATCATTCAGGGTATAGGAATTAAATGATATGTTGTCACATCACATTTATAATAAATTCAACATATGGCATTTTAGGAAAGGTTAAAACTAACTGGGAGAGTCCCGTAATCAAAATGCAGTAGTGAAAGCATCTGGGGGATGGAAACATTGTGAAACTGCTGAAATCAGCTGCTTGTCTAAAAGGAGATGTAATGTTGATTGACATGTTAGGAGACAACACAGCTGAGAGAACATAATGTGACCCAGACAGCATCAAGTCAGCAGCACTCGTAAGCATTACCGTAAGTATGATATTGATCTTTTATGGAACTATCAAACACATATTTCTGATACTTTTCTAGTAGATCCTCTGGGATGATAGTCATGTCATTAAAAAAATGTTTTTCTTTTCTTTCTTTATTTTTCTTTTCACAGGGAATTTGACCCAAATACAGGTCACAATGGATTTTTATTCAGATTATAATTCTACATTTTACGATGACTACGTCTATGATAACTCTTCACTGCACGAGGAGGCCGTTGTCACACACAATACAACGTGTTTCAAGGAGGCCTCATGTATCACTATGATGGTGATCAATGTGCTCATTTTTCTCCTGGGGATCTGTGGCAATGGTGTGGTGATCTGGATTGCTGGCTGCAAGATGAAAAGGACCATCAACACTACCTGGTACCTCAGTCTTGCAATCTCTGACTTTATATTCTGTGCCTTTCTACCGTTTAACATCACCCACATTGTAACAGACGACTGGATGTTTGGGCTCGCCATGTGCAAGTTCTCCTCCTTCGTGATGTTCCTGAACATGTTTAGCAGCATCTTCCTGCTGGTCATAATCAGTGTTGACCGTTGTGTATCCGTCATGTCTCCAGTGTGGGCCCAGAACCACCGCACTATTGGGAAGGCGTCTGTGGCTGTTGTCTTAGCCTGGATTGTCTCCATTGTGCTAAGCATGCCAGCTATGTTTTTCCGACACATTACCACCTATCTGGGGAAGACGATATGCTTTAACAAATATACATCTGATGTGTACAGCCACAAGACCATCGCAGTAAGCCGCTTCATTGGAGGGTTTGTTATCCCACTCTTCATCATCATAATCTGCTACACCATCATTATGGTGAGACTTCGGTCTAGTAGGATGAACAAGTCTTCCAAGCCCTTCAAAGTCATGACAGCCCTCATCGCCACATTTGTCTTATGTTGGCTGCCGTACCATGTATTTGTTCTCCTGGAGCCCCATTACCACAATGAGTACATCAAGATGGGACTTACAGTGGCCACATCTGTGGCTACAGCCAACAGTTTCCTGAACCCGGTGCTGTATGTGTTCATGGGTGGTGATTTCAAGCAGAGTTTCAGGAGTTCTGTCCTGTCAAAGATTGCAAATGCTATAGGGGAGGATGGCCACACAACCAGCCGCTATCTCTCCAGGTCAAGCTCCATGGAAGGCAGGGCTTCCACACGCATCTAGTGTCAAACTGGCTAAATACTATGGATCCATACAGTATAATGCACACATTTATCAGTTAATGGTCTTTTGTTGCTATCGTTCAACGGATGACCCAATTATTTCACTTGTGACACCAAAATATATTCACATTATGTTCTTTTAGGGAAATGAGCTCCACTAAAGCAGGACTATGTAGTTTAAATTGGAAGATTGGATTATGAGAGTAGCCTAAGTCATTCAGGTCTGTGCTTGTAAAGTAGCCTGGTGGAATGTTTGGCCTAAATCAGAAGAGATACACACTTCCACTTCCAGCCTTTTGTAATTCGAAGAGGGCCTACATTTTAGATCCTTAAAGGTTTAGAATTTAGGTTTCCACTTTTAGGGTACGGCCAGTCGGCCAAACTGCCTATGCGGCAGATTCTGCCAATGCTTTTCAATGGGAAATCTGTCAATGTGTTTATTTCAGAACCCACCTAAAACATGTATCCTATGTACAATTGTACACTATAGTGTTTTTCAGTGCAGTTTTGTTTTATCTAGAGGTGGAAATACAAAATTGTGTCAGAAAAGTAGGCTACTATCAGTTTTTTAGCATTGTAATTTTTGTGATGAATGATTGTCCATCCATGATTTGATTGGTTGATATAATTTGTATTTAGAAAACTAATATTTCATTTTGGGTAGATTTGCTTGCCATAAATGGTACAGTAAACAATTTAAAGCTGCTATATTAATATCCATTTACTGTCATCTCTGCTAATTACAATCCTACTCTGATTTGATTCAAAGGACTGTTGAGGAAATATCAAAATAGTGTGTGCATAGCAATGTTTTCTAGATCATAAAAAACACATATTTGCGCACACACACACACGCACGCACGTGTGTGCGCGCGCGCACACACACACACACACACACACACACACACACACACACACACACACACACACACACACACACACAGTGGTAATGTGTTTATCTAGCTACATACAGTACCTATTCATCTACAGTATCTATCCATCCATCCATCCATCCATATACTGTAGGGCTGGACTGTTTTACCGTTGTACTGTTTCTGTTTTTTTTTTTTTATTATGTTTGTAATGTAAATGTATTGTTTTCTACCCTGTGGGCCCTGAGCCTGTAATAAAGTTTATATATATATAATATACTGTATAATATATATATATATATATATATATATATATATATATATATATATATATATATATATATAATTTTTTTCTTTTCTTTTTTTTTCTTTTTTTTTCACTTGAAAATCTCAAAGCGTTCAAACAGCACTGCTTAAAATGATTTCTCCTGGGTGAACACATCTGTAGTGTACCTTGTAGGCCAGTCATTTGGAGGCCCACTTGCAATACCCTCATGGACCACCAGTGGGCCCTGGCCCACAGGTTGGGAATCACTAAAATACACAAGCACATTTTCAGCACTGCTAAAAGATAAATACTTTTAACATTGATTGAATTCCTCTTGTATTTTCAGTGTAAACAATGTAATGGCTTTTCAAATAAAGAGAAAACTGTTAACAGTAACAGGTCTATTTCAATATGTTGTGCTCATATCTAATCTCACACATAGTTGCTAGTGGTTTCTAGCAACAGAAAAATAATCAAGAACAGGAAATGAACTCGGGTCAAATTTGGCGAAGTGACATCCCCTTTCATTTACTACTGCATACCCAGGTCTGTCATTATTTCTTATAATGAAGATGTATTTGTTTCCCTGGCACAAAAGGGGGAAATAACTATATAAACAAATATCGGTATTGGTATCGGCCAAGACATTCCATATCGGTGCATCCCTAATTAAATTCAGTCAGGGTATGGGAATTAAATGATATTGTCACATTTATAATAAATTCAACACAAGGCATTTTATGAAATTCTAAGAATAACTGGGAGAGTCCAGTAATCAAAATGCAGTAGTGAAAGCATCTAGGGCATCGAAACATTGTGCTCTTGTCAAAAAGGAGATGTGACCAGACATCATCAAGTCAGCAGCACCCAACGCATTACCGTAAGTATATATGATATTGATCTTTTATGAAACTATATCAAACACATCTTTTTGATACTTTTCTAGTTGTCTACATCCTCTGGGATGTTTTCTTTTCACAGGAAATTTGACTCAAATACCATTATTAGGTCACATTCACAATGGATTATGATCCAACACTTTGCGATGACTACGTCTATGATAAATCTACACCTCCACGCCTATGCGGCAGATTCTGCCAATGCTTTTCAATGGGAACTTAAGAGTTTTTTTTGTGGAAATCTGAATGGCAACAAACTGCTCTGTTCCCATTGAAAATCATCGGCAGAATCTACCACATAAGCAAAGTGTGTTGTGATTGTACCACTTAAATATATTTCTCTTAATTCATGCAAACACCAATGCAATTGAGTTTTTACATTTATCTCTTATAATTTCTCTGCTATATCAGAACCCACCTAAGGGCATGGTCACACTGCACTTATTCTACGGATTCTGACAGGTAGGTTGAATATTAGTGCGGTGTGACCATGCCCTTAAACATGTATGCTCAGGTTCAGGTTTAGGTTCAGGTTTATTGTCACACATATCCATACAAGTACAGATACAATGAAATGCTCGTGCCAGGAGCACTCTCAGCCTTATTACACAAAGACATGGTCACAGTGACCGAGGAGAGTGTGGACCCGCATACCATGCAGGCCACACAAAACAAGTCCCAAGAACAACAATACCATACAGTGTAACAGTGTACAGTTTAAAAATGCGTACAGTGCCCATGTTTACCTATGTTTCACTTTCAATCCTTCGTTGAGCAACCTGACTGCCTGGGCAAAAAAAAAAAATATTACTGAAACGAGTCGTGTGCGATTTGATGCTCTGGTAACGTTTTTTGTATGAGAGGAGTGAGAACAGGGAATGGGCAGGATGGCTGCTATCTTTAATGATGTTCTGAGTCTTTTTCTTGACAAATAATTGACAAATACTTTTAACATTGATTGAATTCCTGTTGTATTTTCAGTGTAAACAATGCTTTTCAAATAAAGATATAAGAAAACTGTTAACAGTAATAGGTATATGGCAATATTGTGTGCTCATATCTAATCTTACACATACTGTAAGAGTGGTTAGAACAGGAAATGTTACTTGTGACATCCCCTTTCATTTATTGTACTACTGCATACCCAGGTCTGTTCTGAACTGAACTGGTCTTGTGTGAGGTGAGGGTATTATTTCTGCCTTGTCCTTTTTCACTGGTCTACTCGATTACTTGTACTTTTGTACTTTAAATGTACTTTTAAAGTGCATAGTAATTTTAGTTCAATAAGTCTTCTTAAGCTTACGCTTTTTTCTTTTACCTTTTCACCACAGTGAAAATATTCATCAGTCAGTATACAGTACAATATTAGGAAAAAAAGGTAAGTGTTTATCTATTTATTTATTTTTCTGCAGCACAAAGCGTGCAAGTGAAATAAATATGTTTGTGGTATGACAGAAATGTACTTTACTTGAAGATATCAATGTATTTCCTTTTCTACAGCAGTGCAGCATGACATCTGTGTCATCACCGTTACCTACCATGACATCTGTGCCATCACAGACTCTGTTAACTACCAGTGCTGAAGATGACACAACGTTTGATTACGATTACACTGATCCACCTTCATTTATCTTGGAGAAACCTTCACCATTGTGCATTAACGAAGCAGGGTGTGTCATCCTGGTTGTGATAAATGTGATCATCTTCCTGCTAGGGATTTTGGGTAATGGCCTGGTTATCTGGGTTGTTGCCTACAAGATGAAAAAGAAGACGGTCAACACAACGTGGTACCTCAGCCTCGCCCTCTCCGACTTCATCTACTGTGCAACTCTCCCTTTCAACATAACACTGACAGCAACAGGATCCTGGAAATTTGGACGTTTAATGTGCAAGTTCACCTCCTTTGTTTTGTTCCTCAACATGTTCAGCAGCATCTTCCTGATGGTAATAATCAGTATTGACCGTTGTGTGACTGTTGTGTGTGCGGTTTGGGCCCAAAACAATCGTACACAGAGAAAGGCTGCAGTTGCAGTTGTTGTTGCTTGGCTCTTTTCTATGCTGCTAAGCATTCCTTCCTTAGTGGTTCGGGATATTCTCACAGATAATCAGGTTACTAAATGCTACAACAATTTTGAATTGCTACCCAACACCAATGCAGGTATCCCGGTCTTTCGCTTTGTTCTAGGCTTTGTATTTCCACTGATAATCATCACTGTGTGTTCTACAGTTATCATTGTAAGGCTACAGAACAAATTCGCCACAAAGTCCACTAAGGCCTTCAAAGTCATGACTGCTCTGGTAGTCACATTTGTCATCTGTTGGCTTCCATACCACATCTTTATTTTACTAGAAATCAACCCCAGTCAGTCTCACCACACATTAATTTCAACTGGAACGATGATATCGGTGACTCTTGCAAGCGCAAACAGTTGCATGAATCCATTTCTTTATGCATTCATGGGCAAAGATGTGAAGCAGAAATTGTTTAGCTCTTTTGCTTCAAAGATTGAAAGTGCTTTCAGCGAAGACGGGCCCTCCGGAAGTAGAGCAACGAGTAGAAGATCTATTTCTGTTTCTCAGCTTTAGAAAGTATATTCTCAATTGATAAATGTCTCTCTTGCCTTTTTTTTTTCCTTTCTTTTTTTCTTTTTCTTTTTTCCTTGAAATTATTTAGCAAACAAATATTTGCATCAAATCTAGCTCTCTGTATCTGTATTGAAGTGAAGTGAGAATTTTGGGTCTGCCTGAATCAGTTTTGCTTGTACCCTACCAAAATGGACATGGACAACCAGATTGTGGCGTACGTTGCTCTATGCCCAGATGGACAGTGTGCTCAGAGAGCACATGCCTACATCCTCAACCTGGTCAAACAGATTAAGAAGTCAGGCTGCAATGTCCTACTCATCCACACATCTATCCTCACAGATGCTTTGAGTGATCTGGCTCTGCATTTCCTCAACAAAATGAAGATGGTAAATCAAGGAAACATAATGTATTCAACTGACATGGTCTAATGAGACTATTGTCTCACGGAAAAGCTAAAATTTTAGTTACAATGTTGTTATTTGGTGCACACTCAAAGACATTTGCATTTCACGCCGCACAGCAATTGCCTTTTTCCAGTACATGCATTAAAGTACATTGACACCTGCACCTTATTTACCAAGAATTGAGATAAATGTGCACTCTTGCAATACATACACCATGGAAAAGAATAGGCACCGCAATCGCATCATCAAATACCATTTAATAATAGGAGAATCTTGGGCATATATTCAAGTTAATTTGACAGAATATGTTTTCTCTTTTGAACAACAAAGTGCGTCTTCCTGGTATTTTATTTCTCGTGTTAAGCAACATGCCATTGCAATTTCAACTACCATAAACAATATTACACTAGGTTCTTCTCTTATTTATTGGGCCATATCATATCACATTACATTCATTCTATATAAAATACATTCAAAAGTTACTCCCGTATTCCAAAAGTGCCAGTCTGTGAGAGCAAGAGTCACTAAAAGATAAAGCATGTGTCAAAAATAGAAATGATTTCTTCTATTTTTCTCTTGCATTAGTATGTTGTTGTTCTTTTTCATATGTTTTTGCAGACATTATAAAAATATACATATATGGAAGTTAATCTTGCATGGCTGTTAGCCACCTGTGTTTTTAAATGTATGGCAGAGAATGATGCAAATGGCACTGAGAAGGGGCCTGCACAAACCAAATTAAATGCTTCACACTTCTATGTACTGTTATGGAACTGAATATTACCAGTGGGTATTTTTGTATAGTTTGTATTTTAATAAAGCAACTAACAAAAGAGAAAATGGTTATGCTCATTCTATATAAGCAAATGTCATCAAAACTATGATGGAATGAATACTACTACTATCAAACTAATGTTGTAAATTAGAATAGAATGTCTAATACTTAATTGATCTTTGGGGTAAATCTTGCACAGTGAAATGTGTTTTGGATTTCTGCAGTTAGTCCAGTGTTAATAAAACACAACATTTTCAAAACCAAAAGAATCAGTATTCAAGATTAGATAAATGATGTTCCAACTTCTTAAAATGATTTCAACCCAGTGTCCTAGAGGCATTCATTAATCATCTCTGATGGGAGTTACAAAAAGAATAATGTTCTTTACCTTTACAAAACTAATCCTTAGATTTCATCCTGTAAATTCAATAACTTTACATTATAGTAAAACGGCTGCATATTGCATTTGTTTTCTACCCAGCAAAAAGTTTGGACATTAAATTCTGAAGTTTTGAGGGAATATTATTGCATGTACAAAGAGAGATTGATGTCTATATCCGTGATAGCAGCAGACCATTTTCCATAATTGCAATTCATATTCTGCATATAAATAAGTTCATATAACACAGTTTCAGTGTTAATACAACTTCTAGATGAGGTCCACTTTTTTTAACGGCTGAAAAGAATCCAGCCATAATGAGCTTAGATGTGCTTCCAAAACGCGTGTGTGTCGTTTTCCTACCCGATTGCAGTAACTTGACAACGTCCCCTAATGTAACGCACACGTAACTGCCTCTCACATGTGCGGACTGCTTTAAATAACTCCCTAACCCCTGCAATAGCACATTGTTCTGTGGCGTGCAACGTTAAGCATTAGACTACCAATCCCTGTGATGGAATCCCTCTCCCGCCATTGTTTATTTATCTAATCTAAAATGTGTGCGAATCGCCGTGACGAACATTGCAAAGAATCATAAATTACCCCACCCCCCACCCCCCACGGAGGAAAGCCGGCCAGTGCTATTCTTTTGGAATGACACTTATGGGGTGACTAGGGACAACGCTGTTCTGCGTGCGTCACAGAAGGAGGCGTTGCCAAGTTACTACGATCGGGAAGGAAAACGACACACGCTTCCAAAACAGGTCACAGCTTCTTCATGTTAAGGCATGTCCACATACCAGTACAGTACAGTGCATAGAGCAGGAAATGAAGTGTTTCTCATAAAGTCCTTAAATGACTTCCCAATCTACAGCAAGTAATTACCACTCCTATTAGAATGAGTAGGATGAAGTTGCTGTCCAAATCAATCAAAAATGACATGGGAGGGAAGAGAGAATTAATTTCTGAAAATAATATGTTTCCCATATATCACCTTGGCTTGTACTCCTCTGGAACTCCAGACATATTCCTTTTCTTCAGGGCAGAATCGACTGTTTTGATGAGTGTGTCAATGTCAGCACGCATTTCAGGAGTATAAGGATCATACTTAAGCTTTCGTAGGCCGGATCGCTTGAAGTTACCATCCTTCTGACCCTCAACACAAAGCAGACGGTCCTCTGAAGCCTCCAGGCCTAGAAACAGGACCATTCCCTTAAGCTTGGAGAACAAGTCCCTCTTGAGGTCCTCAAAGTGAACCACATGGACGTTCTTCCCATGGTGCAGCCAGTCCAAGGTGTGGGACGCCCACCACGGAGCGTAGTTCTTCACAAACTCAGGCCACTCTGTATAACAAAAACAGTGAAAAATTAAAAGGTATAAAAGTGTCTTGTATCTTAAGTAACTCCTATTTATTTGTATCCATATACAGAATAATTAACAACAATTTATAGAATAAAGATAAAAATGTAATTGCATGAGAAGGGGGGAAAAATCAACAAGGAGGGAAAATCACAACAATGGTATCACAACTACAAAAAAACAAACAAAAAGAAAAACAACTAAATGTCAAGTAGTAATGGAGATAAAGTTTGATGTTCAGACAGTCAGTAGTTATGAAGTCCTTCCTCAGACATGTCACATTGAAGTTGGACAGTTACTGATTTATGCTTACTTGTGCGCCGTTGTTGTGCACCATAAATAGCCGATCTACCGATGCAATGTGTTGAGAGCTAGATAGTACAGTAGATCGGCTATTTTCGGTGTGCGACGCGGCATGCAACCAGGTCTAAAGACATTAGGACCACTTCTTGGAGAACCCTGACCTCACTTCTTAATTTCTTTACAATAATAATGATCCACATGAAGTGATGAGCCATATAAATAATGGCCAGTGAGAATTGTGCTGCATTAGCAAGTACCTGGTACTAAAAGGGAATATTAAAACAAGTAAAACTTCTGCTGAGTTAACAAATCTGTCTTTACAAAATATAATGAGGGAGGTATCTTTTGCGCCATGGTGAGCAGAAACAATATGGTAGTTTTTTGAGCAATTGGCTTATCACACTGTTCAGACCCACACACAATTCAAAAGCCAATTCCCCCCATATTTTGTATAGTCTATGCAGAATATGGACCATATAATATACTCCACAGTGGCAGCTGGTGGGCAGGAACTTTACCCTTGCACCAGTTGGTCGACTGTTGTACACACAATGTCAAAGGTGGCTGTATATGAGAAAGATAAAACTGTGGAAAACATTAAAGATGGTTTAAAAGCGGCTATACTAGCTGTCAGTAGCTATATCATCCCCTGTGGCCCACAGCCTCCATTGACAGTGCTGAGTGCACTGAGATGCCTCAGCTGGGGTCTCTTACACAATGTCACGCAGACTCACAAGCTGCTCACTAATATTGCAAGTGGCAGCTGTCAAAATGTTCTCTCCATTCTTTCATCATCACATCATCGCTACACCAGTAAATAAAGAAATGTCAAGTCAAATCTGCTGCTGTTTGCATAGCGTGAGATGCCCTCTGCATGCATCTCTTTTTCTTTCGGGCAAAAATCGATGTAACCACAGACACAGGAAGACTGTGGCAGGAAGGATAATAAGCATTACTATGGTTACTGAAATACCATGAGAATAGAAGAGATATATATGTTGTGTTTGTGTGCCTGTATCCATGTATCTATATCTATATATAATCATGCGCATATATGGGCCTAGCAAGGACTAGAGGGAGTGTGATGCCCGTTGTCGAGTAGTTCAGACGATCCGACCAATTTGCCCATATATAGGCATATATGGATATCCAGTTGTCCAGAACCGCTAATCCAACTGATATGCCCTTATAAGCTGATGACATCAGGGTTCTCCATATATGGGTATAAAAGGGTCAAGGACTGATACAGACACCTCTATAGGGCATAAAAGACAGATACAGTAGATACAGAGATCTCCATGACTTCAGCAATTCACCTTTCCCTCTCCAATGGGCCTGTGAGGCAAAGCCAATGTGCCCGCCATATTTACGGTTGAATTCTGCCATGAGGGCCTTGTAAGGGTTCCGGATCATCAGGATGCTGGAGTCAAAGGTTTCGATCTCCTTCTTTCCACTCTCATGTGTCTTAATGCAGATCGTCCTCCCACTACGCCAGTGATCTCGCTCCCCTTTAAAACCTATGACACAGAAATTATGCAAAATAACTGTATAATCCAGTGCAGTGCAGTAATAATATTATGGTCCGTTGGTCTGTAAATCATGTTAAATGTTGAATAAACGGTGCGCTCAGTTCCAATGTCTTGTGTACTGTAATGTGTACAGACTCAAAGACAAGGAGGCACAAACAATAGTGTAAACTCGGCAACTTAAAACATGACTTATTGGTGCACAGCACTAGTCTTCATTTGACTGCTACAGGGCACCAAAAGACCATCAAAAGGTTCCATGTTGAAGCCTACCTTTATTATACAGTGAGCCATCAAAGTAGTAACTGCCAGTGTAGAAGCCAGTAGCTAGCTCTATGAGGTGTCGAGCCCAGGTGTTCCCGGCCCCAGGGAAACTGGCCAGGGCTATCAGCTGTTTGGAACGTGTGGGAAGGAAGCGTCTGTCCATACATCGGTTATCTGAGGGTACATAAACACAAAGGGCATCAGATTATTATAAACCCATTGAAACTCAATAATTACAGTTCTACAAAAATAATACGATAACATATTTTATGCTCTTATTTTCCTGTAGTAATTTTTATTGTATTCACATATACTTTTATTATTATTATTATTATTTTGCACTTAATGCTTTGACCTAAAATAGCTTGATAATCTGACATTCTTGATTGCTTTCGCCGTGGACTGAAGACTCACCTTTTCAGACTCCACCTAAACCCTTAGCACTACAGAAAAAAATCAATGACCATACATGAAGCTAGTTTGTTTTTGTTTTTTAGGTTTTTAGAACTTTGATTATATTGTGTTTTTTCTAGATAGATATCCATTTGCATTTGTTATATTGTTGATGATGTACTGACATATTATCTTGTTTATTATTGTGATGTTATCTGCTTATTGTAAATCGCTTTGGATTAAAAGCGTCTGCTAAATGCCTAAACTGAAACTGAAACTGTATAGTGTGTTGGGTCTCCTGTCTATTCAGCTCTTTATTGGAACTTTCCTGTAACACTTTGAAGCTGATAATAATGGAAATGCAAAGTCGCCTATTGCATTTCCTTTTCCTAACCACAAAATGTACAAAATTTAAGAAAGAGGGCTTTGACTCTGATCATCTGATGGCGGCTTGTGGTTTTAATGATGGTGAAATATCGGCAGCTGTTAGCCTATCCTACGTCAATGGAAGGCCCTCGAAGAAATGAGTCAGACTGAAAGTTATTTACGTGTGATTTCTCCTTTTCCAGCTTCCTCATACAATGTCTCTCTTGTTGGTTGTTATGTGCTATGCTCTGTTGTTAAGAATGTGAAAGGTTAAGTACAGCTTATGTGCACTTCTCAAACGTGCTGACTTTGACACGATTTTGGAAAGATGTTTAAAAGACTACCTTCTCACACTATTTAAAAAAATACTCTCCAAAGACTTCTGAATGTTTTTCAAATATTTCAGTCTCTAGATGTGAGATTTTGTAAAGACTCACTTGTTCAATATTCCCTTTTATTTGCCGAAATAGGCCCATACTATAACCATGTGTTCCCATGATTCGATCTCTGACTACACACACACACGCAAACACACACACACGCAAGCACGCACGTACGCACACACACAGTGATGTAAAGTAACTAAGTACATTTACTTATAGTACTTTAGTTGACTATTTTCAGTTTTCTGTACTTTTACTTCTACTCTATCAATAGCCTCTATCTATAGCCGAACGTGTCGCATCGTGATGCTTTGTAGGCCTACTTTTACACACACGCACACGCACACACACACACACACACACACACACACACACACACACACACACACACACACACACACACACACACACACACACCACGCCACCCCACCCTCCGCCCTCTCGTTCACACGTGTCTCTCCTCTCCATAGTCTAGCTGGCGCAGATTGATCCTTTATCAACTTCGAATACTTGGAATACTTTCTGACAAATAAAGGGCTGTTGCATTGTAGCTAATAACGCTATAGCTGCACCAACCAAGTGGTGGCAGGGCAGCTAGGGTGGCAACTCAGCCTCTTGGGAAATTAATGGCTTTTTGGTTAGTGTGCCATTTTGGTTGTACTCATTCACTTGGCCCGACTTGCTTGAAAATTAAACCTGTTTGATCTTTTCGGAACAGAATCTGAGTCTCATGTCGAGGTAAAAATCAGGTCAAACTACCACCTCATATCTTTACGATTGAGTAACGACTGAATGACAGGAGCGCGCCGCGACCCGTCTTGATATTATTACGACTTAAAATCTTTGAGAGTCAGCGGGTGTAAGGCTAGCTTTAAAGGTCTAAATGTCTGCATTAGAAGATACTGTAGTATTCACTTCTGCTTGGGTTTTTCCTCTGTTGCAGTCTTTAGAATTGAGTTATCAAATTTGAGATTTGTGCAAGACATGACCATGACTTGACCTGATAGTTCTGCTGAAAGACTTAAAAGCAGCTCTGCTCAGTGCTCAGGAAGCACTGCTCACCACCAGCCACATGCAAGCGTAGAAAACATATATTGACGGAAATTGCGGTGGGTTACAGAAATTTTATTTTGTTGAACAGCCTGATGGCTGACAGATTGAAACTTCTCCATAATGTGGTGGAATGGTAGCCTGGTAAACCACCCTGGTCGCAGATTCCAGTCAGATAACTGGCCGTGGCCGCAGCAGCAGCTATTTTGCTCCCACAGTACGTAATTAGGGGGTGGAGAGCTAAATTGTCACCGTATGAACATTGTCAACAACAGTGCTCTTGACTGTGTCATAAATGGGCCATGTGAAAATGAAGCCGCAAGCTCTTTTCAACTCAAAGTGCACATCAGACAGAGGTTATTGCAGAACCTTGTCAGGCTTTTAGGACGGGGCTGTGGACCTTTGGCCCCGTGCAGGGCTCTAATGAGCGAGATCCACATAATGACCTTAATTAAAGTGAAAATCTATTTGATGATTTTATTTTTTACATTGTCCACACAAAAATGTATTAATCGCCCAGCCCTACAAAACAGTCGGCTGATGGCTATTGTGCACCTGTGTGAGAGGAAATATCTCCATGCCAGCAGTATGTCTGCAGGAATCTGCAGTGTAAAGAAAAACCAGAAGGGTTTCAGGATTGTCATTGCATGACAAAAACAGATTAAACCTACATGTGCATGAATCTCTCTCACTCTCTTTCTCATTCACACACAGACAGGGTAATTATTGTTACTGCATGTAATCCTACAGGGTGGGCGGCACCTGTCAGCAGGGATTGTTGGTGGGAGGAATAGGATGGAGGCCCCAGTCTACGTCCTCCCGGTGGGGGCTCCTCACTGTCAGGTGAGTCAGTAGGATACAACAGCAGCGTCAACACACAGAAATGTGTGTGAAGAGGAAATAATTGGCACAACGACCAAAACAAACGCTTACCTTGAACCTGTGTCTGGTACACTACAAAGTACTCCTCATTGCCACAGCTCTCAAACTCCTCCCCTTGGCAGCGGTGAAGGCACATGTCCTCCTCCTCCAGCTCGTGAAGGGAGAAGTGTTTTGTCGGGAACCCACAGTGACACTTGTCTCCAGCCAGGACAGCAATTGACTGCTCCTAGATTACAGGGAGAGGAAATGGCCGTTCAGAAGACATAAACACATGAATGCTTTCCCTCCTCCTTAGTCCTCACACAAGCATAGGAATTCTAATGTTATCATGAAAGTTGAGATGAGGTGCTGGAATGAATGAAAAGAAAACATTAATGAAAATGTATTTTTGTTCACAAATACAAAATGTATATTCCGACCGGGCCCTATTTTTGTCCACGCCTTACCCCTTATCCCTAAACATCTTTGCCTTTTTTACTATTTTGAATTTTGATTGATTGACTGAAGTATTTATTAGAAGTTTGCATAGGAAAAGGTACAGTTTCATGACAGCACAGTTTACTGCTCAGGTAAGCCGAGGCTTGTTTCCATTGAGATCCTTTTTTTAACTCATACTGTATAACATTGAATGACAATGTTATATAACATAAAATAACACGTACTATGATAGGCATCAGATGATCAGAAAAACCTTTTTAAATAGTTAAAATAGCTGATCTACAAGCCCCACAACATGTCAATGTAGATCGGCTATTTGAAGTATTTTAAAATGTTTTTCAGAATAGTAAAAGAGATAAAGAAGTTTAGGGCATGGACAAAAATATAGCTTTCAATGTCAAATCAACTCATTTTCATTTCACTATTAAACATCCAACATTGCAAAAGTATTGGAATAATTGGCAGAATTCATTATCTTTTACATAAAAACATCTCCCTCTTTTATTATTGTGGGTGAGCACACTACTGATATATTATTATTTTTTATCTCACTACTTCTTTTTTCCTATGGAAATAACAATACGATGCACGAACTATGCACGAAAATAACAATTGTACATATGTTTTTACTTCTGTAAACCTATTTTGCAAACGTGGCATCCTCCACAAGCCACCGTCAGATGATCAGAGCTCATGCTGAGTCAACTGTCTGGATAAAAATTTGAACAACAGCAAAATGGTAGAACGTATACGACCGATTTGTTTTTCAAGAAGAGGAAGAAAAATAACAACAACAACAAGCGTTTGTTGGAGATTGGATTAGATAGGATAAGATTGGGCTTAGGATTCGGCAGTTAGGAGTTTAGGTTTAGGGTGAGGGGATACATTTAGGGTTACTTTTAACTCATACTCTGCGATCCCTGTTGAAACCGGGGATTTCCCGCTGTACCTCTCTGCGATGCACGTCGTTCCCGGAAATTTAATTAGCTTTAATCATTATGAAACGATTAAAAGTATGATCGCTGTATATATCCGTTTCGGAGACTTTAGGCCCGCCCCCTAACTGTATCCGGTCGTATTTCCCGTTTGGACCGGATCTAGGTTTCCGTATCCTGTCCAAGGCCCCATCGTAGCTTCCATCCCATCTGTTTACATTGTAAACAGAGGAAGGAGCTGCACGTTCATTTCACGTCTTTTTTCACCATTTTTTTATTTATTTGATAGCTTTTCGATTCTTGTGCCCGCCTGGCATATGATCCGCGCACATATCGTCTGCTATGTGCGCGAACGTGTCCACGTGTTACCATAGCGCACAACTGGATTTTTTCAATGTTTTTTCATGTAAACACTGGCAGATAAGCAGGGATACAGCGTGGCAACGGATATGTCTATTTCAATGGGGTTTTTTTTATTCGAAAGCTGTCACCGAGTCTACAGTCTACTAGATGAGTCGCGCACAGATTGTGCACGATGCGTGCACGTGCCCACGTTAAAAGGTAAGGACAATTTGGCAGCTGCTTACTACAGCTATGTTTAAAATGGCAGCAAAATTGTTAAGCATTAGGGACAGGGAATTGTTCAAGTTAATGTCTTGTTTGGTTGTGGTTAAACCTGCAATCCATACATTTTATGTACTTGTATGGACTAAGTTTACCAAACTTTTATTTTGGTGATGCCATACAGGTTGATGATTTCATTCGTGCTGAAAAAGTCGACCTTGTTTTGAACATTTTGTTGCTTCATCGCCTCAGTTATAATCACGCTCAGTCTACTCATAACACAAACAGCAGTTTAAATTAATGCAAATTAATAACACAAAATAAACACCCCCGGTCTTTGAACCCTGGTCTACCATGATGAGGGAGACCAAACAACTTCCACTCACGAGAGGGAATCCCCATTTAACCATGGGAGATATTGAGATATTCAGGCAGTACTACTTGTCAACCAGAGTGCGCTACGTACCCGACTCCAGGGTACATATAATAAGGTGATATTCTATTAATAATGCCCATCTTTTTGTGAAATACGGTGTTATTCATTGAAATAATTATTCGCTGCTTTAAGAGGTAAATGGCATTTTTGAGCGGTGGTAAACCGCTCCATAGAGTGGCTGTGCGTGTGTCTGTAGCCACTTTTCCTCAGCGTTTTGCCATAGCAATGTGTGTGTGTGTGTGTGTGTGTGTGTGTGTGTGTGTGTAGCCGTATTACATCACCAATTACATCCTAGACCTATCTGTAGCCACTTTTTCCTCAGCGTTTTGCCATAGCAGCCACCTTTTCCTCAGCGTTTTGCCATAACAATGTGTGTGTGTTGCCTGTATTACATCACCAATTACATCCTAGTAGCCACTTTTTCCTAAGCGTTTTGCCATAGCAATGTGTGTGTGTGTGTGTGTGTGTGTTTAGCCTGTATTACATCACCAATTACATCCTAGACCTATATCCTAGTCTGAAGACGTTATGCAAGCACGACCACCGCTCACTTCACATTGGGTGTGATTTCTAATGAAAACTTGCTCTTGATGACCCTACAAATGATAGCAAAACAAACCACACTAACTAATGGCTAATTTACACTTGCTGCTCGCCAGAAATAACTTTTGTACTGAAAGGCGTAAATTAGGACTTTACGGCTCACACTTCTTCCTCACCTTTTCGGTGCACATGTCCACACACTTGTCCACAGACATGTTCTGGACGATGGTGCTGATGGGAAGAGCCAAAGTCACATTGTCAGGCCTGTGAAAACATCCTTTGAATATTGCACTCCCATCTGAAACACAGAGAGCAGAGCAAAATAGCTCTAAATGAATAATAATGTACTGTATGTTGCAGTTTTAGATACATTGAGGATAGCTTCTGTGATGACTCGTTCCACTCTGCTTGTGGCTCTTGGCTTTGTTCAGACTGCAGGTAAATTACTATCTCAAACCTCATCTTTAGGACTGAGATTTGCAAGAGATCGGACCAGATCTATGTATTCAGATATCATCGCCCTATCTGAATTGGTTGCCGTGGTAATGATGTAACAACATAGACAAGACTATGTGTAACTTATACTGTCATACGTCAGTGCCATAAATAGCCGATCTACAAAGTCACAACGACATGTGGAAATCTTTATAGGCTAAAATGTTGATAACATATTATCAACCATTTTGTCCAGTGTTTCTTCTGTTCTTGTGCAGGTGTGACCAGACTGGTGGACAGAACAGAACACGGTGTGTCAGAACTCAGGAGGATGAAATACACATGAATCCACTGATCACTGATGTCTATTTTAAACTTCCAGATGATTTGATATGGCAGACATGGCACATACCGGTAGCACACTAATCTGTCTGGTTGTTACTATTAGTTGAACAAATCTGTTCACCTTTACCATATGGTTGTGTGGTCTCTCTTGTCTTCGCATATACCTGGTGTCAGAATTTGGATTAAATTAATACATTTATTTATTTATGAGCAGTGCTCCTGGGAGGAGCTAAGCTCCAACATCTGACTTTGTCCGGGCTCTGAAGCGTGACCTACATCTGGCCTACATCTTGGCACAAAGCGCTCAAAGTTTGTTGTACACCCAGGGTCACATTGGCCAAGCTTCGTGTGATGAAATTAACTCAGAATAGAAACAGCACCGCTCACTTCACACTAGTTGTGATTTTCTACCCTATGATTACATTAGTCGAGGACCCACATGGCCAAAAGCTCAAAGAAAAGAGGGGTACATGTGATTTTCTGCCGTACTTTTTATTTCAGTTTTATCTATTAGGTTGGTCATTAAGGTCCACAGAATGAGAGGCCTGCTCTGCCGGAAACATCGCGAAAAAAAGTTATGGCCATTTGTATATTCACTGTCCCATTGACTCCACTAGAAATATTAAAAAAAGAAAAAAGGTCTGATTTAAATAGCATGTGAGGGGTCAAATTAGAGATTCTTCGTGATTCTGAATCCATTGCAAGCATTTGTTTTGCATGAAAAACATTCCTTGGGCAAGATATCAACCCCCCAAAACAGTCAAAAGTGATGAGTCATCACTTTTTTCCCACTTTTCACAGTTTTGGGCTGCCGAAAAGTAACCCAAGCAATGTTTTTTATGCAAAACAAATGCTTGCAATGGATTCAGAATCATGAAGAACCCCTAATTTGACCCCTCACATGCTAATTAAAGCAGATGTTTTTTATTAATATTTCTAGTGGAGTCAATGGGACAGTGAATATACAAATGGCCATAACTTTTTTTCGCGATGTTTCCGGCAGAGCAGGCCTCTCATTCTGTGGACCTTAATGACCAAACTAATAGATAAAACAGAAATAAAAAGTACGGCAGAAAATCACAGGTCCCCTCCCATTTTGGGCACTGGGTCCCCGACTACATGGTGGTCTCCTTTGTCAGTCTGGACTGACACCAGGTTCATGACAAAATGGGGCTTAGTTGAATACATCTTTTTACTTTTACACTATAATTGTTGTGTGTGGTCTCCTTTGTTTATATGGACTGACACCAAGTTCATGACAAAACGTGGCTGTGTTGAATAAATCTTACTGTATGATTATGGGTGTGGACCATGGGTCTGGACTAACACCAGGCTCAGGTCTGGACTAACACCAGGTTCATGAATAAGCTTAATCCATATCCACGCACTGAGCCCTCATTGATTCATATGGTGGACATTGATCTCCTACTTCTTACTTACTTCAAAAATGGGGCCTAGGGAACTAGGTAACGCACATCGACTGGTGGGTGCTGGGCTAAAGAGGCTTCAGTTCAAAGAGAAGAGAGCCCACACAGCCCGAGTAGGTACAAAAACGTCTTTATTTGGCTGACAACGTTTCGATCCTGAACTAATGTATTCTTTGTATTTTACTTCCACTTTGTCTTTCAGCTTCACCAGCATGTCATTAAAAATACAGCAATGGCATGTAGTGGCTGTAGTGTCTGAATGAGTATTTGCTCTGCAAATGTTACAAAAGTTCACACCTCTCATTTTGTATCTTCTTTTCCATGTAGCCTACTCAGCATGGCTCACATGACAATTAGGGTGAGGGGTTAATACCCAAACATTGACAGCTATGATCAGCAGTTCTCTCAAAACAACTAAAACGGGAAATGAAAAAACCAACAGCGTGGTTCTACGCGACTCTTAAGTAAACAAACAGCAATAAGCAGGAAGACAAGTGGTCGAGGCAAGCATTTATTTGTAAGAGGAGTTGATGAGGATGTGCACGTTACCCTGGTCTGGTGGGCTTGACTTCCTTAAACACAACAGCAGGGTGTATCCATTTCCTTTCAAAGAGACAGTAACATGGTGCTAATCTAAACAAAGCCACATCCACACCAGTCTCAAACTACAGGAGCTCGGAATTGGTGTATTTTATTAATGAGCTTTTCCTTCCTTCCGTCAGTGATCCTGTGGCAGACAAAGTGTATTTATAATGCAGACCATGACTAGGCAGCACAGCTCTCAAGAGGAAGAATTAAACACAACGGAGCAAGTCATACCCAACTGTGACTTTAATCCCGAAAAATAATTTCCTAAATTCACACAGGCTGACTATGTCCTGTATTGAAATAGCATCAGCGTATTCAGTCAATACATTCAATCATTGGACGTTTTTGTATTAGCTGGATCAAATACATTTCAGTGCTATCTTGTGTTTGTATAACGAAATGACCTTGCTGCTGTACATGGCTGTGATTGAATATGGTAAATGAAACAGCATGTAATACCTTTAAAAGTCAGAGGGAGCTTAGCATTAAGCCCCCCAACACACAAACCCAATGTTGGCAGCGGTAAGCATCTGTGGCCGATAATCTGAAGTTGAATAGACGGTGTGTACACTGTTGTGTTGGGTCCAAAGTTGCAGTGAGGAACTGAAAGCCAACCCAGCAAGCTTGGTCGTTTCGACGGTCGGATAGCAGCGGAGTGGCAGAGAGGGGACAGAGAGGGGTTAGAGCTCTCTGGTTGCTTGCTTGGCCTTGCTAGCGGGGCCCTTTCTTAAATGCAATACAGAGGTAGTATTTTGTCTGAATACAGCGCATATACTGTAGACTGTATGGTACTGTATATCACTACAGCCCTCTATGTTTGCTCAAAATGCAGACACAGTAAAGGTTCACTCGGTTGGCACAGTGGTAAAGTGCCCGGGTTTGAATCCACCGTGGTGGTGCATCCGGCTTTGTTTAGTACAAACACTAATGGTCTGGGGAGGGAAGCCGGGGAAGGTGTTATTTCTCACTGCACGTATTCCTAAAGGCTGGGTTGGCGCCTGTCAAATGCGCACAATTAAGTGGCATGTTCATGTGTTTGTTATTGAAAAATATTTAATTATTTTTTACATCACACTAGTACTAGCTGTTGATGCAGTTGCATTCAGCAACCTTTTCACACCTTTCAACTGACTGATCTCCCGACTTCATTCGACTTGACTTGTAATAGTCTGGACAACAAGGTTTAGTTTGTAGGAGGCTTTGTTGAGGGATCAACTCACAGCGTCGTGCTGACTCATGGCTTAGCTCCAACCTGTAGATGGATAGGCGGTTGGCTCCTCCACACAAGTTGCTCCTTTCGCCTTTACACTCCATGTTGCATTCGCTCTCTGATGCATTTGGAGCCTGGATCTTGTGGCCACAGTAGCACTCTGCCCCAAACTCCAGGCCTGCATACAGGTAACCTCTGGACACAGACATGACAGGTAGTAATGAGAAATTAACATTATTTGGAAAGGAAATCACAGAGACTGCGCAGTTCGACCCTCAGATAGTAATGACCCTCAGATAGATGACATTGGGACAGGGATCTCCATATATGGGCATAAAACGTATGTTAATTAGTAAAGCCAAGCAGGGCCTTGGCAAGTTAGGGCCTGGGTTTAACCCCATTATACCTGTTGTCACAGGACCTGTTTTGACAATCTGTTTGCCTGTGTCCATTTATGCCCCTAGGTTTGCATCCATTTTATGCCCTTATATGGAGATCTCTGTATCTGTCTGTCGGGTGGCCGAGCGTCTAGTCAGGGACCGGCCTACTCAGGAACGATGTAAATAGGGAATGAATGCCCCACCCTTTAATGCAAACCACATTATATCTGTTGTCATAGGACCCGTTTTGACCATCTGTTTGCCTGTGTCCATTTATGCCCATATATGGAGATATCTGTCTGTCTGCATCCATTTTATGCCCATATGGAGATCTCTGCAGACACAGTGCCGGTTCCAGAAAACACTGATGTCAGACATTAGCTCTGCATACAGAGATTCCGAACCTTTCATGCTGGTTCCGGAAAACCGCATATCGGGTCGGGTCGAGGCCGGGCACTGCACTACGTGCTGCGGCGGGGAACGCGCGTGCCGAAGTCTGTGTAATGCAAACCCCATTATACCTGTTGTCATAGGACCCGTTTTGACCATCTGTTTGCCTTTGTCCATTTATGCCCATATATGGAGATATCTGTATCTGTCTGTCTGCATACATTTTATGCCCATAAATGGAGATCTCTACAGACACAGTGCCGGTTCCGGAAAACCCTGATGTTAGACATCAGCTCCGCATACGGAGAATCTGAACCTTTCGCTGCGGGTTCCGTAAAATCGCGCATCAGGTCGAGGCCAGGCACTGTACTACCTGCTGCCGTGGGGAACACCCGTGCCGAATTTGAAGCCGGTGGGACGAACGGTTCTCGAGATACGCGGATTACATACATACATACACACTCACAGAGATTTTTTGTTGACTCATGTGGCGTACGTGATGTCAGAGCCTTTTATGAAGTGATGTCACAATGAGTCAGCGCTTGCTCCGGTCCCTCCGGAACAGCCCGATGTCAGACATCATCTCCGCATACGGAGATTCAGAACGTTTCGCGCCGGTTCAGGAAAACCGTATATTGGGTCGGGTCGAGGCCTAGCTAAGAGCGTAGGCAAAGATCTGAGCTATCTATGTGCGAAATTTGGAGTCTGTAGAACCAACCATGTGCTGTCAGGGCTCTTTCATGCGATTCTGGCCAATTCGCCTCGGCTTCAATTGGCTTCAATTAGTAGTCAGGACTCCGCACATGGAGATTCCGAACCTTTTGCGCTGGTTCCAGAAAACCGTATATTGGGTCGGGTCGAGGCCTAGCTAAGAACGTAGGCAAATATCTGAGCTATCTGTGTGCGAAATTTGGAGTCTGTAGAACCAACCATGTGCTGTTGGGCTCTTTCATACGATTCGGGCCAATAAAAACATTTTTAATCTGCAACACAATTTTATACACTATGCAGTGGGGGTCGCTGTTTCATCTCTCTCTCAGCTAAGGGGTCCTTGGCCTGAAAACGTTGAAGACCCCTGCTCTATATAGACATAAAGCACAGAAGGGAGTACAGTACAGTATATCAGTAGATCTAGATACACTTGCATCACTTTCTGTCTGTATAATAAGGGAATATAACACACATGGCAATAGCCCATGGTTGTCAATGAAGCTTCCACCACTGCTGCAAATTGTGCTTATTTCCCTCATTTGTTTGTTTTTGTTTACCTACAGCTACTCACTGCTCTGAGGAAAGAACTCGAGGGCCATTAGGGAGAAGCTCAAACCGCCCCCACACACCCCTTTTCGTTCTATTTTATTCGCTTTTCTCTTTATCTGTGGTATAATGGGAAGCATTCCATGAAGGCATCTGTTCCTCGGAAAAGAAGTCAAAGTTCTGAGAATGGTGGAAGGTAGAGAGAGGAAGGCATGACGTGGAGGCTAGGAGCACAGTTGCACTGAGGTCAATTGATTTCCATATCCATCCTTGTTTACATGTGTCGTGGGTTTTATTTTTGCGTTACAGTGAATAAGTGAGTATTAAAGGGGAGACATGGCAAAGAGAAGGTGTGTGCTTTTGACTGTCATAGTCGTACCTTTCTGCACAGTTGTCCTGGCAACGGAAAACAGACATTTTCTTGTAGTCCAAGAAGGATGTGCCCCTCAGCGCTCTTTTCTGTATGTTGTCTATGTAGCAGCCAACGTACTTAGCTGGAAAAGGGTTTTCAAACAAATCACAAGTTAGATAGGCCTATAATACAGTACATGAAACAAGCAATATACTGAAACTACAATACAATAACACAATAAAGAAATGGCCTTAACAAGCAATAAGGAAAATGTTGCTAATTTACATTATTGGGCCCTTTAAATTACAAATGGCAAGTATATATTTGACCATGATATCCACTGAAAGACCTTAACGGTGTATAACACTCAGTGTTACACAGGACAGTCCAGTGAACAGAGCCCTAACTGGAGCAGCATCCTAATTTATTTATAAAGATCCAACCCCTTCTAGTGGCCTGTTTCTGTAATGCAGTCATTTCCCTGGCAGAAGTCTGGTGTGTGTGGTGGGGGGAGGGATGGACAGTGAGAGGCAATGTTGCGCCTCACACAGCAAACCTACCATGCCTTTCTTTCCTGCTCATTAAAACGCTGCTCTTTTCACCGAGGTTACATGGGCTCTGCAATTCAAAACAACACCAAACCTCTCTCACCATCTGTGCTCTGCCATCTCCCCATTACCCCTTTAAATCTCTGCTAATAGCTAAGTGGGGGAGGGACGTGGTCTTAACCTGGTGCATTATTATAATTGTAATAGTCTAAAAGGTCTGGGGCTGAGCTGCATGTGGTGTGCTGCAGGTCCTCTGATATAATCTTCCTCCTAACCATTGTTGAGCTGGGTACTAATCTGCTTTACAGAGGAAACCGATACAAATGCAGCTGCACTTTAGTAAATGTTCCATATTTGAAGGTTTATTATGAACATGAACTAGATGTATCCATTTTAATTTAACCACTTTCACTGTGACATCCCAAAATGTTTTTTCAAAACTCCTCAGAATATCTCACAATTAATCTTAAACAAAATAGTTATACATGTCATGCAAGCTCGGGTTGCAACACATCGTGAGCTTGTAGATTGCCTCTTTTCAAATAGCCGAGAAATTAAATAGAGCATAAGTGGTTAATTTCAAGAGTTAAGTCTTTCATAATGGAATGACAGGTGTATGTGACCACTACCTGCTTGCTTCCTTGAATCCCATACAATCTGTGTATTAAATCTGTGCTCTAGAATATGTATGATTTCTAGAATAATGTCATATTATCCACTGGGTCATATCAACAACCACTGTACTAGTCCGCCTGACTACTGTGTATCCTTGCTATGCAACCATAGCATGACCGAGTTGTAAAGGCTGGGAAGCCAGCTGCAGTGCACTCGAGAGTACTGGTGGATAGTGGGGGAAAGCAGAAAGGCTTTGATGCCTTTAATTGCACTTTCATCATACTCATCTGTGGTCATGTGGTTCAGGAAGAGAAAGAGGAAAGGGGAAAAGAAAGGCTTGAGGAGGGTGACGTTCTTCTGAAGCCTGATTCATACTTTGTCGTGAATGCGTTGTGACTTGAGAGCTTGTGGTCTGCTATTCTCTGCCGTTCTTGGCACACAACACCATCGTGCGGCGGAGCATAAATTAGGCTTGGTGCTGACTCGAGGGGGGGGGGGGGGGGGGGGGTCTTGAATGTGCAGTGTAAACATTTCCTGAACCCATAATCAGAAGAGATATCGTCACTGTCGGGCAGAAACCTTGTATCTCCAAGTTTCAAATTTGTAAATGTTTTCGCAAAGTAGAGCACTGCTTCATCACACAAGGCCGTCGCACAAAACTAGTGAAAACAGCTGATCTACATGCACACACTGCCTCGTGGTGCGAGGCGTTGTGTGCTTGTAGATCGGCTGTTTTCACTAGTTTAAATCATTTTAAAAATGATAAATACAAAACAAACGGTTTTGGACATACAAGGTTTCCACCCCCGACAACGACGATATGCTTAATACCATGTTAGCACTAAAAACATTCCAACGTTATGAATGCAATAGCTGTAATGTTATTCCATCAAATTCTGCACACTAGACACTACTAACTCCCCTGTGTCTCTCTAACCCAGGTAAGAATTCATATGGGTTGCTGTCGCAGCAGTTCAACAATGGTCTGCAGTAGCCATGTTGACATTATTATGGGTGAGTGAAGAGAAATACCCTGACAGCCTGTGAGAGAAGTAGGCCTCTCAGTTTCCACTGCGCTGATCTCTCCTGGCTCTCGCTGCATTTCACCAGCTGCTACTGGGAGCCACGTGGAACCAAAACATTCAATGAGTGCCCATCATTTCACTGCAGTGCCTGCTCTTTTTCCAAGAGGTTAATTACTGCAGACAGGGTACACACACTAGGGGCCACAAAAGTGAACGCTTTTTAAAAAATATATATATCTGCTCCAAAAGCCATCTGCTTTGGAAAGCAGGCATTCAGCCGATTATCCTCCAATGAGCAACCACTCACTAGAGATGCTCCGATTGCGTTTTTTGGGGCCGATACCGATCACTGATCAACTGGAATCAGTATCTGCCGATACCGATATTCCCGATGACAGCGTCAAATACATACATTCTTCTATTTATTGTGTTACTGTAGCAGCATTTATATATTTAATGATTCTTCTAACAAAACATTGACACTGTATATTAAGTATAAACATAGGAGATTGCAGGCTGAGGTCCTTTAGTATCAATTTCAACTTGTAGGAGTTAAAGCTTACATTCAGTCCCACAGATAAATATTGTGAAAATAGCTGATCTAGCTTGTAGATCGGCAAAGCCGATTGGCAAAGCTGATACCGATAGAGCCATTATCGGCCGATCGCGATCACTCACCGATCAATCGGCACATCTCTACCACTCACAATCATCTCTGACCTTATTGTTATTTTTAGTTTTCTTGTTTGTTTTTAGATCAACAAATGTTTTTTGAGATGGTGGTGTGGCTGTAGTGATTATTATCATGACATCACAAATTCAATCCATTTTCTACCATCTCTGGTAAAAAAGAAGAAGAAAAAAAAAAAATATATATATATATATATATATATATATATATATATATACTGTAATCAATAAATAATTGTTATATGGAGTTTATAGATTGGGGTTAGAACGTCTTTGATGACTTTAGCCCTTTAAGTAAAAAAGGTGAAAGGTCACTCTAACTGCCTCCTTTTAAAGACATTGCAAGTACAGCCAGTTACTGTTCCAGGTAAAATCTCCAGCTATTAACATACTTCAGCAGCTTGACATCACAAAGGCAACCTCGATCCTTTTTTACATTAATTTATAGCACTGCAGCCCCATGCATATAACTATAAAATATACTTTTTCTTCCTATTAGCATCTATAGTTTTTATATTACAGTGATGTTTTTTGCATCTTACCATCTATTCATTTTAGGCTTAACAAGACAGGTTTTAAATATTACAATTCTGAGAGAAGCACTCAGGGGATTTTGCCAAAACGAAATGAATACCACTGCAGTATTGCAAAAGTGCATCTAGTGTTTGCTGGCAGAGAACCAGTAGCAGTACATGACCCACCTCTTCCATCATCAGTGTCTTTGGCATTACGTCCTTTGAGGGCACGGTTCCAGCTGCTGGTGTAGTCTCCCCCTCTGCCCCCGATGTCCTGGCCATCCTGTGCGGCTTTCTTCATCCACGGAGGACCATACCTCCGGCCAGGCCTGCGAGTCTCCTTAATCACCCTGCTACCCATGACGCCCAGCCCCCGGCCGTCTGAGGGCGATGTTCGGCCTCCCATCTCCAAAACCACAGGGCCCCCGCTGACTCCCGAAGAGCTCTCCCCAACGAAGCCAGCGTGAAGGAACACAAGGCTGCCAGCAGTCAGATACAGGAGGATGAGGGAGAAGAAGCGCACCGGTTTCCTGCGGAAATAGCGTTGTATCTTCAGCAGAGGCCTGGCCATGCTGCCTTCCCCTGCCTCTCAATCACGCATTCACACAGTAAGCGATGAAGACTCATAAAGCAGCAGACAGTAACAGCCCTGTCACCCCGCCCCCCTTCAAAGAGGCATTGGAACTCACAGAAGGCCAATTAAAATGTAGAGAGCGAGAGCAGTGGCTAAAATGTCTTAATCCAATTCTGCGTGAAGGTCACACCAAATAGCAGTTTCTGAGTGTGTGCCTGCTCAGGCTCATGGGGCTGGGGTGACTGGGGTCCTTATCCAGGTGTGCTGTGCAGTCAGAGAGTGGTGCTCGACGACGTGTCCTCGTTGAGTCTACGTCCCTTCTGAGAGCCCAGCCCTGAGCACTAGTCGCAGGGCCATGGCATGAAAGGTGAGTGGCTCAGAGTGAAAGATGATCACCGAACACCGCTTTCACTCCAGTCCTCAACCTACAGACATGCCATGCCAGCTTTACTGTTGCACTTTCTCCCTCCAATTTATTTACTGGCTGCGCTGAGATCCTGTCGCCTTTTGCGTCTTTTGTGTGACCGGCCATTCACTGGTGCAATCTGGGAGGGAGGTCATGACTCACCATCTGCAAGAATGAGAACAAGAAAAACCACACACCTAAGTGATGTTGCAGGTGCAAAAAGAGACAAAACAGAACATCAGCTTGAAGCAACAGCTGCTTTGCAACACTGCAAATGCATGGCTAAGCTTTTGTGGTCAATCACAGAATTGTATATATTATTCACTGTAGCTGTGCAACTTGAGCTTTAATTATAGTTGAGACATTAAGGTTTTGTATATTCTCTTCTCTATTTTGTATTTTCTTTGCAGGTTTATCGCAGTGCAGTTGTTGCATGGTGTTCATTTATAACCAAGAGCTATGATTTGTGATTTTGCGAGAGAGAGAGAGAGAGAGAGAGAGAGAGAGAGAGAGAGAGAGAGAGAGAGAGTGTGTGTGTGTGTGTGTGTGTGTGTGTGTGTGTGTGTGTGTGTGTGTGTGTGTGTGTGTGTGTGTGTGTGCGTGCGTGCGTGCGTGCGTGCGTGCGTGCGTGCGTGCGTGCGTGCGTGCGTGTGTGTTAGTTTCTACAGTATATGTTTTATGGAAGCTAAACACTGTCTGGTTTCAGTTATCTTCATCAATTAGATCGTGCACTAAATTAAGTTGAACCAAGTACAAACAGATACACAGGTTTAAAGAATCATCACTTATAGAGACGCAAGAGTTTCTTAGACATAAGGAAATTCAAAGCATAGTTCTGGTTGATATACCAGATAATTATTTCCTTGGATACAATATTAACATAATCTTTGTCTTTGGCCATGATTAGATTAGTCCAGAGAATATTAGTAATTGACTTGATCAGATTTCATCAACAGGAAATAATGTTCCCATTCAGAATTCTCATCTCCTAAATCGTCTGCAATCACTTTGAAAGGACTCTCTGTTCAAGGACACTGAGCGGGGTACAATTGGCAGGCGTAATGCAACACTTCAGGGTCGTGGAATTTCCCGGAACATTCGAGGGGACACTCACCCCTAGAGCTATCTGTCTGCCTCAGGTAAAGTCCACAAAAAACGTTTGTTACCTGAAACTTAGCCCACCACAAGACCCAGCCCCCAGCCTGTCTCTCAGCCTGTCCATTTTACTCTCTGGCTCTGGTCTAGAACATTGGTTCTCAAAGTGGGGTCCGGGGACCCCCAGGGGTCCTTGAGGGAGTTCTAGGGGGTCCCCAGCTAGTTAGGAACCAAATGGACCCTGTACACTCTCTGAGTTAAATTAACATAGACTTTGCAATACACAATAAATGGGGGTCTGCGGGCTAATAAGTGTCAATTTGGGGGTCCTTGATATGAAAAGGTTTGAGAACCACTTCTCTAGAAAACCAGGAAGCATGAAAGCATCCAAGACCTCATTGACTTTTCATTATTGACTATTATTGACTTTTGCCAATTAACCACATACAGTACAGTACTGTACGGCTGAGTACATTTTATAACTATGTGCTGCTGTTAACTAACTTTGCCGTAGAGTAACAGCTGAAAATTAAAGAATGCAATATGCAGTCTTCTTTCTCAACACTTCTCTGTCTATATTATATTTGCATAATATACAGTATACTATATTCCAAAATGTATTCAGTCTGTTAAATCACATTAAGTTCACAGATGTTCAAAACATTCAAGTAAAAGACCCATGTGAGTGAGTTTATGGACAAGATCCATGACATTGAAACTACATATATGCGTAGTCTTGTTCATCTGGGTCTCATACGTCCAACTCTGACCAGTTAAGTAAACAGCATAATGAACAGAAATATGATGATTGGGGCTGAGTTAAATGCTGGGGATGCTGATTATAAGAATGTGTGGCAGAAGTATTTAAGATTAATGCAGTTCTACAGACTTATACTGTGTCGTCATGGAAAGGTTTGGAAACCACTGTTTATATAGCTGTTGAGATGATAAGGACCCCAAAAATGTTGGGGTCCAAAATAGCCATATAGCCTCTGGCTACAGCCTCCTATTATGAAATGGTTTTGAAAGAAAGGGGAGTCAAGACATGTTGTGAGCTTGTAGATCTGCTAGTTTCGCTATTTTTGCCATCCTCTCCTTTCCAAATGCCCCCCTGTGGTCGCAGTTACTGTCAAAACCTCCACCAGCTGTGAGTCAGTCAGTCAGTCCATCCGTCCGTCCGTCCGTCCGTCCGTCCGTCCGTCAGTCTGTCTGTCACACGTCACATGTCACACTTTTGCCCTGCTCATATCTCTGCAACCGTTGCCCCGATCCATGCCAGATTTTGCACACACACTCCTTGCCTGCCAAACTACAACCTCCAAGGACCCCCGGAGCTCCAAGGACCCCCAGGTCCCTGGGGGACCCCCAGATGTAAAAAATGACCAAATGTGCAAAAATGACCAAATGACCGGGGGACCACCGACTCCTGGTGCTCCAGAACGGATGCAAAAGTGGTGGCGCCCCCAGTGGAGGACCCCCTGCCACTGCAGCGCACATAAAATGCCGTAACTCGGGCTAGGAGCCACCGGGAGAGCCGGGGCCGGTACCTATTCATCCGCCTCGGCGGCGCGGAGACCCCACCCCTCATTTCTCACATGGCCCTCTTCTAGCGCCACCATGAGGCCGATTCTTGCAAAACACATTTTTGGACACTGCTCCTACAATTTTTGCCCTAAAATCACTCAAATCGGTACACAGTATGTCTACACTCATGTCATCAACATGGATCTGTCCCATATAGCGCCACCTTCAGGCCGATTTTTTCAAACACATTTTTGGACACTGCTCCTACAGATTTTGCCCTAAAATCACACAAATCGGTACACAGTATGTCTACACTCATCTCATCAATATGGATGTCCCATATAGCGCCACCATCAGGCCGATTTTTTTCAACCACATTTTTGGACACTGCTCCTACACATTTTGCCCTAAAATCCCGCTGCGACCTGACGGTCGCTTATCTCCCGATTAGGGAGTCTTACTGGTATAAACAATGCTGGTATACAATCCTGGTCTATCAACACTGTATTTGAGATGCCACATTCCCTAAATGCTCCCTAAAATCAAGCCTCCTCAGGCAGTGTTAAGATCCTGAACATGAGTAAATTTGGCCCTAGGGTAGCGGACCTGTGGTCATTAGCAAGCAGGCACAAGAGTGTATGTTGCACTACTACAGGATCAGTCATTATCTGTACAGAAGGTAGTTATGTCTGCAAAAAAAATAGAACATGGAGAAAGTTATAGAAACTAATCTCGCTTAGCCAGATGATCAGAGATGTGATATGTCTGGTGACATCTAAATTCAATGAATGTGCTAAAATTGTGTGGAAACTATTCGGAAATGTCAAAAAAGCTCCACAGAACCAATGCAAACACTTCAGGGTCTTTGCTTCATATGGGATAGATAGATAAGGATTGGTTTTCAAAGCAGTATGTTTGCTGCCGCTGGTTTTCTCTGGCGTCCAAGCCTCATTCAATGAGATTTCCCCAGACATATCAGTATAGGCAGAGATCTCTGATCGTCTGGCTACGCGAGACTAAATAGGCACACATTAAAATTAGGCCTTGTTTGTCGGTCTACTATGTGTTACACATAGTAGACCGACAAACAAGGCCTAATTTTAATTATTCACGTCCACTAACGAAAATGAAATTGAACTCTACTCAGGACTAATTTGTAGGATCAAATAACAGCAACATGAGTGTGTGCACACACACTTCAGAGGTTTCAGAGTAGACAGTGAGGCACAGACTGGATTTGTATGGCTTCTTTCATCAGAGCACACAGGCAGCTCTCCCATAAGTCTGCAGTGCTGCACATTAAGGTCAGTGATCATAACTTCCCCATACTTGTGTGCTCTGTGCTGACAGCAGTGCAGGCTGAACCTTATGAACTTCCAGCACTGAAAAGGGAGATTTTTGGATGAAAGTCAGAATGTGACATTTTCCGGGTTTTAAAATTATTAATAAGAAAAAGTAAGGCACACCAGGGATTTAAGGTGCTGTGGGATTGATTCATTACTCAAGTGGAGCAGACATAAAACTCACTGACTGGTCATTAATTCACATTCATATTAAATGAGCCAGCAAATATTTAATCAGAGTGGATTTAGGAGGGGATGGGTGTCAAAGTTAATCTTTGCCGGCCAGGCCGACAGCCAGCTCAGCTTGTGCCATGGGCAAATAGCGCTGTGGGTCAGTCCATAAATATTCTTCATATCTACCCTGGGACTTATTGACCAGGAACAGGCCCATGCCTGCTGGGGCTACACTCACCTATGACGCACCTCCCACAGGACCTGGATTGTTTCCCACACCGAGTATATGACTATGGTCAATAGCCAAGAAGGAAATAACCAAATGTTCATGGCAAGTACAAGACAGGCTTTGTTTCCTCAATATATGTGAGCATCACTTGGAATAATTTGGAAGGACAAACAGTGCTTCTGTTACGTCATTGTTCTAGAATATTTCTCATTCGCCAAATGTCAAGATGATACAGTATGAATAGGAACACTGGAGAAGCATACAGATCCCAAAACCCAGAATGCTATTTTCCCATGGAGAGCATGAAAAATGTGGTTTGGCTTGAATTGTCCACATGTATTTAATTTCCATTCCTTTGTCTTTAGCTTGCCAAAAAAGGACCCCCTTTTACTCCTTTCAGTTCTTGAGAAACTGGGTGAGGCTTTTTAAACTTTTAGACCTTCAGCTCCCCAGCGCAATTCTCTCCAGCTGAGTTACATTAGATGGAATCAACACCCTCCCATGGCTTGTGTTGGACTTGGCAGTCGTTTTCCCAACACGACAGAGGAATACAACAGTGATAAGAGTAAAATAACATTGCTGTGAGATGACACTGGGGGCTGGAAAGGGGAAGATGGGCTCAACAGGCCAGAGAGGCAACTTCTGGTCTCTGGCAAAAGGTTCCACTGATAGTAGTCATTAACCGTAATGGAGAGCGGAAACACTCATTACTGCAGCACTCAAACGTTTAGAACCCACAAGGACAAGAACAAGAGGGTATCAGGTGCTCTGGCGCCGCTGTCAGCAGGAGAGGAAATTGTTCATGAATCTTTTCTCTCTATCTCTCTGTCTCTGTCTCTCCAATTCTTTTCTCCCTCCCCAATTTCTTTTCTCCCTCTCTCAGTTTCTCTTCCTCTGTCTACTGTACTGTATGTGTGGTCAGTATAGAAAATACACATCTATGGCTCTTTCTGCATTGGATTGATGTCATTAAACATCATTTTGCTGTACACTTGTGTTCAATGACAAAATAAAATCCATCCATCCATCAGAGCAATATGGTTATGTAGACTAACAACAAGGATCCAGGTAAGTGGTCCTCTATTGCTGTGACAGAGACAACATAAGGGTTAATGGCATGCTGTACTGTAGCTGCAGTGTCCTGTTTAACTACCCTGACCTTCCCCTCACCCTGGGGCCCGTCCTTCCGCTATCCTGGTGTGTTTGGCCTGCCAGTGTGCATTAGTTGTGTTTGTTAAATCAAATCAAGCTAAAGATCACATTCCTCCCCCAGTGATAACACTGTATGTGTTTGCGTCAGATCTACAACAGGGGGTTTGCATGTCCCCTGCTGTACACCATGCAAACTCAGCTGATGGGACAGTTCAGAGTCAGAGCCTTGGAATACAGGTTTTCAAGGGCATCCATTTGAATGTGGATTCCTTCTGATGCTGGTCAGAAAGAAAGCTTGTGTGTACCATTCTATTATGTATGGAGGATAAATAATATGAATATAGAATATGGATTTAGCATTGTACTGTACTGCTGCATAGTATATTATAGTATACTGTATCTGAGTGTATCATATGCATGCCTGTGCGTGTGTGTATACGTTTGTGCGCGCGTGTGTGTGTGTGTGTGTGTGTGTGTGTGTGTGTGTGTGTGTGTGTGTGTGTGTGTGTGTGTGTGTGTGTGTGTGTGTGTGTGCGCACGCGCGCGCGCATGCGTGTGTGCGTGTGTGCGTGTGTGAGTACGTGTGTTTGTGTCTGTCGCCGCGCGTGCGCACATCACCTTTTCAATGCATGTGGTATGAATGAACCAAACAATGAGAGAAGGCAGGAATTCCTTGACACAATATATTATTAAAACAGTACTGTGCAATTAGATGTAATGAAAATGGTTATATGGGTCTATTAGATGCCAAACTCACACCACTCTGCGATAAGACAGCTCACCCAACACAGATGGCAACTCTTAGAGGAGAGCATGACCCATGACCGGTGCTGTGTGCCACTGTTTCAATGTGCCAAACCAATTACTTCTCTTTGCTTTTGTATCTGGCAACTGTTGCCAGAACGGGTGCTGGAGCCCTGGCTTCTCAACTTCATGCCAACCATTTTAATTAGACTGGTGGCTGATCCTGGTGTGTGCCGGCTATAATGGTTGGCTTGGTGCCCGAGACAATTAATTACCAATGACCACTCAAAGCCTCTGGAAGCTCATCCGTGGAGACATTCTAGAGAATCTCAAGATAGTTGCAGGTCTTCTGAGGCTTAAACAGCAATTCTGAAAAGAGCTGGCGTAGACACTTGCTATATCTGTCCACACACACGCATTAAGTGCTTTAGTCCAGTGGTTCTCAACCTGTGGGTCGGGACCCCCAAGGGCGTCTCCAAATTATTTTGGGGGGTCCTCAGACGATTAACTTAATGTGCAACATTGTTTTCTCACTCAACAGTAAACAAACCAACACAAAGTTTAAGTGTATAGAGGGTATCTGCACATTTCTAGTTACAATTTAATGACTTTTGAATACCTCTAAAACGACAAATTAAACATTGGCCAAATTGTCAAATATTAGAGGCAGAAATTGTGAAAATAGTCGAACTACATGCTCGCAACGCCTCGTGTAGAAGCGTGTTATACAAAATGTATTGCCTCAACTCTTAGTGCTCGTCAGGGTGGGGGGTCCCCAGTTAAAATAGGATTATTTTGGGGTTCGCGGCCTGAAAAGGTTAATTGAGAACCACTGCTTTAGTCCACATAAGACAGGAATGATGACTTAATAAGCAAGATAATGTAATATTCTTAACATTCTTAGTAGTTCTAACTATAATGAACTAGTCAAAGTCAACCCACCACAGCACAAAGCACATGTATTAAAGGACAACTTTTGTTTTTTTACAACAAGGGTTCATATTTTAGATTAGAGAAAAGAAAAGATGAGTGTTAAAATGTTTACTTCTTTCTATCTTTTTAGTAATTTTAACAATTTAGATTTTGCATGCAAGTGGCTAAATATGTCTTTTTAGACACAATAAGCCCATTACCAATATCCACCGCAATCTTTCATGTGCAGATGTGACTTATGGGGGCTGATGTAAATAGTAACAAAGAAATGTCTAAAAAGACACATTCAGCCACTTTAGTACACTTGTACCACCCACTGAAGTCAAAATACTAAAATCGCTAAAACAATAGAAAGCAGTAAATGATCATCTCATCTTTTCTTTTCTCTAATTACAATCTAAAATATGAAACCTAGTTGTAAAAAAACAAAGTTGTCCTTTAAGTGAAGACATCATTACCTCCATCAACAGAGTTGGATGGGGGGGTCCTCAAGCCATTCTGTTAGTCTGTCTGTTAACAGGATATGTCCAAAAGGTATGAACGGATTTGCATAAAACTTTGTGGAAAGCTTTGGGCATGGAGGAAAGGAAGAACTGATTAACTTTTCACACTCATTGGCCGAAGTGGGTTGGGTTGGTGGGAGTGGCTTCTCATGAAAATGCACATAAGCAAGGAACAGATACACACAACATAAACTTTGTATACATGTCGGTCGTGGTCAAGGAGGAACTGATGTCACATCGATTGAAAGGTTTCGTGTCAATTGGAATGAAGGTTTGCCAGGTAGAACTGAGCATAATGTCCACAATTGTTTAGTGCCAGCAGAGGTATGCACTCATGTGTCAACTTTCTAGATTAAAACCGAGCGTCCTTATTCTGGGGCAAACATTTGGTGAAAAGTAGTAGATTTCACAGAAAGGTTTGGTGTAGAGGTAAAAGAGGAGGGGCCTGGGGAACTCCGTCATGTTTGTGCCCCTTGAACTATAGTGGTGGTGAACTGATCTCCCTGTACGTATAACGTCAGGTTTGTAAGCTATTTGTTCCAAATATCTGATAATGTAATTGATAGTGATGATCAAATACGGCAAATCAAATACAGTAGTAGTTCACACCATTAACATGGACTCTTTTGAGGATCTAATGCTGATAATACTTAATTTAATCATTACTTAATATTTAATAATTAACATACAGTACATTAGTCCTAAATGAAGACCAACTCACCACTTTATTTCAAGGGCCACAATCATGATGAACAAATAAGTAGATAATGACTAACACTTAATAGCTTACATGTGCTCTGCGCTGTGTGGTGGGCTGACTTTTGTTCTGTACGGTAGTTATCTGCTAAGAAGAAAACATGCTTAAGTCATGATTCCCATTGATCTACTTACGTGGTTAATGCTGTAATGTGAATGCATGTGGACATAAACGATCCACTGTAAAATCATGTATATTCCTGATAATGAGGTATTACCGCATGAATTTATGCATGAATGTATGGTATTGTATGTACCATAATTGTGTAACCAAAGCAAATGTGTATTTTATTCAAAAGATAAAAACTACATCTCTCACATTCCAAGATGAATGAAAGCTGACTTGAGTTGTGATTCATTACATTGCTAATATATGAGGAAACATTACATTACAATACTGTAAGTTCAGTTGTTATTTCAAGTAGTGGCCATGCACCACAACTTCCTCAAGACTGTAGCAAGTAGACTTCAAAAGCTGATTACTGTATAGCTGATGTTTGGCTCTGGGGTGGGTATTTGCTTTATCTTTGATTAATTTAGGTTGATGAAAACTTTCCACTTAATAACTTTCTTTCATTCTTCATGAGAGATATGAGTGTGGACTGACTAATGTTGCCAAGAAGCAAATGCTTTCATTGGCACCACCATTTCAACTTTGCAAAGGCCTAAGGTTAATTACAAATGACCGTGCATTTGGCAATGGGACACTAGAATAGTCCAATCAGAGGAAGAGGTTTTAGGCACACAGTATAAAGATTAAATATTAAGCCCAGAGTGGCAGGGAAAAATCTCATTGTAATCCTTATAATACTCAATGGTCCATTAAGCACACTGGTGACCTTTTATTCTGAAAGAGAAGACATAAATTAAAGGGACACAAAATATTGTAATCCTCTCTTTCAACCAGTGCATAGTAATGTTAAGCCATAGTGCTGTAATGAAATGCAAAACTTCCTTACTGTTGAGCATGAATATCTCCATAGACAGCATATGGTGGATATGGAGAAAAGGGGAGGACAATGTGAATAGCTTTCCTTTGATTACAGAAAGTACCCAAGAGCAGAGAAGTGCAATTAGGCAGGATCAAAACAGGAGGCTGCACCGACCATTTCCACAAGCTGAATCAGCAGTCTTTTTGTTCCACAGAATAGACCAGCATTAAAATTGGGTCCATGGGAGGGAGAGCAAGATGGAGAGTGGGAGAATGCCGGAAGGGCAACCCTTCCACCTTCACACGTTGAGAACAAAACATCTCATTGACAATATGGGAGAGTTGGCACTATTTTATAACTGTATGTGCATTGTGCCACAATGGAGCTCTAAAACAAGGAAAATAGCTCAGATTCCATAGCTGTGTGTTTCGGGCCCACTCTCAATCGCCACTGCTTCCAGTTTCTGGTTAGTTATCTAGATGAACATTTGGGAGACAATGGCGTGAATTGGCCCTCTCTAATGGCTCTCTAAAAGAAGTAATTATTCTGCAGTTCTGCTGAATGGAGAGTGGCTGTCAATGGGAGATCGAATGATCCTCCACTATCCAACCATACAAAGATCTTCATTCAGGACCCACAGAATATCTGTATTTTTTCAAGAAACCACACACACACACACACACACACACACACACACACACACCTCCACTAACCGTTTGTTCCCGTTTCTCCTCTTCTCTGCTTTTAGTCAGGATTGTAGAGGGCTATGGCATTATGGCAAGTGTGTAGTCAATGAAAAAGAGACAAGGAGAGAAATAGGAAATACCTTCACAATGGATTGCACAGAAATTAAGGCAATTTTCAGCAGCACATGATTGAACTGTGGAACCACTACACACTGCAAAGTGTAGAAACACCAACACGTTAGCAACTCAGAAACTCAGAAATGCAGTTATTTATTAACTGAGAAGAACCTACTTTGTTTTTCCATCTTGGACAAACAGGAAACTAAACAGTTACACATCAGAGAACGAGGCTTAACTTTGTCAAATAGTGACTGTTTACCATAATTATACAAGGATGCCTTGATGGTGCATATAGAATGTATTTTTGAACCACTCCAATTAATAATTTACAGACCACTCAACTGTACGGGTAAATCACTAAAGTATTTATAACCTAGAGCTACTGTACTACAGTACTGTTAAAAGATGTAATGTTGTGTATGGCCTTTTTTTCTCTTTAAAGGGATATTCCACTTTTCAACAGGGAAACAGCTTATGGGATTTTCTCCACATACACACCCATTGTAACTTCAAACTTCATTTCAACCATGATAGATTCATTAAAAACACACATTATTTTTTCTGGTGACTCATATTACCCTCCTAATATGTGAGCAGGCTGTGTTTTATCCATAACCTTTTTCATTTATTTTTGATAATTATTTGGGAAAATGGAAAAAATGAAATAATTATTAAAAATGCCGGAAGGGTGTTTTTAATGAATCTATCATGCTTAAAATGAAGTTTGAAGATGGTGTGTGGGGAGAGGCCCTGGGCCTGGAGGGCCTGGTAACATTTACATCAAATATCTAAATATTGAATGAAGCAAATTAAAAACTATTCAGGTTGTTCATAAAAGCCTGATTAGATGATAAAATGACCAAGTTTTTTTGAAAGTGGAATATCCCTTTAAGTCCATTTAGTCTAAAACTGTTCAACCGAAAATGTTGACTAAAATATATATTTTTTCTCTTCCTGAAATGTTTACGTTTAAAAAATACATTAAAAAATACTTATACATAATAACATGGTTTCTGAACATGGTTACTATGTGCTTTACCAAACAAGATAAAAAAATTATAGCAGCTTTACATGAAATAGAAAGAAATCGTATCAAATAATATATTCTTAAACAGTAAACTAATAACACACACACACACACACACACACACACACACACACACACACACACACACACACACACACACACACACACACACACACTAAAGTGGATCATTTTATGCTGAGATAAGGCTTAAACTTGCCAGCTGGATCTCAAGAGAGCAGTGTCCATAAATCTTTACTTCCCTTTGCCAAAACCTTCCTTTCCTTGAAGCATTCACAATGTGGCCTTGCACTTGACCTACACAACATGCTCCTGTCCTTCCAAAGTTTTCGGAAAGGGACTCAACTACATATTGACGTCATTCATAAATTCTGATGGCTGATCTCAGAACTTTTTCTCAAAGCTCCTGCACCCTCAGATGTCCTGAATCTCTGAACTAGTTCCGAAAGCCCGTCTGAAACAGATCTCGTCTGAAGGAGCATGTATTTCTCTTTAGTTACAGTTGCTCTGGATATTGAGCCATTGAACAACTTGAAAGTGTTTTTGATACAAACACGATCCCATATACCACATACACATATGTTAGACAGTCTATGTTTTGGAATAGATATGAGGGGCTTGTAGTCCTTCCCGCAGCTGACCTGGGTTCGAATCCAACCCAGGGCTCTTTGTTGCAAGTCCTCCCCCATCTCTCTCCTGGCATTTCCTGTCTCTCTCTCACTGTCACTATCAGCAACAAAGCAGAAATGCTTTGTTTAAAGTAAATAGATATGGAGGATTACAGCATGTTGTGCACATTGTCTGGGGGAAATCGCTATCCACAGAGCACCATATGCTAGGATTACATCAAACAATACATCCTGGTAAAGCATGTTGCAGTCTCAGCATGAGGGAAAGTTAGAAGCAACAGGGATTAGGAGAACATTCAGCTATTTTGTGCTCAAAAAAGAAATCAATCAACTTGAATTGTGCTGATTCACCTCATTCTCCAAGGTGGAAAAACGACAGTGGCAATACACCTGATGCCAGTGCCACCTCATTTCATCTGTTGTCCCAGTGCTGCAAGCACGCCAAACCTCTCACAATTTTCACAACCAAGTCCTTGACCTGTAGGCGTGATGTTTGGCTTTTGATCAAGTATACTGTACAGGCTTGCGGGGAGCCCAGTGGTCCAGGCCCAGTGGTCCAGTGCATAGCACTATAGGCTCTAACGCCTGACAGCGCGTCGCGGGTTCGGGTCCCGTTCACAACAGCCTTTGCTGCGTGCAGCGTGTCGCTCCCTGTCTCTCTCCCCATTTCCTGTCAGTCTGCTGTACAATCAATAAAGACATAACAGCCCCAAAACAAATCTTTAAAAAAGTATACTGGCTTGCATATTTTAGACTATGGTATACAATGCATTCGTCTAGACAAGTGTTTCTCAAATGGGGGTACGTGTACCCCTAGAGGTACAGAAGAAAATGGGCAGATGTATTTTACTGTTATGGGTACAAATACAAATACAAAACATTGGCAGTCTTTGCTCATCTATAAATTGTAAAACCAAAGTAGAACTGTTATTGAATAGAAAGCAATGTTTATTTGCCATTATGCCGTTTATTTTGACATATTGGCATTGGAAATGGACTTTTGATGAGCTTTTGATAAGCAAAAAGTCAGGGGAAGGGGGTACTTCGCTACAGAGATTAATATAAAGGGGTACTGCAGCCAAAAGAGTTTGACGACATAAAGAGTTTTTCTTTGAAGTACAGTAGTAATTCTATCTGTACTGTACATCTGAAATGTGAGGCGATGTATTTCTCCTGTTAACTAGATTACATAAGAGTTTTGATCTTTTTCCCGTGCAGAATGATCTGCAATGCGAGGCAGGGTATTGGTCCCGTTAAGCAGTGAACTGAGAGCAATTGACAGGATGCACCCATTTGACTAGTGGGAGGCAGGGATAGGGTACTCTGCACGTACTCTTGCAAAATGGCCACTGAAGCATGCTTTCTTATCAGCATCATGCAATTCTGGACGCAAAAACAGGCAGGGTGCACCAAAAGTCTATCCCTGGACCCCTTTGCTATGTATTTGCATCTGACTTTGTTGTTCATATTGTTCTTACAGTATATATTCAGACCACTGTTGTTTATGATCAACTCTCTGTCCTTTTATTTCCTTCCAACAAAAGAAGGGTGCTGGGTCCAACTCGGTTCAACAATACAGAAGCAAATTAAAATTACGCAGGTTATTTTGTCTCCGACTGGAAGAAAAACGAATGTGTGTACTGTATATGTTTGGCATTAACCGCAGGCTGTTAAGGTTGCTGTTAGTTTTCATGACACAGATAGGAAATTGGGTAAGGGACACTTCTGCATTAGCTGAGCAGTTATGTGCATACACTGGGGAATATGATAATATGTATGCACTGTGTGTGTTTGTGTGTGTGTGTGTGTGTGTGTGTGTGTGTGTGTGTGTGTGTGTGTGTGTGTGTGTGTGTGTGTTACAAAGGGAGGGTAATCTTGTGTGTATACAGATACTGTGACTGCTGGAGAGAGCAGGCCTCAGTGGTGCAGCCTCGCCTACAGTACATGAATAAAATAAGACATGCTCACAGTATTCCTGTCCTGCTTTAACAACCCGTGGGAGACCAGAGAGAGAGTGTGTGTTTGCGTGCGTGCGTGCGTGCGTGCGTGCGTGCGTGCATACGTACATGCACACCTCAATGTGTGCATGAGCATGTATTGTATCTACGGTGAGAGTATCTGTTGTGTGTATGTGCATGCGTGCGTGCGTGTAAAGATGCAAACAGACAAGGAAAAAGAAAGCGAGATTAAGAGTGCGGCTGTGTACAGTATGAATTCTGTCCACCAGGGCCATGGTTCCATTAAATGGAATTTAAATACATCTTATTTAAACTTAAAAACACAGATTAGGCACTTAGAGTCTGAAGCCTGATTAAAACGTCGGAAGACACAGATCCTTTTCCACCACCACTATAATCCTTGCAACCAGCCCAAGGCTGTGAGTCCCCATGACTAATGCTGCATAGAGAAGCTTACACAGCAGAGAATGCCACCGGTGTTTAGGCCTCAGTCTAACCTTGCAGCAAGGCAAGCAAGGCCTCATGTTAAGTTGCTGTGATTGGCAGACAAGGCGACGCTTGAACCAGGAGTCAGTGAAGCACTGCAAAGGATCCGGAGCTGAGTCACTGTACTCCCCCCTGCAGGCATGTAACCCAGCAAAGACACATGCACAGTCACCATCGAAGGAGCTGATGAATGTTGACGTGCCAAAGAGACAGACTTGTGTTTGACCGAGCATGCTATAGTCGCCACCAAACATATCTGCCAACCTGGAGATTCACAGACAGATGGAGACCACTGTGCAGCGGGCCCCCATCACAGTCTTAACCGGACTTAAACTCAGCCAATTTGATGCTTCTAGAGCTGGAGATTAAGAACATGGAGGTCTACAGTACTGTATGTATAATAATGGATGTCCTTACCTAAAGGAGTGTTATATAAATAGACAGTGCTTCACATCTTTCAGATGAAATCCCAGTAGGCATAATTATAGAGCACAGAATTATCATGGGAATGTTGTACATTTATGCTTTAATGACTTAGGCCATATCCAAGTGTAGTTCAGTCATTTAACTCGTGAATATCCAGTTACTTGGTGGTGATAATTGTACTGCAATATGAGGAGAATGTGATGGAACAGTCTGGGATGCATCTCGATTTTGTACTTCATGTCACTGCAAATTGACACATTTGTGACAGCCATTTGTGACAGCCTCATTAGGGCCCAGTAAGCATGAGGGAGATCTGAACCATGACAGACCGGGGGCTCCACTTGCACTGCCTTCATCATACCAAGAATCCTGCTGTACTGGGAAGGAACAGGGCTTATCGGAACTCTTGCCTTCCAAACCTTCTTCTTCATAGTACAATCCATATGCCGGATATATAGTCATATAACAATATAATTACTAGTCCTTACCCGTTCAAAGATATGAGCTCCGAAATGATGTGCAGTGTGTGGGTTATGGGATGTGCACTGTGCACACGGTATATGAGGGATGGAAAGTAACTTTAACTGGTACTTGCATGATAATATGTAGGAGCATCAATGTAAGAAATACCCGTTTCGTTTAATGGCTATGTGTGTGTGTGTGTGTGTGTGTGTGTGTGTGTGTGTGTGTGTGTGTGTGTGTGTGTGTGTGTGCAGCGGTTTGGACCGTGAGACCATCCGCAGAGTGGTCTGTGTTTCTTTTTGAGAGGGTCGGTCCGCCTGAAAAACGCGTTTTGGAACAAAACGGTTACGTTTTGCGCGTTTGTGACGCCCTCTACGGGTCGAATTGGAAATGCTTCTGGGGATTCGTTGAGTAAGCCACCCGCAACCTGTGGCAGAAATTCAGTGTTGACTCGACGTTTTGTTTGTGATTTATGGCTATTGTTTGCAAAACGGGCCCCTCCCGCTAACTTTGGAGGCCCGTTACGAACGAACGGTATGGACTATCAAAATATCCCTTGACTATGTTCATTGCATGGGTTCAGAGATCATGTGTACCCATTTTCGTGACATTTGAAGAAAATATGTAGGAAAAGGAGCAAAAAGTGTGTTTTGGAGAAAATTCAAAATGGCGGAAAATCTATCCTGACGCAAATGGGCGGGGCCTATATCGGGAGATGCGTATTGACCCAAGGAATCCAGGGAAAAAAGAATTTTAATGTTCCGACCTACGGTTCAAGAGTTACAGGCCGAAACGTAAAGTGGACTGTTATAGCGCCACCATGAGGCCAATTTGTGAAAGTGACAAACGGGCTTCACAGTTATGTCAGGTGTGTTCATATGCTAATGGTGATGCGATTTCAGATCAATTGCTCCAGCCACTGAGGAGAAACGCTGTTTCAGACACTCACTCAGACACTCACTCAGACATTTGGTGAATTATATGTTAGATGTGTACAGGATGTTCTAAAAAATAGGAGATCCCTATGGGACATCATGTTGATATGGCTATTGGCTATGATGTCAAATTCATAAAAATAAAAAAAAGCTGCATGCCCGATGACTAAGAAAATACAAACTGTGTTCAAGCCTATATCATTTACGTACATCAGTAGAATGGCATGGCCATTGTGTGGAAGTCCACCCAGTCAATTCTGTTTTAACTTGTGGAGACTGCTGTCCAGGACAGGCTCACAGGATTCACCAAAAAAGGTGTGAATGCTGGATCCTGAAGCCTGCCCTGCAGTAGCCTAGCTCAGCTATACCATCCACCCATGTTAAAACAAGGAGGGGATGTACCGGTATATGTATGTATGTATATACTGCAGTTAGTTAGCTGCATTAGTATATAGGCTGGCTATGCCAGGCTAGCCCTGCAGAGGTCCCTGGATGGATCCATGCTACTGTACACTAGAATTGTGTATGCAGTACTACACATCTACCGTAGCAGGACAAGTATGTTAGCAACAAGCATCTGCATGGGGGGTTAACAAAGGTGAGTGAGAAGATAGCATCAGGCTAGTCACTCAGTCATTGCCACAAACACCCGGAGCTCCCAGTCAGAAAACTTGTACTGTGGAAGTCAACACACAGGCATTAATTATGAGGGCATCTCACAGCAACAAATTGCAACATACTAAAGAAATATGCTGGGGGGGAATGTATTGGCAATCTAGCCAGATGCATGGAGGATTTGAGATGACTGGAAACACTGTTGGAGGGCTCTCCCGAGGGCGACCAAGAAAACAGAATATCGCAAAATAGCACAAAATATCATCAAATATAATTTTTTCCCCTCATGCTCCAGTGTTCATCAGCCTATGAAGCTATTACTAATCATTTTAATGGGGGAATTAATTTGCAGAATGTGCTATAATTAGACTAAAATGACAGAGCTTTTTAAATTGAGGGTAAAACATCAATGGGCCTTGGTTTGAGGGCAAACATTGGCCAAAGTTAAATAACTCTCCGAGCAACACACTGGCGCCAGTAACGATGTTCTTTATCCACCAATTTAGTGAAAGCGGAGCCAGTAAACTAAGTCTCTATTTACAGGGATGGGAGTTGCCCTGTGGCGCCCCATTGCTAAACCAGGTACAGAGAAGCACAGCCACTTAGCACAAACAGAGACCTCATTGAGCAGCTGAGATTGACTTCAAGAAAGAACAAGCAAGCAGGGTTGCATTTCAAGATGAACAATTACAGTTATGATGTGTAAATTCAATTGCAGACTCTGCCCTATCACAATTGCAACCATAGATCATAGAGAATGTGCCACTCTTATAAATATATCTAGTTTTTGAATGGACATTCAAAGTGCTTCTGTCAAACACAAACTTCATGATGCGTTTGTTTGATATGAATTTGCATTGGCATCCATAGCAATAAGCATCATCTACACCGGGCCCCCCAGCTGTCAACACAAGACACTTATGAGTTATCTATATTTTTACATCTTTGGTGACATACTCTGTCCTTCCCACACACATACCGGTACATGGACCCACCCATTCATACCACGGCTATAATCTCATGAATCCCCAGAGCTGTTAGTGTTTGACATTTACCATTCACATTGGTCTGAGAAGTCATACTCTATACATACATTTGGAAGCTCAGAACTGGCGAGACTGAGAGAAACCAGAACTGATGCCAAACATGGGACCTTGACTGTGCAAAGAACACCTGAGTGTATTATCATAACACATTAACACCAGTGATAAGACAAGACTGCTGGTAAATTTAACAAATAGAATTTGGGAACAATATGTCAGCCTTTTTCAACAACAAGGCAATTCAAAGTGCTTTACACAAACGCAGATGGGATATGCCACCTGGAGGTTCTTAAATGATTTCTAACTACAGGAATTATAGCAAAATGAAAGAGTTTCAAGAGAAAGGGCTACTGTGCTTACTTTTACTTATGGAAAGGGCAAACGAAAATCACGTTTTTACAATATGAGTGCCATCATGCTGACACTGTTACAGTAGTTGGACAACTAATAATCTGGTCTCTATATCTATGACAGTGCTTAAAGCATCTCCTTATCCTCCTGACTTAATTCCTCAGCCATCATGTCACAGTGTTTTTGCGATTCTGTGAGATTGAGACCAGGGGGCGCTCGTTTTTGGGCGCGAGGTGGAGCAAGCGGTGCCTCCTTCCGGGGACTGCCCATAAGTCCGACATCTCATTAGTCCTACAAGTCCTCTAATTATTTTTATATTTTTTAACACATACACACACGGATATATATATATATATATATATATATATATATATATATATATATATATATATATATATATACCGTATATAGATATAGACATACACATCAGTTATGCATTCAGGTAATAAACTGTGGGAGGTATCAATATGGCTTCATAAAAGAGGTAGAATTGCTTGCATAAGAATAATAACACTAAAGAGTCCAACCTCTAGAGCACATACATTGTGTGACATAAAATGATGAAGTAGGGCATTCATTTAGGATGGAGATAAGAAGTTTCTGCCTGACAGTACTGTATATGCAATGTGGCCCTCTGGAGTAAAGGTTGCACACTGCTGCGTTTTTTGGGCGAATATCGGGGTGAATTTCGGAGCGCGTGAATAAAAAATCACACTTGTGTGAACTGAGCGGTGGTGTGTGTGTGTGTGTGTGTGTGTGTGTGTGTGTGTGTGTGTGTGTGTGTGTGTGTGTGTGTGTGTGTGTGCCCCCTGTGTGTGTGTGTGTGTGTGTGCCCCTGTGTGTGTGTGTGTGTGTGTGTGTGCCCCCTGTGTGTGTTTGTGTGTGAGTGTGCCTGGCCTATGCCTGGCCTATCCTGAACAACAGCGCCCCTCCCTTAACATGTGTGGTCAGAAAAGGTTACTGCAGGCTACATACCCGGAGACAGACAGACAGACAAACAGACAGACAGACCCACACACACGGCCACGTATAGGAGCGTTGTGACCACCGCTCAAAAATCAACCTCACGTTATGTCAGTCACGTTTGCACACTGCCGCCCGTTTCGCGCACCACTCGGTCCCTTGCTCTCTCTATCTCTCTCTCTCTCCTTGCCCTGAAAAACGCATTTCGCAACGAAAAACGCAGCAGTGTGCAACCAGCTTAAGTGTGGAAATATAGTGGCCCTCTCCATCATCAAAGCTGCCCACCCCTGCCCTAGATGTTGTACTGCTCCTTACACCCAGCTGGACCAACGTTGTTTGAAATGTCATACAGTGGCATCCTTAGAGCCCTGCAATCTCACCAGTGGGGCTAGAAATTGTTCACAAAAAAAGCAGCAAGCGAGCAGGCGGGCTCTATTGGCTCAGTGGCAACGATTGCAGCACTTGCACAGGACACCTGTTAGGTTCAAATCCATGGTAGAACAGTAAAGTTATGTACCGGTAGTACAGCTTTAATGACAATATTGCCCTACTGCAGTGATTATCTGACTGTCAGGTAAATCTTGGTATAAGCACAAAACCTGCCAGAGATATCATATGCATGCAGGATTCTTGAAGAGTATCCTGTATCAAAAAGTTAAGTCTTTCAAGGAAAGAACAGAGTTGAATGCCTAAAATCCCATGCTGTTCCCATGCATACCGTTGAGATTGTGATAACTGACAAACCATGCCAAGGTAAAAGTAAGGAGACATTTTCCAATTCCAACACCTCACTGCCCAGTGCCCACGTCAGCTCAGTTTTTATAGCCTTTCATACCAGCTCTAATGAGGATCTTGGCATCCTTTCTTGATGATGATATATCACAAGAAAGTACACCATTAGATATACATACAGCCAGCACTATTCTGGTGTTATTTCACCAGAATAGTGGTAACCACAAGAAAATAAGCTTTAATTCCTTTAAGTCTTCGAAGCCTGTGGCCATTGATTATGATCCATGACGTGTCACTGTGAGGTCGCCAAGAGGATGAAGAGATAAGGAAGGCACATAAGCTCTGAAGGAACTCAAAGCCTTCTCAATGTGCTGCTTGGCTTGGTCATCCAATAGCACCACAAGCCGGCTTCATATCTGAGGTACTTTTAAGCCTCCCAGTATACTAAGAGCTAAGTCTTTGATAATCTCGTCTCAATTCCACATCAAAAATATACTTTTGTCTTACAATTCTGTGGCATGCTTTGCCTTAAAAGCACACATCATATGGAGCATGATCAAAAATAAATTCCTAAGTACATTGATGCACTTATGGTAAAGCCATATTTAAATAACACTGGAAATATTAGAAAACACTGCATAATATCAGGAAAGACAGTGTATGCACATGTTTGTGTGTACAAAGGGGATATTATCACATACACAGATGCATTTGTAACTTCTTGCCACAATGACAGTATGTCTGGAGTCTGTTCCCACCTTGTGGTAGTCATTTCAGGGCCTAGCACACTGCTGGCACTGTTTAAAACGAATGTAATAATCCAGATGTGTTATGTATTTACTGCCAGATACTTGATATAATATACACAAGGCCTACCAAGTGTTTACAGTTTTTGAAGCAGGGGAACCCCGCACTATCCATCAGTTATCCATGGCTTGGGCGCAAGGCTGCAGGACAGCTAAGTGCTCTTTTAACCTACTTGCTGCAACACCAACATAATAACTCCAGCACATCAACCATAATCAATGAATTTGGTATTCAGCCTTATGTTCTGCCAATGCTGTTTTAAAGCCTCAACATGGACCAGTTGGCTCAATACTGTGCTCAGGGGAACATGCTGATGGGTTCCATATGGCAGTCAGTTCAATAAAGTTATGATGAGCTGATGAGCTAGGCATTGGTTATTTTTCAACCTGGGAAAAAAGCCTGTGTAGACTATGTACTGAGGTTAGGCAGCTGGTGGGCCAGGGTAGCTATTTTCTTGGCTCAAAGCTGCAGACAAACATGTTCTTCCAAATTCATTGATGACTCCCATGCATGCACCATATAGGCTTACAAGTTACAATAATGACAATAATGAATATCCGTGATTTGAAATAATCCCAGTCAAATATTCTCACATGCTATTACTAATATATAACCAGGCCTATCTGTGGATATTGTTGGAGTTGTTGCTTTATAAAATGTGTGAAAGATCGAGACATGCAGGTTAATTCTGCTTGAGCAGGAAGCTATGAAAGTCCCACCAGCTTCTCACTTTGGTAAGTGAGTGAAATGTACTGATTCTCAAGGCAACCTATCATTTTGCTCAAGCAAGCGATAGTCAATTTAGTGCAGGTTAGAGAGGCACAATTACGAATTAGCCTATTATTAAAACAAAAACACTACGAATGAATAATGGCATCCAACTAGCCAAGAAATTAATAATCCCCCATTGCAAAGGTTCTCCTAAAATGTAAGGTAAAAATAACTTGTGGTTGATGAAAACCTAATTTCAGCCTAATACGATAGTCTATTTAGCTGTGATTGTCGTACAATACAGTTCGATAAGTAGGCTTTGTGTGCCTTACCTTAACTTGTAGAGAATCCAACAGCAAACACGAGGCTAACAACCCGATTCAGCAGATGATGTGATGGTTCCAAATTCACAAAATGCAACTCAGATATGATGTCGATGATGGTCATCTCTCACATACATGTTTTAATCTTCAAGGCAATTCAACAAACCGTCGAAAAACTGTAGTCGGCTGTCGGTTAATTATTGCCTTTTGTTAGCAGGATCACTGCTGGTTGACTGGATTTAAAACCGTTTGCTTGAAGACGAGTTTATCAATTCCATAATGAACCCCCGTTCTATTTAATAACCCGCTGTAGCGCGTCCGCACTCCTCCGCAGATACCACTACACGCTCCTACACTACAGCCAAGAGGAAAACAGGGAGCAATGCAGATGACTAAATTCCACGCCACAATTAGGTCTACACATGTCCCAGGCTTTAAAACGCCCTTTTAATCTATTTAGGTCAGAGCCGTCGTCGCAGTCGACTGTCCGATTTGATGCAGGCAGCGTGAGTCAACCTGTCTTTTCTCTCGTTCCCAAAATCGTCTGTCTGTCAAATCCTGCGGATATATGCACCGCGCCGCACCGCGCACTCAGAACAGCACTGCCTGCGTTTAAAGAGACACAGCAAGCGCTCGGGAAAAGGCGCAGTGACGGCACGGCATCCCCATGTGCAATTTCATACCGTGGCCTGCCTTGGCCACAGATGTTTGAATGATAAATTATTCCCACGGCTGTGATTTTGAAGTCAAGTAGCCTTCTACACTCAGTCAGATCAGAACAGAACAGAACAGAACAGAACAGATGCCGCCTGCGGCCTGTCCTCTCTTACCAGACGTTTTGCAGGACAGTACTGGCGCCTTTGGCCAGGACAGGACTGGCGCCTTTGGCCAGGGAAGTTCTTAGGCTATATATAAATGTGAATAACTTCACCTCATCTGTTTTTAAAGAACTCTTCATAAAATGCAGTCTTTCCATGGTTATGCTTGACACATGGATATTAAACGCTGGCACACTGGCTAATGCAGACACTTTTAAGCGCAAAGTTGGTTGCCTTTGAGCAAGGCTGATCGATAGATAGATAGATAGATAGATCATAGATTAGATAGATAGACTAGACAGACAGACAGACAGACAGACAGACAGACAGACAGACAGACAGACAGACAGACAGATAGATAGATACCTTTATTATCCCAAGGGAGAAAATCAGTTTACAGGCAGCACAGCAGTCAGTTTAAGGTTACAAGTTACAAAGAAGTAAGAAAAATAAAAAAGTTGGCTACTGTTGTGTACAGTCAAAAAATGCAAGGCACAATAAAAATAAGTATACATAAAGTGTCAAAAAGCTGTCACAATAAAAGAGAATATATATATATATATATATATATATATATATATATAAGTGTCCAAAAAGCTTGAAGAAGTTTGGGTTATCTGCATTCTGCTTTAGGCCTAATATCCCCGCCAGGTCAGAGGGCACTTCACGCTAACAACCCAGATAAAAAATCGGGCTGATGGTGGCGCTAAATGGGAAGGATCCATGTTGATGACATGACTCTAGACATACTGTGTATCGTTTGCGTGATTTTAGGGCAAAGTCTGTATGGGCAGTGTCCAAAAATGTGTTTTGCAAGAATCGGCCTCATGGTGGCGCTACGCTAGAAGAGGGCCATGTGAGAAATTACTCAAATGAGGGGTGGAGGTTGTGGTTTGGCAGCCACAGAGTGTGTGTGCAAAGTTTGGCATGGATAGGGGCAATGGTGGCGGAGATATGAGTAGAGCAAAAGTGTGACGTGGCGGACAGACTGACAGCCGGTGGAGGTTTTGAAATGAAATGGTCAGTGAGATAAGCTTCATAATTAGGGAAAGTCAGCTAAATGTTTGCCATAAATGCAATAGTTTTTTAGAGGTGTCTACTAACAACACCTCTCAATTTGTTCAAATAATTGAATTCTGCGAACAGGTTGGTTAGAGGAATCAATCAGTCACTGATAATGCTGGAAGCTGTGAAGAGGCTACATACGTACAATATCATGGCTGGCAGCAAGGCACCATTGATATATTGGGAGAGTGTTTTCTGCAGGTATTTCAGTCCGAGTGTATCAAAGGGTGCGTTCGGAAATGCGCACCGGGTCTGGTTAGGGTTAGGGTTAGGGTTAGTTTTAGGCATAGTTTTACTGAGGTTAGGGTTAGCGTTAGGGTTGAGTTTAGGCATAGTTTTACTGAGGTTAGGGTTAGGATAAGGAGTTGGGTTTAGGCACTCACTACATTGAGCACACACCCGGTGCGCATTTCCGAACGCACCCTTTGATACGCTTGGACTGAAAGACCTGCAGAAAACACTCTCCCTTGATATATTCAGCTTTTTTATTTGGTATCTTTCATCCACGATGCTGTTGCAAAACCAGGAAGCGATGGAGTATATTTTAATATTTTCAATTGTGCCATGGTTAAGGAAAGATGGTGGCTGGGGTGGAAAGGTTGATCTCTTTTATCTGCAGAGCAGAGGGGGTGAAGCTACTGTTTGGCCCTGTTGATGATCGTAGTGGTGCTTTAAGGTCTGTTTGAAGAAGAGGTGCGCGCACGACTCCAACCCGTTTCAACAATATTAAGCTTCTTACCGGGTGCACGGTCGGGAAACGTAACTTTACAAGAACAGTCTCAAAAGAGAACACCAGCACTCCGGAATAGTCCTTAAAGGCTCTTTTTTTATTTCATAATAAGGTCGGCAGGTAATGCTGCAAAGCAGCCAGCAAACAACAAACGCGTTTCGGCGTTACGCCTACATCAGCGTAACGCCGAAACGCGTTTGTTGTTTGCTGGCTGCTTTGCAGCATTACCTGCCGACCTTATTATGCTTTAAGGTCTGGTCATCATCCGTCAGCAACACCCCAGGAACTTAATGCTATACCCTCTCCATGACAGGACCACTGATGGCTGATAGCAAGCCCTTCTAAAGCTGATGATAGGAGGCCCTTCTAAAGTTGACAATCATCTCCTTGGTTTTGTTGCGACCGTCAGGTCGCAGTTACTATTAAAACCTCCACCGGCTGTCAGTCTGTCCGTCACACGTCACGTCACGTCACGTCACGTCACGTCACGTCACGTCACGTCATGTCATGTCATGTCATATCACGTTACACTTTTGCCCTACTCATATCTCTGCCACTGTTTCCCCCATGCCAAACTTTGCACACACACTCCTTGGCTGCCAAACCACAACCTCCACTCATTTCTCACATGGCCCTCTTCTAGCGCCACCATGAGGCCGATTCTTGCAAAACACATTTTTGGACACTGCTCCTATACAGATTTTGCCCTAAAATGTGTATCTCTAAAAATATTTAGAGATACACAGTATCTCTAAAGTCATGTCATCAACATGGATCTGTCCCATTTCCCATATTCCCTCCTTCCCGCCTTCTAAAGTTTGTGTATGCGACCTGACAGTTGCTTATCTCCCGATTAGGGAGTCTTACTGGTCAGTATTGATGGTGAGATTGTGTTTTCTACACCAGACTATCAGCTGCTCCACCATTCTGTAAGCAGACTCATCTTCTGATGAGGCCTACTACTGTGGTGTCATCTGCTAACTTTATGATGTGATTGCTGTTAAATTTAGTAGAGCAGTTAAGGTACATCAGAGTGGATTTTGACGTGTTGCTGCCAACTCTGACAGTTTGCCGTCTGTGTCGGGAATCCCAGATCCAGTTGCAGGTGACATTGTCCAGTCCACATCATCACCATTCGTACAGCTTCTCCACCAGCTGCTGTGGTATAATCATGTTGAAAGCAGAGCTTAAGTTAATGAACAGTATCCTGGTGTAGATGTTCTTGTTTTCCAGATGGGACAGGGTCAGCTGGAGCATGTTGGCAACAGCAGTTTCTGTAGACGCAGTGTTTCCTTGTTGTCATTAAAGTGTCTCATTTTGCTGCAGATTCACCATCTAACTATTAAATGAGCAAACTCACACACTCACGCTCTAACGCTCTAACGCTCATGCTTATCCACGTTTATCTATTCACTCGCTTGAGCAAATGATCACAAATTTCACATGGCAATGCCATGTGAAATTTGTCGTATAATGCCACCGTCTGTATAATGCCAATGGTCAATGCCATGATGGCATTGACCATTGGCATTATACAGACGGTGAGGAAGCCCGATTTGCATTTTTCCAAAATGCAAGCAGTTTATTAGCGTTTTCTTCACCACTTCTGTTCAACTCTACAGCCTGTTGTCAGGGTTACGGTCCGTTCCTCCAGGCCATGGGATCTGTAGCCCCCCCCCCCCACACACACACACACACACACCCCTCTCTATCACAGTTAGGAATGTTGCAGTGATGAGACACATGCACGCGCACACACCAAAAGTTAGGAATGTACATGATCTCGGTCTCGTCTCTCTCTCTCTCTCTCTCTCTCTCTCACTCTCACACTCTCTCTCTCTCTCTCTCTCTCTCTCTCTCTCTCTCTCTCTCTCTCTCTCTCACTCTCACTCACTCTTACACACACACTCTCACACACACGTCACGTGGGTTGCATGCATGCACGGGTCACGCATGCACCGGGTGCGTTTGATGTGTTGTAACTGTCTCATCTTCCAACGGGTATGGAAAAACTATGTGGAGCAAGCGCATACATCCCCATACTTCTATTCATCTAATTGTGCTGTTAGATTATTTGTATCCATCATAAATATACACCTCCATTGGCTGCTCCTTACATTATGATGCTCCCACATATTCTCATACACGCACCAGTTACAGTTACTTCCCCCATAACCCACACTCTGCACATATTTTGGAGCACATACGGTATCTTCGAACGGGTAAGGTCTAGTGCTCTAAAAGAAGCATATCCGATCCTTAGCAGTGAGCGGACCACCCTGTGTCCGATTTGTCAGGGTTGCTGATTTAGCATGTTTCTTGTGATTTTAATCACAGTCATGTCATCTATGCATTTGTTTATAATAAAAAAACATACCCAGTGTGAAATGACATTTATATACAGGTACATGCTCAAAATGTCCCACAAAGCTTGGCCAGTTATGTGCGGCACATAGGGACGGACGGGGGGATGGAAAGCCATGTAAGAGCGGTTAGCACCGCTCAAAAACTGTCACAGCCTCTGCACCACCCTCATGCTGTAAGGAACATTATGTAACATTGTTAGATGCAATAACATAATAATAATAGAAATACTGTTCTTAGGAAACGGTGTGGGCTCGCTGCTCCCTCATTGTCTAAAGGCCCTGCCTTTGTACTGTCGGACAGTTTTTGCCAGACCCATGAAATGGGTAGGCCTACATAAGCAAATGTCTGTCGGTCCGGGTTTTCTATAGACAACATGCCTGGCCACGCCCCCTACTTCCGACCGGAAGCCCTTTTTTGGGCTTGATCGTAGCGCGATTTCCTGTTTACGTTCATCTGATCTGATTCTCCTCTTAACTAATGAGACGGGATTGTTTTACTTTGTAATTTTACTTTGTAACTTATGTTAACAATGTCACTTAATGGCAACACTCATCCACTCTGCTGATAAATAAATGAGTTGTGACGATACACACCTGTTCTGCCATCATTCAATGTTATGAGTTGGAGGAAAAAAAAAAGAGATCTCAATTGAAACAATTGCCATAGGCTTTCTTGGGCGTATGCTTTTAGTTGACCTTGTACTAGTGTACTGTCATGAAACTACCTTTTTTCATATGCAAACTTCTTAAAAAATAACGCTATTTAAATTGTTTCAAAAGCTTTATACCCTGTATATATATATATAAAATGTCACAATGCGACATAGCTTTTTACACAATGCTGTACTCCCTCCAACTGCATGTCATATTATATGTTCGCCATTTTAAACTGTTTTTATTTTATTTGACACTTGCTTTGGCAATATAAACATGTCTTCTCATGCCAATAAAGCTCCTTTGAATTGAATTGATATAGGCCTACAAATAAACAGATTTGTGTATTTGAAAGCAAGCATTGAACCTAATCAGTATTTCATGGAAGCGAATGTTGTATGATTTCTAGCTAGCAAACCTTTTCCCTTCAGAACGCTGGTTGATCATGTCAAACGTTGTCATCTCCATTCTCCTCTGTTCTGGGATGAAGTCACAGTTGGCTTGTGTTGTGTGATATGCATTAATGTTTTTACAAATAGGCCTGTCAACAACTCAACCCACTCCAGAATAGACATAATACACATTAGCCCACCTATTATGTGCATCCTATGCTGTGTTCATTTCACTATATCACTGTAAATCATCGATTTAATCCTAATCAAGGCAATATAAATATCCATTCATATTTAATGCTCATTTAATCATTAAATCCTAAACTGTCACGTCAAAACAATGAATACATTTGGCTTTAATAGATACAAAAACAAACTGGATTAATTGAAAATGACAAGTGTTTAAAAGCATTCCTTCAAAGCATCATTGGGAACATTCCTTATCTCAATAACACAATATACAGTACAACATTTGAAACCCTCAACAGTAAAAAAAAAAAGGCATGGACAAGTCAAAGAAAAGTGTGTATAAATATTTTATTGCAATAAATATGATGAGGAGACCCTCACATCTGGCTTCATTGGTCCTGGACGTACAGTACAGGTCTGAAAGACAGAAAACAATTGCATTCACAGATACAACACAACAGCGAAGAGCTTGTATTTCAATTATAATCAATGTTGTGTTGTCACAAGTGAAAATAACTTGTACTTAGTTGTAACAAGAGTAGTCCCCATACAGTAAAAGATCGTAGCTAACAAGGCTAATTAGCTAGCATGAGAGTTTTACCTTGTTGTTGTTGTTGTTGTTGTTGTTGTGAGTCGTGCTGCTTCTCTGGGGAGTTTGCTGAGTTTAGGATATGTTAAGGATGTCATCAATACTATTAACTGGTGTAGATAGAATAAAAACATCGAAGATAGCGGTGCGCTTGCATATCAAGAGACCATGACCGCAGTCACCGCACCATCTGACAGCTGGAAAAAAAACCTCCGTTGGTTTAACCCTTTCAGTTCATTGTCATAATCTTTTACTGCAGCGCTGGGCAGTGTTGCCAAAATTTGTGAGAGAAATAAGCCAAACAAGCCAACTCTTGCAATATAAATAAGCAAAAAAAACAAGATAGTTTAGGTAAATAAATTGACTTGGCAACACGTTTATATGCATGCCTGACAGAGAGAACCCGGAAGTTCCCTTTCGACTTGGGGGCGGGGCGTCCCTCCTGCAATCGGCCAGGAATGTTGTCTATATAAAGGGTATATATGATGATGACATGATGATGACATGCCTACAAAAGGCATGATGTCATAAATGATGATGACAGACAGGGGGTCTGGCACAACCAGGTTGACCTGGTCTAGTTTGAGGAGAATAACCTGTTCTTACGAAACAATGTGGGCTCACATGGAACACCATGTATGGGCACAAAGATCTACCCTTTAGGCCTACTGCTCTTCATTGGCTAAGGGCCATGCCTTTGTACTGTCGGTCATTTGTTTGAGGAGAATAACCTTGGTCTATAAAGTTTTGGTATAACATACGTCTCGAGCCCACTTGTTGTTATTTATATCAGGTCGCACTTGTTGGTGGTGATGTCACCAAGAATGCTGCTCCTCATTGGCTAAGGGCCCTGCCTTTGTACTGTAGTCATTTTTTTAGCAGAATAAACTTGACCTATAAGGTTTTGGTGTAACATACTGGTCTCGCCTTTCAGCAAGCCCACAATATTAATATTGCTATTACAAACAGATGCATTTATTCTGTCGCTCTATAATACAGTATCTGGCTTAAAGTCCTGTTCGCAATTTGGTGTTAGGGGAGTTTCTCACCTGAACTGAGTCAGTGGGTCCCTAGACATGAAAAATCACCGAGGTGCTCGTCCGCCATAGTGCCAGGAATGGCGCAATGGCCATATCAAATATGGCTGCCATCGGCTATCATGAAAATCCAACTTTTCTGTTTCTGGGTGTATATGCACATGTAATACCTCTATTTGGACTAATTGTGGTGTGGGGAATTCATTTCTGATATTGTTTTAACCATTTTGGGTGATTTGGACCTCAAAAGGTCATGGTCAAGGTCATTTTGCTATTCGAAGACCGTGGGCCATAACTTGGCCATTGTTAGGAGTAAAAACAGGTGCAGTAGGTCTAAATCAACTAATGCTGACATGTATAATTCATTTCTGACATTGTTTTGACCATTAAGGATCATCTTGTCTTTGAAATATCAATGTCAATGCCATTTTACAAAAACGATTTTGTTCATTACTTGCACTTTTATAGTATTTTTTGTAAGTTTGTTACTATTTTATAGTAAGTTTGTTTTGTTTATAACAAAAGACATACTAGTGAGAAATACAACAAGTAAACATCAACATTTAACTTTAAAGGGGGGTTTTAAATGGGTGTTTAAATGAGCAAATAAGACTATTTACGAATAAAAGTAACAAATACAATTACACAACAAAATCACTCACAAAATTAAATAACAATTTCCCTCAAAGTGCACCATATTGTGATTGTGTGCATGCAAGTATAGTATGAGGTGTTTTTACAGGATGGATTTGTCATTGTTCCATGGCAAAATATGATGCACAGAACTCCATCAGTGTCGAGTGTCTTGCTTCAGACATGGCAGGAGTGTACTAAAGTCAAAGTGCTCCTTCCATCCATCAGAGCTTGACATTGACTTTTTGAGGCAGTTGTCCTTTGGACAAGTATATTTCCCATTCACTTGTCTGGGGACAAAAGTCACTTGTCCGGATAAAAATGTCATACATTGAAATAATAACAAAAGGACGGCTAATGACCCCCTTGCTCCCTCCACTCCATAGTATGGGCACTTGTCCCGGACAACAGGACAAGCCTTTATGTCATGTCCTGTTCCATGTTCCATTGGTTCTAGTCTTTCCTCAGGTTCCTTGGCTGTTGCAAGCAGGTGGCAAGTAGTCTCTCAAGAACAGCCTCAGAGAACGCTACGCGAGGCCGACCGATAGGTGTCGCCCTTTCTTCTTTGACGATGGGTTCCCAGATTGGGTGGCAAGAAATGCGCTAGAAAGGTGCCTTGTTGGTCTCAGCAGTTGTACTTCTCTGCTACCAATACTGTGTCTTGTTCTGTCAAGGTCTTTGCCTCTCCAAAGTTTGTTAGATATTGTACTTGGTCAGAAGCCATAACTACATGTTTAATCCTCTCCTTTCTCCAAGGCATACAGTATGTACCTTGATCACTGTCTTGGCTAGTGGTGCTCCAAGATGAGACTGCTTGATGCAGTGGAAGTGAGTCTCACCAGTGCCATACTGCTGCCAGATCTCCTTCATCCCCAGTGCTTGGAAATATGGGGTGTAGTATAGCAGTAACGTGAAGGAGACTGGGGTCCGCTCATAGTTCCGACATCCCATTATTCTGACCATTAGGTTAGTGAAGGTTAGGGATAGGCTTAGTTATAATGGAGGCTGTACATGATCAAGGTGTCAGCCTCCTCAATCCTATTCAAGATGTCTGGGATCTCTTCTCCACTAGCGACATCATCAACAGAGACAACAGAGCTGATAATGGTAAATGGACTGCATTTACAGTATATAGCACTCTTCTCCAAAGCGCTGTACAATGTATTTCACATTCGCCCATTAACACACACATTCAAACATACATTCACACCATGAAACCATGCAAGGTGCTCATCGGGAGCAGTTAGGGGTTCGACAAATAAGCAGGAGGCAGCCGTTCTACCTACATCGCCACAAGCTTGAATGGACACCATATTCCGAACACACAGCTGGAGAGATGTTTGTTCTCCTCAGACACCCAGAATTTGTAAAGTTGATGAGGGATGGGTCTGTCGACTCTGTTATCTCTGATGATGAGTGGCTCCCTGCAAAAGGGGCTGGAGGTGAAGAGATCCCAAAGATTGAACTAGATTGAGGAGGCTGTCACCAAGCTGCTGGTACATGTGGAGTCAACTGGCCCTATTATAACTAAACCTACCCATAATCCTAACCTAATGGAGGGCATAATGGGTCGCCAGGATTATGAGTGGACCCCAGAGAGTTGTCGTAGTGATACTTCCAAGCACTGGGGATTAAGTAGATCTGGTAGCAGTATGGCACTAGGTGTGCAGCGGCACATGCTTCTACAGCATCAAGCAGTCTCTCATCTTGGAGCACCACTAGCCAAGACAGTGATCAGGGGACATATGCCTTGGAAACTGGAGATGACTGCATGGGCCAGGTGGGGACTAAGCATGCAGCTATGGCTTCTGACCGAATACAATATCTAACAAACTTTGGAGAGGCAAAGACCTTGACAGAACAAGACACAGCATTGGTAGCAGAGAAGTACAACTGCTGAGACCAACAAGGCACCTTTCTAGTGCATGTCTTGCTACCTGCTTGCAACAGCCAAGGAACCCGAGGAAAGACTAGAACCAATGGAACATGGATGGATGCAAGGAACACTTCGACTCTCGAGGATATGGCTGCCTTGCTGATGGATAAATGGTAAATGGTGCATATATATAGCGCTTTTATCCAAAGCGCTTTACAGAAATTGTGCATTACATTCACCCACACATTCATACACCGGTGGCGGAGGAAACCATGCAAGGCACCAACCAGCTCACCGGGAGCAATGTGGGGTTCAGAGTCTTGCCCAAGGACCCTTCGACATTAACTCAGGGGGAGCCCGGATTCGAACTGGGAACCCTTCGGGAACCCTTCGTGCTCTAATAACGGTTTCTCTACCCCTGAGCTATGCCGCCCCAATATCGGTGCATCATATTTTGCCATGGAACAATGGCAAATACATCCTGTAAAAACACATCATACAGTACTAACTTGGATGCACACAATCACAATATGGTGCACTTTGAGGGAAATTGTTATTTAATTTTGTGTGTGCTTTTGTGTGTGATTTTTATTTGTCAATTTTATTCGTAAATAGTCTTATTTGCTCATTTAAACACCCATTTTAAACCCCCCTTTAAAGTTAAATGTGGATGTTCACTTGTTGTATTTCTCACTAGTATGTCTTTTGTTATAAACAAAACAAACTTACTATAAAATAGTAACAAACTTACAAAAAATACTATAAAAGTGCAAGTAATGAACAAAATCGTTTTTGTAAAATGGCATTGACATTGATATTTCAAAGACAAGATGATCCTTAATGGTCAAAACTATGTCAGAAATGAATTATACATGTCAGCATTAGTTGATTTAGACCTACTGCACCTGTTTTTACTCCTAACAATGGCCAAGTTATGGCCCACGGTCTTCGGAATAGCAAAATGACCTTGACCATGACCTTTTGAGGTCCAAATCACCCAAAATGGTCAAAACAATATCAGAAATGAATTCCCCACACCACAATTAGTCCAAATAGAGGTATTACATGTGCATATACACCCAGAAACAGAAAAGTTGGATTTTCATGATAGCCGATGGCAGCCATATTTGATATGGCCATTGCGCCATTCCTGGCACTATGGCGGACGAGCACCTCTGTGATTATTCATGTCTAGGGACCCACTGACTCAGTTCAGGTGAGAAACTCCCCTAACACCAAATTGCGAACAGGACTTTAAGTCAGATACTGGATTACTATAACTCTTTGAGTTATGTTATCAGACAATCCTGCTATAAGACCAACGGGTGTTTTATGCTCCATTGCTCCAATATAACAACACCTAATCTAAAAACATTATAAACACAAGTAAGCCTATATGCATAGTGTAATCAATGCAATTCTGACATCCTGTCATTATAACCACACAATGTTTACTATATAAGTGCATGCGTCCAACAACATACAGTATATGCTTTTTTGGGTTGATGCCATACCTTCTGCACATCATCAGTGCCAATGTCACATTTTACAGGACTGGATAAGCCACCTGGCCTAGTGGAGCAATGCGCTTTGCTGAGTGCCCATTTCTAGTGGTTGTGTAAAACTCCACGGATCACAGGGCTTAGGATAAGTGTCATAGTTGTCTGGGAATTAATACATTACACCATTGTTTCCCAAACTATGGGTCGGAACCCATTTGTGGGTTGTGTGAGTAAGTATCCCTTTTTTCCGTTTGCTTCACATTTTCTATTTTTATTATTATCATTTCAAAACATTTTTGAAAATGTAAAATGAATGCCTTGCTGAAGGTCATTTGTAACGGTGTCGGGGCCAAACGGCAGACACATTACTTTGAACAAAGATCCAACTTAATGAAAATATATTTGTATTATTATGATTTCAAAGCATTTTAGAAAATGTAAATTAAATAAATAATACAATTCAGAAATGTAAAAAAAAAAACACATTTAAATAAACTTTTAAGAAGTTATTGTCACTATTTTGGGTCCTGGGGAGATCCCGGGGAGCTAAAATGTTTGGGAACCACTTCATTATACTGTATAGATAGATACAGGTAATACTGCATGGTGATATTTTGGTGTTTGCTAGGGATTAATACCTTGCTGAAGGTTATTTGTAACGGCAGACACATTACCTTGAACAAAGATCCAACTCCTAACATTCAAACCATAAAACATTCACAGCTCTTACTTTAAAATGGTGTTGCATAGTATCCTTGATTTACCCCTCTCACATTCATGTCCAGATGTCTCGTTTATATGCAGAGGGATTTCTTATGCCACTGTGCTTGTCACATTCAGTGACATGATGACTATCCTTTCTAATGACCAGCAAAGCTTCTCTTTGATCGGCTTTATCATACTACTCCTACATATGTTGACATTTCATTAATTGTCTTATAATTAGTGTTTTACACAGATCTTTAAAGGCCAGCTCGACTTCACGCAAATAGCCATGTGGCAACATTCACAAGCAAGCCAACAGCTCATGAAAGTCACTGTAATTACTGTATGATAAAATTCACACATGCACAAACATATAAATGTGTGCAGATAACCAGAGACATGGGCCATTCATGCAAACTAGTCCTCTTTAGAATAAATAAATAGCTTGTTTAAGCAAATTTATATTAGATATGAATAATGCCAGTATGATTATTCTGATAAACAGTTATTATGTTGTGGATCACTGGCTTCCTTCAAAAACAGGCCTGAACATCCATCTTTCTGGAGGCCAAAGGGAGAGGTAAACTCACCTCTCCCTCACCTCTATATAGAAAGATGATGGCATCGTGTGTGACTGCAACTCATGCTGTTTGCATTTCTGTCTAATAAAGTATTCGATCAAACAGACAGACAGACAGACAGACAGACAGACAGACAGACAGACAGACAGACAGACAGACAGACAGACAGACAGACAGACAGACAGACTTCTTCTTCTTTTGTGTATCATCGTCCTTGATGATTGGTTGACAACATTTTATTTCACAAGATTTCTTGTTACTTAGGGGAGGCAGTGTGCTTACATGGTCACAGCTAAAATCCATGGAGGTATTAAATGAAACTGGATATGAATGAGAATGCAACTCTGCAAAGTTAAAGTTGGTTATAGACAGCCTACTTAAGCCCCTCTGGCGCCAAGAGCTACCTACAGTATAGTTTGAATAACCAACACAGTGATTACTGACTTACTGCTGGCCTGTTATTAAAGGGTATAGTGTCTGGCACAATGGAGATGACACAGCAGAATTCAAGCAGCATCATGTCATAGAGCAGTGTTTCTCAAATGTTTAAATGTCAGGGTCTTCCCTTATTTCTGACAGTATACAAATGGAATGGAACCAAATGGACCTGCCAAAATAATCATATTTGAACTGGGCACCTGCCAAAATGATATTTGAACTGGGCACCTACCAAAATGATATTTGAACTGGGGACCCCCCAGGCCCCCACCCTGACACTTGGCAATGACCTGTTTTTATAGTATAGTTTGCTGATTACGTTTGATGCAGGATGCTCCAAGTTGAATACTTTTGACCTTACCACTGACACTCTTAGTAACAATCCTGCCACTTTCCAAACAACAGCATTTTACAATTGAGGTGGGCAAGCGTTGTTTTCTTTTTGGGTCATGGGGATGTGACATGTGGGCCATTGTGGGGGGCATATTTATATGCTTTTATTGCGATCGTAGGTCGCTATTTAGTATGAAAACCTCCAGCTCATATCTGTCCATCCGCCTGTCCGTCTGTCCGTCTGTCTGTCTGTCTGTCTGTCTGTCTGTCTGTCTGTCTGTCTGTCTGTCTGTCTGTCTGTCACACCTCATGCTCTTCTGACATCACAATGATGTTGCAAGTGAATGGCCAAGACAGAATTAATTTGCACTGACCTGTTCTGACATCACAATGATGACCAGCTCAGCAGAAGGATATAGCTGACCTGTTCTGAAATCATAATGATGACTTGACCAGCTCAGCGTTCTCAACGGGCCATAAAATTAAGGCTAGGCCCTAACCAGGCCCTAACTGGGCCAGCCCGAGGTCCGTCTGGCCTAACTAATTAGCATACATTTTACGCCCTATACCCGGCCCAAAAATGTCAATATTAAGTCCATATATGGGCATTCCAAGATGATGCTCTGTTAGGGCAACCACACTAATACTATCCCTTTTATTCCCATGTAGATCCCTGATGTCATCAATATTAAGCCCATATCTGGGAATGCCCATATATGGACATAGCCCATATCGGGGAATGCCCATATATGGACATATTGTGTGTCAGTCTCATGTGGTCTATGACATCAAACCTCTATGATGTCAGACATCTCCATATTTGGTCAAATATGGCCACATTTTGTCCAACTTAAACAACCAACCAGGTCTGTGCATTTTTTTGGTCAAAGTTGATCCCATGCCAAAAGCACCAGCGCTCGCCCAGCAGTCTGCTCTCACCTAGCCTGACTGCAAGCGTCAGACTCTATCACACACTTCGTTTACCAACAGGGGGTGGTGTTGTGCAGTCTGGTTTATTAACCAGGCTAGCTCTCACCCCGGCGGGAGGGTCCGCTCAATATGCCGACGGGCCGCTATTCCGACTAGCGTCGGCAGGTTAGTTACTCGTCATGGTTACTGAGGTTAGGTTTAGGTTTAGGGTTAGAGTTAGGGTTAGTTTTAGTGTCGGAATACCGTCCCGTCGGCATATAGTATGTGCCAGCGGCTACGTCATTGTAGTCCTTAGCGGCCATTTCTTGGGTAAAAACACAGGTGTTTCAATTGTTTGATTGCATAGAACTAAATGCTATAGTCTAATCAGAACACCTAAGGCTGTGTTGACCCAAGAAATGTCCGCTCTTAGAACTACATTTGGCACACCCTATTGATGCGTGCGCGACGTTGCTTCTCGCCCTCAGGGGCATCTTACTGGTTTTCTAGGCTATATACTATGTTTACGTAGGTTTTCCTTTTCCGTATATTTACCTCTATGCAACATATGAGGTTCTCTTCTTTCCATTTTTCTTGTACTTCTCTCAGCATTTAGAGGTCATGAACAGCATGACGATGGCCACAAGTGGCAACTAAATCATGCTATGCTGGAGATGAGACCTCTGTCCACCCCTAAAGGGTCAGAGAATATACGTCATAAGCCTGCAAACGTTGAGTGTGTATGTGTGTGTGTCCTCTGCTTGATATTCCCCTCACATGCAAAGAGAGGAGTAAACAGATGATAAAGTGCTCATTGTGTAAAAGACCTGCTCTTTCATGGGATTATGTTGGCGAGGGGTGGGCGGCGGTGGAATGGAGAGGGCTGGAGAGAATGTTCTTAGCCTAGCTTTTGTGTGGTAACGAGTTTCACGTGAGAAATGTATAGGAGCAGTTACAGTGGAGCCACAATATAGATAGAATCCAACTATGTTGGTGCATTCCCACGTGAATTACGAAGGCTACCTCATCTGTCACACCATGCCTTTCCCAGCATAGCAGGAAGGGTAAACAGGAATCCCATACAACCTCAAAGCCCCTGTGATGATAGCAATACCTTCAGCCTAGGTGTCAGCGTTGCACGCAAGGCTGTGGCGACCTAATATTTATGTGTGAACAGTAAATGTTTTCCCCACTGCCACTGACTGGTATTATCTAGTTTAGTTTCTTTGACAGAGCCTGTCACGAAATGAAAACACCCAAAGGACACTGTAGCTTTCAAAACACCATTGTCATTGGGTCATTGTGCTTGTTCTTGAGGAATGTTTTGAAGCTGTAAGCCTCTATTAATTGTCACATGGGATGAGATCCACTCAGGTGTACCTGTTTGGTGGGAACCTCAATATAGCCTCCAGTGCTTCAGAAAACAATGAAACATCAGTGGTGTGTAATCCTACCTCGTCACATTGCATGAAATCGACACAGTTATGCTGTAAAACTTCAAAGCCTGGGTCTTTTATCGATAGTAGTCAGCATCTCAACCATGTTTCCAACAGTCAGCCTCAAGCTTCACATTGTTACTTCTTTTAAAGTGCAAATTGCCTTTGAGTGACACAAACAAATGCTACAATTACAACAATGTGAGCATTAGCCCCTCAGTTAAAATTACCACTACTACTAATAATAATAATTATCAGTAGCCTAGTGCTAGTAGTAGTTTTATGCATGTGTTGGTAGGAGGGGAAAGATCCTGAAAATATTAAAATGTTACAATTTGACAATTATATTCCTGCACAGGACATGCACACTGAAACACACGCACGCATCTACCCACACATGCACTATTATTTACAACAGGGATCCATAAAGTACAAATTTCTAATGGATTCCGGGAGGCTGTAGATTTAGAGCAGAATCCCCGCATGCCATACTGTATATTGTTAGGCTATTGCCTTGCATCACTGAACACACAAATAACAATTAAAATACTTTTTTCAGCAAAAAAATGCACAGATTCAACTAAAATGAATTATTCAATTAACATTCCAGTAATATCAGTACATGAGAGATAGGAGCTTCTTCGGCTTTGCTGTTCTGCTGGGATATACTGCAACTGACGGTGCCAGTCAGTTATTGATGTCAATCAGCTGATAATCACATTATCACAGTCATGTCTATTGATCTGAGGTGTGACTGATGTATTGCATCTCTGCTATCCTCCCTTGGGGCCAATCAGAGATCCACACTGTGATCAACATTAAAACAGTTCCCAGCATCTCAAAAAAACAATAATACATCTTATTTTCTGCTTGTCCCTGCTTTTTACGAACCCTTAGGGGAGAGTTTGTAACATAAAAATGTAAGAATGGAATTACGTGACTGTTGAGCACGACGTGCGAATAAAGAAAAAGAAGTGACATTTTAGTTTATTTACAATATTTACACCACATTATGCACAGGAGGACATAAACAAAAAAAATCACACCCGTGTGAACTGAGCGGTGGTCGTGGAGGCTGTGCAACAGCACTACTGGGTGGGTGCAGCGGGGTTAGTGTGCTTTACAATGCTGTAGTTTCTTCACACACTCTAATTTATTTGACCCTAAAACATTCAGTTTGTTAATAATAATAATAATACTTGACCACACATGCTGACCCACCCTTCCCCCCTGTGTGTGTGTGTGTGTGTGTGTGTGTGTGTGTGTGTGTGTGTGTGTGTGTGTGTGTGTGTGTGTGTGTGTGTGAGAGAACAACAGCGCCCCTCCCTTAACATGTGTGGTCAGAAAAGGTACTGCAGGCTTGAGGCTACATACACGGACGGCCGGACGGACGGCCGGACGGATACCCACACACACGGCCACGTATAGGAGACGGTGTGACCACCGCTCAACAAGCCACTAGGGCATACATGGGCAACTGGCGGCCCGGGGGCCACATGCGGACCTTTGCTTAATGCGGCCCGCAGGTTAATACCGGAATACTGATATATTATTGATTTCAGCTGTTACAATTCCAAACATGACCTGCTTTAATTCCATCAGCTTAATGTCTAGTAGTATCCATTATGTATTTTTTATGTCCAATGTATTTGTATTTATTTGTATTTGTAAGTTCATAAAGTTAACATGAGTGTATAACTAAATACGTTTTTAAATTAAATCAAAATGTTACATTTCAGGATTCCAATTAAAAAATAACAAAAAATAATTCAGGATTCCAATTCAAAAGAAGCAAAAATAGCCGATCTACAAGCTCAAAACGCATCACAACGCGATGCGTTTTGAGCTTGTAGATCTGCTATTTTTGCTTCTTTTGTATGAGATACTAGAATGACAAAGTAGGACGCAACAATATGCAATGTGGCCCTCTGGATTGAAGGTGGAAATATAGTGGCCCTCGCCATCATCAAGGTTGCCCATCCCTGCACTAGGGGATGCAGATGTTGCCAAAATAAAAACAAAGACAGACAAACAAACTAACTAACTAACTTGTAACTAGTAGTGAAAACGTTCTGCCTAGTACATAGAGTTAGAGGCCCCTGTCTCACCTGTCCCAAGGCAGAGCATATCAAATTTACAAAGAGGAGACCAGACATTAAAATTATCAAAGGTTGCTCTTGGTATTCAATTGTTTTGCCTTTTTTATTTATCACTAAATCACTCACTCTGTACACATGAATAATAACAGCTGTATATGTCTTAAGTAGCAGTGACAGATGACTTAACATTGATACATATATAGACACAAAATGCACACTGACAAATCGAAATCAGGATCACTGGTTCCATCTTTAGTCAAAATCTAAAGCTACTGTACTATACAGCCTATCATTGCATACATGTTGTCTCTTTATGATTGTAAGCTGTTTTGAGAGTATCTTGTGTGAAGTAAAATGAATAGTCCCTCGTGACAGCCATCCATGCCACGTAAACATACAGCACGCCTGGAGAACACTGTGAAACCTGATTAATACGCTGTTAAACAGCACATGACAGCAGCATGACATATTGAGTTGTAGCACAAAGTATATTAATGAACTGCCCACAAATGAAGTCAATGTCATACTGAACAAGGGCTTGATGTCAATGAAAATAGTTTTACCTTAGTGTTTCTTATTAGGAGATATGAGCACAGCTTTAGCTGAAATAGCTATACTCTTTCATCAAACCTGGCTGGTACGGTAAATGCTGTTAGCATGAATAATTCAACAGCCTCTCTGAAAACTCCAAAAAATAGACCCTGCATTATTAAGAGGGCACAATGAATTCATTAGTGGGAATATTAATAATTAAAGGGATTATTTTAAGCATTCAGCATAAATCCAACAGACAAATCTCTCTCTTTTTTACACAGACAAATGAATGTGTTGCTGGGCAGACAATAATTTTCTTTCAGCCTCTCAATGTTGCTAGTGTGGCTAAGAGTTTTCTGGAGTTATCTTTCAATCACTATGAAACAATTGTGATTGTGATTCATTTGATAATTTTGATTAAATAATCCTAACCCTAAACCTTTTTCTTCCCTTCTTTGGCATAGAATTTGCTGCCAGCCAGAGTACAAAACACTGATGTTGGCACACAAGGCAACCAAAGGCATGGTGCCCCTATAAAAGATCTACAACCCTTAACACTCACTTAGAAGAACTAACCCATGAATGATGTCCGAGCCTTCCCTAAAACCCCCTGGACAACTCTCCTAGACTCTTCTCCTTCTTCCAGGCTGCCAAACTGTGGAATAAACTCCCCATTGCAGTCAAAACTGCAGGCTCACTAAAACCTCACACCCTAGAAATTCTCTCGCCTTGTCACGTTTGTTCGATGAATGCTAGTTCACAGTGCAGATGTGTCTTGGTCACTTGTTCTTGTGTTTTTGCCACTTTGTTAAGAATGCTAAGAATGTTATTTAGGTAGTAGGCTGTTATTTAGACAGATGCTTGATTCATTGCTTACTTGGTATCCTAGTTTTTTGAGGCACTACATGGCTCTCTCTGCACTATACTTATAGTATGTGACAGACAGTATTTGCCTTGTTTATTGATTCATGCTTACTCTGCTTATTCCGATGTGCTATGCCTATTGTAAATTGTAATAAGATAAAGATAATAATAAAGATAAGGCCCCATGAGGAATTTCTGTAGCAGCAATAGTGAGGGGGGTAGCTTAGACCCTAAAAAGAACTTAGGCCTACTGTAGTTTTACAAACATTGTTCTTATGAATATGAAGTACTTTTTTCATATTGTTGAAGATAAGATCACTATGGCTATACAGCACGCTAAGCCTATAACAAAGCAGAGACTCTCCCATAGTCCCATCGGATAGTGGAGGCTACAGTTAGCCTACTCTAGTAAAGGTGTGCAGCACCCAGAAAGGCGCATGTCAGCATCCTGGGCCCTCTTTAGAGACATCTCAATCGAATAGATAACCGGGGTTACAGTCGTAAACTATTGTTTTACAGAAAAATATGAATGATAGGAATCTGAGAGAAAGATCAAGGAAGGTAGACCATGAGTATATGATAACTGAGAAAGACAGGGAGGCAGAGAGTAATCACATGCTGCACTATTTTTCATCACTCTACTGAAGTTCTGCTTCAAATCAACCATCCCGTTATGATCTGTAACAATCCACCACAGAGCATAGCAGAGAGCTCTCTATATGCATGATGCAAGTGCACAGTTAAAAGAGTATTCACCCCCAAAATGACTTTTTTCTATTGATTACTCATGCCATGGAGAGTAGAGTTCAATAATATTTTTGGGTTTTTGTCGCATTCCTAAGACAAAAATTTGATTCGAGTAAATTTACCCCCATTGATTCCGGATGGGGACCCGTTTCGAAACGGGTCCCCATCCGGAACGAATGGGGGTAAATTTATGGTTATCACATTTTTGTCTTAGGAATGCGATAAAAAACTAAAAATATTATTGAACTCTACTCTCCATGGCGTGAGTAATCAATAGAAAAAAAGTCATTCTGGGGGTGAACTACTCCTTTAAAGCACCCCAGAAAAGACAATCATCCAATGTAGTCCACAACTCCACAGAAACAAATGAAAGAGCAGGTGGTGTCAACAGTACAATAATAGTTGATAACTTATGAAGGTTTTCAGATCCCCCAGATTGTATAAATCAGGGCCAGAATTGTGTAATGTGCAACCAGCATTTTTTAAGGGGTTTTAATTGCCATTATTTGCTTATTAAGTGTGAAATGTCATGTCCTGTGAATGAACTATGGGAGTAGTTATCTAATTCAGTACAGATGTGCACCATGTGGCGAAGAGCACAGAACTCACATTATATAAAGGATGCATATGGTGAAACAACATATGTTCCATCTCCCTTGTTTAAGCAGCAGCAAAAGATCATGGTTCCTGGCTTTTTATGCTGTAAGTCTTTTAAAGATCAGAAGCATCGAAATATGGAAGAGCCACACACATTCATCATGGTGTAATCTTCATCATTAGTTTAGTCTTTAGGACTGGTTTAGGACTGTTCTTTTCTATTATTATTTCTACTATTATTTTATTGGTGTTGTTGTTTTTGTTATCGGCTGCAACATGATGTTTGGTTGAGGTCTGCCAAAACAGAGTTAACTGGTTGAAGTTAGTGTTTAAAACATCCCCTATCAAGAGTAGGAGTTATTTGATATTGACTACTGATACGTAAGATGATTGTTTCTGCAAATATTAGTAAAACTGATTCTGAGTTAGATTGGTTTGCATTTGATGAATCTCACTGTTGGAAAAGTTTGGTTAATATTATTACTATAATATTAATATAATATTGTACCGATTTTGTCTAAAGGTCAAACTACTGTACAGAACAGATCATCTATTAATTGTGCTGTTTGCCACTCCGTGTTCCAAAACAAACCCTGTTCTAACATTGTTATTAAAACAACTCTTCTACCTTGACACTGGACAAGTGTCTGATATTTCACTGGTAAACCATCTTTAAGTAAACAATCTTTATCCTTATGGGGTGACGGCAGGAGCTGTCAACAACAAGATTACACAACTCTGTTGTGTTCTGTCCACTGATGAAGGTCATTTCAGCCCACGAGGTGACCACTTGTCACCATATTACATCATCATGTTAGGACCCATCATGTCTACTGTCTATTAGGCAGAAGGCACTATGGGTGAATTGCTGTACTGTACGCTGAACTCTGACCTATTCTCTTAATACAATTACTTCAAACAAACTTATTGTTGTGCTGCCTCTTCTTTGACTCTGACTCTGACTGTGGTTTTACTCTGTGGGTGGAAGCTGAGTCTTCTGGAAAAGGATAACTTTCTAAAGGAATAAATATACCTATCACACACTGTCAATCTCAACAATTCCTTTGGGTCAGGCAGCCTAATAATAAGTATTAATGATTATGTTAAGGCTTTAAATACAGATTAGGATTATGCTTCCGTTAAACTGTCAGACTGTTGACAGAATTGTTTGCATGTTACTTCTTGATTTCATTTTAAAATCATTGAAATCATATTTCAGTTTTTGCATAACACAACATTTTACATTCAGTTATTCATGACATATTTTAAACATTATCATTTGTATATTCATTTTATCATTAAAGTCATAGTATTTTGCCAATTTGGAGCCCACTTGCAATATCTCCGTAGGCCCACCAGTGGGTCCCGAGGCCACGGGTTGAGAATCACTGCATACACATTAGCCCATGGCAAATGCCTTTTCTCTATTTGTCTCCAGATGTATCACTCTAGTTTATTTTGGATGCATTTTGATAATTGGGGTTCACATGTCTTCAGGAAATTGCAGGGTGTTAAGTTGTTTAGCCTGGACCACTAGGCCTATAGCCCAGATTGTGTACACTGAACGTCACTCACGCACAGACTCACACGCGCATGCAAATTCACAAACACACCACACACGCGCACACGCACGCGCGCACACCGCACGCGCGCGCACACACACACACACACACACACACACACACACACACACACACAGTATGCACCCACATGCAGTATGCACCTACAGGTTTGTATATAAGGGGACGTGTCTGATGAAATTAATATCAAATATCTAAATATTGAATAAGCGACTTAAAAACTGTCCGGGGTGCTCCCAAAAGCCCGAGTAGATGAAAGTGAAATATCCCATGGCAGTTCAAGTCAGCACATGGCTGGTCCATTATGTGTGATCATCAATTCTGATCATGCCCAAGAGAATTGGGCTGACTCACTTCATGGTCCAATAAGTCCCAGTGATTAGCTATCTCACTGTGTCACCTTCTGTCTCTTCCTGCTACCCTCCATCTCTATAAATACTGAATTAGTAGGTTGGATAAGCTTACATCAGACAAAAGGCTGCCTAATATGAATTTGATTTGCCACATTTAATTGTATGATGTTTTAAAACTGATAAATCACAGGCTCCAGGTTTTTGTACAAAATAAAAAATACAAAAGGATTAGTTGTTACTAGGACTTGTGAGAATAGAGAAAATGTCTGGATTGAACCAATGAAAACAGTGTTATGTCCTATCTAAAAGGAAGCTGCCTTGTATTTGTGTGAATTCCTCACAGTGTTCAAGACCAAAATCCTGCAGGACACAAGGAGATATTTTCCATGCCTCTCCACAATGGCACTCATTCTTCCCCACAAGAGAATCTTCTTTTGATGTCTAGGCGCCCACCTGCTCTTTCATGTAATTCCTCTTTGAGCACATATCAAAAGTGGCTCCTACACTTAGAAGTTCATATCTGAAAACCATCCATTCTGGCCCACAAAGTTAATGCATATTCATTTACCGTTGTTTCCTGTTGAGATTGGCACATTTCACCCAGTTTTTCTTTTATCTCACTCACGTCACTTTGTCTGCTGACCTCACTCAGCAATTAAATTAACAGAAAATAGACAAAAATAAAAAATAATGCAATTCACAGGAGGCAAGCAGTGATCACCCATGATGTGCATTGTGCACTGCAATGTAGTTTCAAATGCATTACATTGCAGCCGTTTTTTGAGAGTGAATAAGAAGACACGTGTGACATGTGTGCAGGCCCGGATTTATATGACATGAGGCCCCTGGGCAAGGGGAAATAAAGAGGCCCTCAAAAATTCCACCTCCGGTCCACCTGACCACACCGTGACCTCACCTCCGGACCGGCCCGTGCATAATCTGACTGTGCATTGGCTCATTGGAAGGGTCTAAAGCGGATACAGAATTGGAGTTTGAGTGCATGTGTGTAGCCTATGTGTGTGGAAAGTACAGGATACATAGAGTGGGCGGGCTTTAGACTGCACTAGACTGCAGCTACATGCAGTGCGGCCAGCAGAGCAGAAGTTCTCAATGTTATTACCGTAATAAAACAAAATGTACTGTAACTAAACACAAATATCACTTTATTTGGATTGCAATACTTTAAAATGTCATCATTAAATTAACTCATTCAGGGTCTTTTCAAAATGGCTTCCAAGTTCCACACGGCCTCCCTCTCCATAGACTTCCATGTAATTCATAGTGCACCGATCATGCATGCCCATGCCTAGATCATGCACCACGTGTGTGTGCACACTGTTCACAGCTTTCAAACAAAAAAATCCGAATGGAAATCCGTTCAGGCATTCATGAGCTAGCAGCCATTATGTTTTCTTGAAATGTAAACAAACATGGCTGCCATGTTTGAAAGATGGGGTTGGTATGGGGGTTAAACATGGAATTTCGCGATTGCGATCATGCCTACTACATTTTTTGGAAAAAAATAAAATACATTTTTTTTTTCTTTTCTTTTTTTTTTTGAGGCCCCCCTCCCCTGAGGCCCCCGGGCGCGTGCCCACCCTAGCCCTATGGTAAGTCCGGCCCTGCATGTGTGATCTGGGCAGCTTGCCTCAGGAAATGTGCCAAGCTCAATAGGGAACAACGGTATATCCACGGCCTATTAGTAACTACTGTACGTGGATGCTTCAAGTCAAAATTCGTGTCAGATCCTGTGTCTAGGTGAGACATGACCTTTGACGCAATCTTACAAAATACAACATTGTATAACTTATATTGTATTAACATACTCTACCATACAGATTGTTCATATTTACTTTGTAGATGAAAACAATAGATGTAAAATGCTATTTTGTACATGGCACAAAAATTCTTATTCACACGATGTAACAAGCATTTTTCTTCCAGCTCAGCATTTTTTTTTTATTTCCTGTTATTGTAATTTCTCACAGGCAGTGAACCCTATCGAACACACAAACATTGTTGTTATCAGAGTGGATGTACTGGGCTTCTCTGTAAAATTAATTTACACCGTACATTGCTCTTGGCCTCCTGCCTCCCCAGGACCCCTACTCTTGTCTTTCTGAGTCGTCATCTCACATTGATGAGATCCATCCATGCTATTCATTCTATAGTCCCTGCCATTATATCCTTCTGTTTTTGTTATAGCCTATACATCTTAATGTACTGCAGGATAATGTAGGCTAGCCAGTGGCCCATCTCCCCCTTTCGTTTACCATTCAGACTTATATGCTGTCACCCTGCCATGCCTAGCCATTCATTTATTGCCCCCTGGGCTGCAAAGTCCATGATTATTGATCTAACAACGCTTCATGTGGTCATTTAGTGCCCATGATCTGTCACAAGGGGGGCAGGGAGAGAATATTGATTACAGTTGCTTTTCAGGGTACCAGACTACTCAAACACAAGTCTAATTAAGGTCATACTGTGTTGTTGATGTATTTTGTGAACAAAATGTTATATTGTATGTATAGTAGAGTATGTTAATACAACGTATTGTGTGGTTGTGTAAAAAATTCAGCACTTGCGCAGGAGACCAGGGTTGAAATCCAGGGTAAAACTACAACGTTATATTGCAGGTTTAACTTGGCAAGCTTTAAAATCAAATGCTGTCATATTTTTCCTTTCTCTTCTCCCCTGTGTTTGAAGAGCGTATTTAGATTGTCAAGGGCATGCAGAATGCACCTCCAAGATGATGAAAGTATCACTTGGTAATAATACATTAAAATAACTAGACATAATAATTAATAATTAGACAAGGAATGAGTGAGTGTGTATTATACTATTGATCAACCGAGGATAAGTATAAGTATAATTTAAAAGTGAAATAGTACAGAAATTAGCATAGGCAAGAGAAATGGGGAAAATGTTGATCATGCTGATGGCTTTTATCCGCTCACACTTTCTCCTGTGTTATACTACCACCTAGTGGTCCATCTGAGGCATCAATGAAACAATGCTCTCAAATGCATGAGTGCATTACATTAATCATTTCCCCCCCTTTGCTAACAATAGGGCACTCCTATTCAGCCTAACCTCGCCCACCAAGCTTTCTAATTCAGCCGGACCTGGCAAGATGTCCATCTGTACAAATAATGCTAGCATGTTTTAGTCAGACTCATTACCTGTATTACCATATGCACGTTTGTTTAGTAAATACAATTTTAGGAAATGTACATGCAGCTTTGGTTTGATTTAATTGAAGAAATTGCAGCACAGTTAATTTAAAACATTTTGTATTGTAAACTTGTGTTAAAAGGTGAACAATTGAACTCTTGACCATTGTTCACTTTTAATCCAACATTGTCAATTGTTCACTGCTGTTCTTACTACTGTGAAAACAAAATCATTCAGATAATAAGGTTTTTTCTCTAGATAAGAGATAAGAGTCGAAAAATAAGATAATGTAAAAAAATAAAAAATAACTTTATATAACCATGTATAACTAACTATATATAACTATATAACTGTAACGATAGTATATATATATATATATATATATATATATATATATATATATATATATATATATATATATATATATATATATATATATGTATATAAACAGCCACTGTAGCAATATCCTAGAAAGAGTACATACAATAAAACTATAGGCTTAACTTAAAACAATGTTTACAAACACATTTTTCAATAAATTCCCATGTGTACAGTGTACAGTACAGATACCAGGCAGTTTAATGCTTTACTATGTAGATTCAGTGGTCCTTGTCTGAACTCTGAATATGAAGAATTGTAGGCTTTCCCATTGTTAAAAACTTGAGAACTGTAAAATCACGACAGCATAATATCGCTGTTGGGCAGAAACCTTGTAATAACATATTTCATATTTCTTTTGTAATGCCCTATTTTATATTTTGTTGTATGAAATGTATTAACGAGAGATTGTGACTAAACAATAACATTGGATCCATTGAACACACGATTGTTACTCCATTTCCTGAATAGCAACAGGTTAAAGTAAAGGTTTTAAGACATACAAGGTTCCTGCGCGACAGCGACGATGAATGATACAGTTGCAGGTAATAACACAAGCAGGATATGAATACCATGAGCCACAGATTGTTGTTCAGTTCTACAGAACTCTCGTAACATCATTCATCACTTCTTAACATAACACCTTTGTCAAACTTAAGAAAACAAAAATAATTAATTATGTTAATAGCTTACAATTTGTCCTTTTTGGTCAACATAGAAATTACAGGTAGCGTTATTCAAAGAATGAGCAAAGCGTAAACAGTGAACTAAATTGTATCACTTTTTCTACATTAAATCACCTTCAGATATTCACACGTACCATTCAAAAAGATAAATAAAAAGTCATCTTTGGGTTGTCTCATCAAATACTATTATTATCTAAAATAACTGTTTTTGATGCCGGGCATTTGACAGAATGTCCCCCAAATTGCTGCTGTCAGGTGAAAATCTTGTATCTAGAAAATATTAAGTATTATTTTAGATTGCTAATCATACATTTTTTATGTTATGTTCTTATGCAATGTTTTGACCATGACCATGTAGTAGGCTATGTCAAGAGACATGTAAAAAGGGTCACATAAAACGGAGATCAGCCATTTTCATCTGACAATAGTAGTACGTTGGTGGACACACAAAATAACCCTTAACAGACACCTCTATATAACTTGGATTCTTTGTTGCATCATTTGTAAATATTGAAGTGCCATTGGCATTTATTTTCAGTGCAGGTTTTCAGCATATCTGACAAAAGGCACTACTGGTGTAGGCGAGCACTTAGAGTAAATAAAGAGAAACAGGAGAGGCCAAGAGTTTACCAGAACTTAACGAATGTATACAAGACTTTGTGAATTTACAAAGTCCCCCCCTTAATGATAAAAAAATACTTTGATTTAAAGTGTGTGAGCACCAACGTAGAAAAACACAGGCTCATAGAGAAAGCTTCACCTATGTCATCCAATATACACAGAACCATAGTTACACAGTGAACTCAGCCAATACTGATGGCTGATCATTTAAATTTGACCTTTAAGTTTATTGGCAGGTTTGGATCTATTCTCAGCACCGTCGCTGGTGCTGAGAATAGCCTCAGTGACATTTTTCAGTCTGTTACAATCTTGAAAGTGAAAGAACTCATATTAACTACACATTTCTTAAAGTGTAAAATAATGACGAAACATATGTATGTATGTATGTATGTATGTATGTATGTATGTATATATGTATGTATGTATGTATGTACTGTGTGTGTGTGTGTGTGTGTGTGTATGTGTGTATGTATGTATGTATGTAGCCATAAATCACAACTCTTGTAGAGTGCTTTTATTTTGAAGACGTTTCTCTCTACAAGAGTTACAAAGGGGAGCGGGGACGCTCTTGCTGGGTGAGCCCTTCCGTCCATTTTCTGCTCCAAACATGTACAAATCAATATAAGGTGCTCACCGCATTGTCGAAACAGTTTTCTACCTACCCGTCGGTATGTGTTAGTCCATATGATTCCAATAAATTCATGTTTACTCAAACTTCTCGGTGTCTTGCGTTTCCTCGTCGGAATGCTTCTGCCTACAAAACGTCGGAATACTTCCGCCTACAAAATGTCATGTGGGAATCAACATCACGTGATATGTTTGGCCATTTTCACCCAACATTGTGGTAAACAAGGAAAGCGATTCCGAGATTCCAAGTTTGAGTAAACATTACTTTATTGGAAACATATGGACTAACACATACCGACGAGTGTACAGGTCGGTAGAAAACTGTTTCGACAATGCGGTGAGCACCTTATATATTGATTTGTACATGTTTGGAGCCGAAAATGGACGGAAGGGCTCACCCAGTAAGAGCGTTCTGACTCCCTTTTATAACTCTTGTAGAGAGAAAACGTCTTCAAAATAAACACACTCTACAAGAGTTATGAATCATGGCTAGTATGTATGTATAGATGTATGTGACTTGTACCTCACATCACATATATTGTATCCTTGGTCATGCTATTGATGTAAATAAGTCTTCTGACTCTGGGTTGTTCTCTTCTTGTTTCTCCGGCAAGTGATCTTTGACTTCAAAATCTATTGTGGTAACCATTGCGGTTTTGACTCTCTGTGGGTTAGATAGGATAAAATGCATGAAAAACCTACTTCCAGGGTTGATTTTATATTTGAGTTTTATGTGACAGGGACTATGCAATTTAATTGCTCTGTAGTTACAATACAGAGCATCGCATGTGCTGTACAGTTTATACCTATTGTTAATTTTCAACTCTTGTCCTTTTTTGAGCTTTACTTGCAAATATTAAAATATACAGTTTTCATTAGCATGTAAAACCACAATACACTACATGGAAGTACAAATAAATAAAAAAAAACACTTAGCCTGCACTTTATACTAGCATTTTACATCTGTGTAAGTGAGTGTGTAGTTTACATTATTCTCATACTCACCTCAATAAATGAGCCTTTGTTGTTATAGATCTCTTGAATAGCTCCAAGCGGGATCCACACAATGGAAACCAGTGAAATGCCCCAGCCCACCACTTCTGCCCAAGCGGGGTATGTATACTTCCCATAGCGAGCAGGAGTGTACTGGACAATGCTGGAAATGAGGATAGTCTAGATAGAAGGAACACATTAACCTTTAAATATATAATATTTTCTGTTCTTTGTAAATTAGACACTGATTTTATAGTATGTGATTGGTTTGATATAATAATAAAAGTGTCTTAATATACTGCAGACCACATTGGTCACAAAAAAGAGATATATGTCAATAACAGCGTTCCATTCTGGTGTGTGGTTCATATTGAACCTAATGTTGTGCAAAATAAATAAATGCGGGCCAAAGAGGCGAAAGTATATGATAGAATTAAAGATGGAAAAAACAAGGCATCCAGGCCAATAGGTGTGGTTATGTTAGTCACATGTGTTGTGCGAGAACATAGCTATAACTAAATAGATAAGAACCGCCAGGGGACTGATACAGCCAAGGACATGACTGCAGTAGCCGAATGTAATATTGGATTGTAGCCTGAACCAGCAACTCTACTTTTGTTATAATCTACAACAGTGACTGTCATTGTCCGTTTTGTTTAATAATTTCCAGAGTCTGTGTTAATAATTCCACAACACTCATCAAAAAGATGAACTTTATGAAGTTACGGAATTAAGTTAAATGCATAGCATTTATCATACACATGATACTCACCAGCACCAGCACGGGAGAGAACACCAACCAACAGAGGCGGAAGTACACATTAGGAGGCTTTCCCAGCATCCTCTTTATCATAATTGAGATGTTTTGAATTCCTGAGGGGAGAAGGATGCACTTATAAAAAGGTCATACTTAAAATATTTAATAAAAACAATTTCATTTCATCACTTGTGTGTTGGAGGGGATTAATTTTAATTGCAATATAATATTTTACAATAAAATGAGATATTCACTGCTCATACACATAAATATGTGACAAAATATTTGAATATTATTAGTATTCAGTCTAGACTAATCTAAAAAAAAAAAAAAAACTACAACTACAACAACTTTAAAAGCATTTGTAAATTAATCATTCATGTGCTTCCTACCAAAAATCCAGCAGAATGCTAGAACTTCAAAGAAAGCCAGGAACATGAGGGAAACCACAGCTGTGTAGTGGTCCATTAGTTGGAACACATATATGCCCCCCTGGTTGAAAATAGAAAGGCAAGGGCTCAGCATCTCAATAGGAACAGGACAACCCAGGTTAAAAACTGTGTTCAAATGAAGGGCAAACATTAAAGCCTAATTTATACTCAATAGCACGATGGTGTCGCTCACCGAAAACAACAGAAATCTGTTTTCAGCCAGCAATACTGTTGAATAAATCAAGCTTAACATTTAAAATGTGTACTCAGTTTTGCCTGACTGACCTGTCAGCAGGGTTTCACTGGTTGCCACTTACCTTAGTAACGTGTGGAATCCCCAGGAGAAAGCCAATTAAGCATACAACCAGGACAATCATCTCTTGTCTCTTCAGGAAATGTAGAGCCTTGGCACCAAAACCATCCATGATGAATGTCACAGCCACCTCCACCATGGCAAACTGTAGCACAGAGATTTGGCTATTTTGTCAGTACTTCATTACTTGAGCAGTCTACCCAGGAAAGATTTAAGTACCATGTGCCTGCCATACTAGTGTGCCTCTGATCATAAACAATGATGTGTATTGATTTGAAACCTGTGTTTCACATCGAAGCTGCCATACTCGGCAATAGGCAAGGCAATTAAGTGTATAGCACATTTCCTATAATTGCTTGAAAGATGCACGTTGGGAACACCCTCTGCTTGCTTAATATATAGAACTCGTTGCACCAGTTGTCAGAGTACTTATGTTGTCAGAGCATTGTGAAAGAATTGTTTTTTGTTTGATGTTTATTTGATTAATTTTAGATAGGTTAACGTGCGCATATGTAGTTTTAGTTACACATTTACTTTTTTCTTTGGTTTTTATTTAGTTTCAGTCTTTGTAAAATGTCCAAGGAATGCCTTGATTTATAGAAGCTATAGAGGTTTCAGTAGTGTAGCTGTTATGTAATGCAAATATTGTTGAGATATCTTGATCTGTTGGATTAGGAATTGATCATCCAAAATAGTCTCTACCACATTAACTTACAGTGAAACAGGTCTGAATGCAAACAAATCGGATTCTGCGAATATATAAAATCACAATCCTAGTACAGCCTTTGTCATTTGTATAAGTTGACATTTTTCAACTTCCTGGAATGGAAGCTTATTGCAGGCAAGACTGCCATACACTTTTATGTCATTTTATCATTGAGGTTAGAATTGAGTCAACAATAGTAACCTCAAGTCATGTGTCACTGACCTAACAGTTGCTCCATCACATTCAGCAATCTGTGCTTTTCATTTACGTAAAACCTAGACTCAACCTTGCATGCAAGACTGCCACAGAACATGAATTTGTGGCACCCTCTGAATCTATTTTGCTCTGCAAACATGTATATTGTAAAGATTCCATCGTGTGCATAATTAGTATTATTATCATGATTAAAAAACATTAAATGGAGCTTAATTGGCACAGGAGTAAAGTTTCTGCCAACCGCCGTGGAATTTACGAGTGTGGATCCTCTGCGGGGCATCTGGCTTGGCCAGGTGTTCCCATGAACACAATATTGTGTTTGTGGGTGGAAAGCTGGCTGTAGAGGGCAATCTCCTTCGCTGCACTAGTGAATCCTACAGGTTGGTCAGGGCTAGCCTGGCTTAGCCATACTATATTCACACGTACTGCAGTTAACTGTGTGAACCCTTGTGTTAACATGGGTGGATAGTTTAGCTGTGCTAGGCTAGGTCAGGGCACCGTTCAGTAGGGAACTGATCTGAGAACATTCCCACACAAATTCTGACCATGCTTCACCCGTTTGACGCGATGGGATTCGCTGTTGTGTCCATTTTCAACACTCTTGGTCATTCCACCTACACTGGAATAACCAGAAACCCATTCTCACCCCCAATTTGTAATAGGTTGACATTTAGTCTTCTAAAACATTTAAAACAAGGCAGGCTGTACTGCACTTGAGCAGTGCAGTCTGCTTCTGTTGACACACAGTCATACTGACAATCGTAAATCATCCGTACTCATCATCACGCAAAGAGACAGTGCAGGTCCTGTCGTGTCTGATGAAGGGGTGTTCCGTCACATCAATGGGTGCCGCATAGCGGGCGCGGAACTTCGTTATGCGAGGACAGGCACTCGCCTGCCCTTTCGCAACGACTGCCTCCCCTCGGTGCGGCAGCCCCCTCCAGCCATTTCTCCTGGATTTCTCCAGGATTTGGTATCAAACTCCCAAAACTCACCAGAACACAGGAAATTACATCTACTATGTTCAATGTTGTTGTTTCAGGGCTAGGTCTTACATTGCTCCAGTTATCAAAGCGATTTCTGTATTCCATACTTCTTTTGTTTTAATGGTTGGAAATGTACCCCGCATTTGCGTTGCCTTACTCATAAAGACTGGCTGCCGCATATTCCTCACTGTCAGAGGAAAAGAAGTGGACCATCGGTCCAAAGTGTAATAAAACATGATTTCGGTGCCATGGCATTGGTCCGAAGGTTCATTAGTCCGAAGGTTCATAAGTCCGAATTTGTTAAGAATACTATGCCTAACTCTCACCCTAACCCTAACCTTAACCTCAGTAACCCTAACTAAATTCAGACTAATGAACCTTCAGACTAATGAACCTTCAGACTTATGGGCAGTCCCCCATGATTTGTGTCATGGCTGAGACTCTTGTCTAGGTTTTGTATTCCTAATATGTGTATTATGTTTCCTGGTTTAGTTTTCTTTTCTATGTTCCTGTCTGCCCAGACAGTCATTGTTGTGGGTTAACTGTGTCAAGTTTATGTTAGAGAGCTCCTGTCTTTGTTCACCTGTATTAAATGGCCTGTGCCACCCGTATTAAAACACCCAATCTTAGGTTTTGATCACCTCCTGTCTTTCTGCTGCACATTTTGGGTCCTCACCACACCAATGTGTAACAAAAATAATTTGGAATTAGCTATACCAGTCTAGGTTACACAAAAGGTTACATAAAAATTTTAAATTACATTTTGAATATATCCCCACCATTCTAAGCAACAAAGGTGACAGTGTATGGAGGTAGACTAGTATGACGCCTCAGGGCGACAAGCGACCTCGTCCTAAAGGGCGCGGTGATGTGGACATCAGCGATGTGGACATCAGCGATGTGGACATCAGAGAACTCTATATATGGGCATAAAGGGGATTTGTTCCCCTGGCATCACAGGGATCTCCATATCTCCATATATGGGCATAAAGGGATTTGTTCCCCCTGGCATCACAGGGATCTCTCTAACAGGACATCATTACTATTGATGACATCAGGGAACTCCATATATGGGCATAAAAGGGATTCTGTTAGTGTGACATCACAGTGAAACCAGAGTGTGATGTCAGAGCGGCAAACCCATTCTGGTAGAGTGGTTCCCTGACATCACAGTGAAGTCAGAGCGTGATGTCAGAGTGGCAAACCGGACTATGGGTTTGCCGCTGTGTACACGTGTGTACCAGAGATTCCGTTAGCCGGTATTTACCGGCCATTGGCCGGTTAAATGTTTAATTGGCCGGTAATTATAAAGTCCACCGGCCACCGTGGCCGGCTGGGAAAATGCCTCTTAGGCTATTTTATCATTTAATCTTATTATTCACATAATTATTTGTCTAAAGCAGTAAAGCTACAACCATTAAAACCTATCATAATTTTAAATTTGTATCATGTTCTGTGAGTCTGACGACAGCGAAGCTCACCGCTGCTGCTGCTGCTGCTGCTTCATGCTGCGCTGTGCGCATTAGATCAGTCTATATTCGTCGTACGATGGTTTCGCGCATTGAAAATATCAGAGCTTCAAGCTCACAACACGTCAGCAACGTGCCGCGCTGTGAGCTTGTATGTCTGCTATTTTAGATACGCAGGACGGCCATATGGAGAAGCACACATCACGTTTCACAGCTGACAATTCCAGCAGCTTGTCCAAATCAGCGCAATACAGCGTGGGCTTAGTGTTATGATCCGAACAGAACTGGGGTTCTTCCGAGGTAATCTAGACCAAGCTGGACCCAGTAGACGATAATAAAAAAGGGCCCCGAACTCTTTGGAATCACATGGATTAATTATACAAGCACGCAAATGACTTTCTGATCGCATGGATGTGATGCCACTGTGGTGGTCAAAGCAACAGAGGCAAGTCAACCTTCCTCCTTGCGCCATCGTAACATAACATTAACAATACAAAACAAAGGTTGTATGTTTGCAGCCTTTGTTGTATGCATATTAAGGTTTAATGAGACGTGAAGCCAAAATCATATACTATTAACTTATTAATTTGTAGGCCACTGTGTGGCAGGGCACGCAAACGGTTCGCTTGAGTTGCGTCCACTTTAACTAGTATTCACTTCTTTTTTGGCAAGCGATCTAGGCCTACATAAGTAGATAGTTTAGGCTATTATTTCAGGAAAAGATTGCAATTGCATCCGTAATAAAGAGGAGCCCAGCGCTAACATAAAATGGTGTAATTATCAGTTGGGTGCACCATGCACACGCACATACAGTATCTCTTCTGCAAACACGTATGTGACGTTCATTATAATATGGCCGATAAATTAATTGATTGGCCGGTAAAATATAATCCTGCCGGCCAACGTGGCCAGCCCCAAAAATGCCTAGCGGAAACCCTGGTGTGTACACGTCTACATGCGGACAAGCTGTGATGTTTCTCATGGTAAACTGTGACCTTCGGTCGCAATAAGGTCCAAATATGTGAGGGGAAATAATGGATAGAATAGATAGAATAGATATCAAATGTTCTATGTTTGCAGGGTGGATTGAGTAGCCTATACCTTATTTAGAATAAGAGTAGGAGGGTCTGGAGTAGAATGTCTTGTTGGTGGTGTGGTGGGGGAGCTTGTCATGGGAACAGTCATGAGCAACATCTCTATAGCAGCAGGGACTCTGAGGATATCAGTTGTTGTGTTTGGTGGCGTTGATGCCAGCAATGTTCTTGGGACACACTGTGCTTGGTTGAAACTGCAGTTATAGCTGTACTGCAAACAGCCTGTAGAGGGCAACAGAGGAGGCTACTTTCAGGATTGTCTCAAGATATACAGTAATTATTGGGACCAGACACATGCTGTTCAGTTCCCTGGAATTTCCTACAATTGACCATGTATTTTCTGTTGATGATGAATTTGTGAGCAGGACAATGTGCAATACAGGTGATGGTTGAAAGCTAAAGCTATGATTAACATTGTCAATAGAAGTGTAGCCTCCAAATTGATGTTTTTTGTTTTTAAATGGGAGGGTGTAGAAAGAAAGGATGTTGAGGGGAAAAAGGAGAACAACATGTAACTCAAGCAATGTTGCAATTATGTGGTCAACACACTATCCGGTTATCCATCAGAGTGTGTAGTTCCCTGTGTGTGTCTCTCCACAGCTAGCTCCACATGGTCCTAATCTTGTATAACATTTCTTGAGTACGCTAACAACATTGAGCTATACTACAACTGGAGAGGGCACAGAAAATCTCTGCCCACTCATTTCAACTCAGAGCATACTCCCCTGGAAGTACACCCTCATTTCAGGTTTGAGTCAGTCTCTAGCTCTTAGAGTTTAGAGTTCCAACTCTTATTTTCTTCATGCCAGAAAGACATGGATCTACAGAGATAGAAAGATAGAGACGTGTCATACCTGACTATCCAGACCCAGACAAAGTAGCATGAAGAAGAACAGGGGGGCCCACACTTGAGCCACTGGCATGGTTGAGAAGACTTCAGGGTAGATGACAAAGACTAAACCAGGGCCTGAAATATATAAAGATAATTTAATAATGTATCACACATGGCATGAAAGATATGAGAGAACAAACAAACAACCTGTCACCTGGCACATTATGTAATGAGAGAGACAATGTAACACCACAGCAAAAGACACAACGTGGAGTTTCAATGAATAATGAATGACTGTATGTTAGGCCAACTTGAGCAGGGCAGAAGAGAAATGAGACCTTTTACTTAATAATAATTAACATTTCATCCACACACTGCTCTAGCGGAATTTATCATAAAAGAAAGCTGATCAAGTTCTGCCCACAGTTAAATGTTTTAAAACCTTGGAATTTAATAATATAATATAATAGATTAATATTAATAATATCTTCTATAAATATTATTAGAAACAAGTGTTAACAGGCACAACTATCTCTACGCCCTTAAAGGACAACTTTAGTTTTTTACAACAAGGGTTCATATTTTAGATTGTAATTAGAGAAAAGAAAAGGTGAGTGTTAAAATGTTTTCGTTTACTTCTTTCTATCAGTTTATCACGTGTAGCGGGATAAAATGTGGGGCATGCGTACGCATGGAGGCATGCGTACAAGTGGCTAAATATGTATTTTTAGACACAATAAGCCAGCAATTTCTTTATTGCTATTTACATTAACACTACTAGCCCCCATAAGTCACATCTAACCATGAAAGGTTGTGTTATATCTTGGGAATGGGCTTATTCTGTGTAAAAAGACCACTTGTTCGCATGCCCCCAGCCACTGAAATCAAAATAATTAAAATCTCTAAAACGATAGAAAGAAGTAAATAAAAACATTTTAACACTCATCTTTTATATTCTTTAATTACAATCTAAAACTAGAAGCAGTGCTCTTCCGAGCACAGGTCTCCACCAGGTCAGGCATGTAATGTGTTTTACATAAGTCGGCCTCCTGATGGCGCTATAAAAGGCTGATGTAAAAAATGCAGGGAAAAGGTTTTACCTTGGCCTCTAAGGAGTGCGCATACAAAGTTTGACACTAATCGGTGGAGTTATAGGTGAAAATATGAATCGGCCTGTTATAGCGCCACCATGAGGCTGATTTGATTTTTCTTAAGTGGCATTTATTCCTCTGCCTATTGGGAATGTGCATGCACAATTTCACCAAAATCGCACACTGCGTTCAGGATTTCAGGCATTTTATTCAAAACTGACCAATCCTGCAAACTTTGAAAGCCAGTTTTAGCCAATCAGGATGGAATATGGAAAATCTGACACATCCATGTCGATCACATGACTGTAGAGATACTGTCTACTGATTTACGTGATTTTTGGACAAAATCTGTAGGAGTACTGGCAAAAGTTAGTTTTGCAAAAGTCGGCCTCCTGGTGGTGCTAGAACAGGCCCATGTGAAATATTTGGGGCAGAGGTTCTGAATTGGTGTCGAGGGAGTGTGTGTGCACAGTTTGGCAGCGACCAGGCCAACGGCGCCGGAGATTAGCTGGTAACGGACAAACGGACGGACGGACGGACGGACGCACGCACGCACGGACGCACGCACGGACGGACGGACGGACGGACGGAGGGGAAAACATACTCTCCCTCAGCCTTCGGCTGGTGGAGACAAGAACAGGCCCATGTGAAATATTTGGGGCAGAGGTTCTGAATTGGTGTCGAGGGAGTGTGTGTGCACAGTTTGGCAGCGACCGGGCCAACGGCGCCGGAGATTAGCTGGTAACGGACAAACGGACGGACGGACGCACGCACGCACGCACGCACGGACGCACGCACGGACGGACGGACGGACGGAGGGGAAAACATACTCTCCCTCAGCCTTCGGCTGGTGGAGACAATAATAACCCTTGTTGTAAAAAAACAAAGTTGTCCTTTAAACAGAACTAATACTACAGTAATGCAAGTGAGCACTTTCCTCATGTGGTGAGGTGGGTCAAACCTGGCTTACGGTAACCCACCTTTGTCTAGCCAGTCAGACCCAGCTTTGCTCCACCAATGGGTAACAACAAAAGTGCCCTACTCTCTTAAGGCAGGTGAAGTCATGCCTCACACTTGGGATTTGCATACCATTGCAGGATTAAGGAAGTGGTGTGCTGGATGTTGTATTGATTACCTAATAGCATTTTGTTTTCAATTAACTGGACAATATTTTAAATTATGCCCCAAAATGAGTTTGATGTTTGACCTTAACCAAGTTTTAACAGGTAGTCTAGGGACCATTGAACACCATTCCTGAATTCCTGAAGCTGCTAACAAACAATCAAAGAATCACACAGACAAACTGGACAAATATTAAGTTTGAATTGCTGTGTTGTATTCTATGTGTACTACTGTATGTTCCAAGGTCTATTTCTCTTAGTTCTATATACTAGTCTGCTCGCATGCTCTTCTTGTGGTGGAGAGAACTTCCATGACGCTGTCTTCTTCCTTTGTTTAATACTAAGGCAAACAGAAATGACAATAAATAAACCCCAGGAAGCACAAAGACCTTACCATCTGTAGCTATGTTGTCCACAGGGAGGTTATGGATGTGAGCCATGTAACCAATTGCTGAGAAGATGACGAAGCCGGCCAAGACACTAGTGGCTGAGTTAGTTAGGGATACAATTAAAGTGTCCCTGAAGAAAAAGTAGAAAAAAAGTAAACAATGATTTCCCATGACCACCGAACTCCCGAAAAACACATTAAGTCTACTTGTTCCCAGAACTACCATTTTAAAACAATTAGGTTGCCACTGACAACAGGCAATTGGATAGCAACAATGTTTTATACTACTATTATACATAGAAATACAAAATAATTACCTAAGGATGTTGTTGTTAAACTTGTTGTAACTGGACATCGAAATCATGCTGCCAAATCCTATTCCAAGAGAGTTGAAAACTTGAGCAGCAGCGTTAACCCATACCTATGTTGATAAGATACCACAAAGAAAGAGATAGATTTTAGTTACTTAAAGTCTAAAGTGCGGTTATGGGTCTTTTCTGCCTTTAATTGTTTTAGTAGTTTACAGTGGAGATGGACAGGAAACAGGGAGAGAGAGATGGGGAGAGAAAAATCTGCGGGAACGGGACTCAAACCCACAATGCACTGTCAGGCTACATTAGAGCCTAGGTGCCCGGACTGCAAGGCCAAAGTTCCAGGCCTAGTTTACTTTTTTAGATTTTGCTCTACTTGATACAGTATGTAATTCCAATTGAATTCAATTCCACGGTCAATAGAATAAAGGAGCACGGACCAAAATGAGCTCTAGACACAAGGAACATGGGTTTGCTGTGCTAGATATCATGTTGTGTCACACCTTGAAAGGATATCTTGAAAGACACCGGAGCCTAATCATTAATTATTTCAAGTACAGTACATATTACATAACTTAAAACGCATGTTTTATTCAAATACTCACTTAAACTTTACATTACAGCCAACCATTTTCCAAACCTTATATAAATTGGAATAATTATACAATTTAACAACATTGTTTTATTTATCTTTTTGTTTCTCGGCATGACCTTTTGAATTTAGTTCGGCTAGACATTAACATACTGAAATTAAACTACTGGATGTGTTGGTTAGTTTCCTGTGTCTCTCTCAATAATGCAATAATGTGTGTCACTCTATATAGCCAGGTGTCCTAAATTGCAGTAATGGTGAATAAGCAGGTGGGGCATGCATTCCCAACTTGCATCGGTTCTGACTTGCATTGTCCCCGAGGGCCCGGACTAGTGTGTCCTGACCTGAACTGCACTAATGGTGAAGCCCCCCTCCACCGAGAAGAGAACTCTGGACCCCCCCTGCTCGGCAGCAGCTGTGATTTGTGTTGTGGTTTCTGTTGGATATAATTTATATCCTTTGTACATGCAGGCATATATTACATTTGGCTTGATACTTGTCTTGTCTGTTCTTGGGTTCTTAGCCAGGTTAAATCCATGTAAAACTAAAGTTTAACACTGACTGTCATTCCGTGCTCGTACCATTGAATCATACTCCTGCATCATTTCTCCTGCGAAACCTACTGTTGTGTGCATAAGCCTGTTACAATCTTCTTACAGAGTTCTATATTAAAATGTAATGGGAGGACAGACTGATGGGCCATGTCACTATGACTCAGACATAACCATAAACAAATCTTTGCTGTTGCTTTGTGAAGGAGAGTTACAGCACCATCTGACGCCACGGTGTGTGTTTGCGACAACGCTTCTGACGCAGATGTGTTAATGTACCCTATGTCATGCAGGAGAGCCAATCAAAACAATGAAATGTTCAAAGTTGTCATATTGACATTTAAGGTGTGTTGTTGATTCATGGCATCTCTCAACTCATGCAATGAGTAACGTTAATGCCAGAAAACATTCCACCTTAAGTTGCCGGTAGAAACACGTGCACTTCAACCACCGCATCTGCAACGCGTGCCGATAAGTCAGAGACTTCCATTTCTGATGTTATCTTGCGTTTGCCACAAGCTTCAGTGTTGTCAACACGCAGGAATAGGACGCTCCTCCTCCTTTCTCCCGTAAAAGAAGTGAACTGAACACGGAGGCTGCCATGTCTGACGTGTCTGAAGCGTGCCTGAATGTTTGTCTGAGCCCTTTGTGTGGCACTATGAGTGAACTTTTTTTCCTACAGCATATTAATTAACATTAAGTAGTAGAGGCCAGCAAACCATGCTTACATCTTTTGGAATCAGCTATTAAAAACAACAATTTTACGCCTAACCCTAACCTTTGATGCAAAAACACCTCAGTATAGCTTTTGCAATTGTCTGCTATCTCTTGAAGGCCAATAACCCAAACCTCATGTTGTGTGTTGGTTTATAATGTTGCATAATTAGTGCATCTTGTATATATATATAGCTAACACACTAATAAATAATCCCTGTGAAAAACATTTTATAAAAGCATAGCACGGTAGGCTATATAGGCTATCATGGACATGCACACCGATTTTATTTCCAAGTTACAATGACAAGCAATTATAATCTAGCGAGATGGAAGCTGGGTTCAAACCTGGGTGGTTCGAGCAGTGCGATTACATACAAAGTGAATGCAAAGACGAGACGACGCGCGACGCGAATGGGCGTGGCCTCGTATCTTCGCCCCACTTGGAAAAATCCAACTGAAGCGACCTTCGCTTCACCCCCACTCCGACCGCTTATGTGAGGCGCAAGCATTTTGCGGAGGGCTGCAAGCGGGGCGGCGCAGCGGTGCTTCTTTCCGTGGACCGTGAGGTCTCCAACTTAATACAGTGAAGTGTGTCCTATAAGGAGTTATGTGTTAAGGAGAAAACCTGACGCTCCAAACCTTCAGATTATGACTGCCTCCTACCAGTATGCCTACCGGTATCTCTCTGTAACATGGCATGCACGGCAGCCTGTGGAATAGCCATGATTTATCTTTTGTGTAACCACTCAAACGCGCACTGCGCCGTCGCCGATATTGGGTTAAATTAATATATTCCATTCGTGACAATGTCTGGTGTGGCGTCACTCATAGGCTGCAACTGCAAGCTTACTTTACAGAATAAATGGTAATAATGGTTCCACAGTGAACCAAAATGTTGCTGGGCTTGTTGGTGTGTGCATGTGTGTGTGGTCTGCGTGGGACTGGACATGGGAGTGAACTTGAAGCGTGGGGAGTAAACTATCTTCTATTGGCTTTCCTTTCATAGTTAGGACGTATAAAAAAGGTATTTTGCTACTATGTCAGAAACACTTTCTCCTTTGCTTTGCCACAAGTGTTCCCAACACAAATGCTTGCTGTAACGTGAGCCTCGGCTTGATGGAGAGCTGCCTTCAATGTTACAAAACACGCCATCTAAGGCATTGTATTTTTTAATAAGACGGGCAATATTAAATCCTGTTGGTTATTGATTAATCACCACATTCGAGAGGGAGGCGACTTGTGGCGTGTGTTTTTCATTCAGCATCAGTCTCACTTGCATTTCAAATCGTATCCTTTGACTGGCTGGTGGTGAGGCTATCAAACATATAATTTTCCGAATGTCTGTCCGTCCGTCCGTCTGTCTGAGTGTCCGTCTGTAACAGTGTTTCTCCTCAGTGGCTGGAGCAATTGATCTGAAATCGCATCACCATTAGCATATGAACACACCTGACATAACTGTGAAGCCCGTTTGTCACTTTCACAAATCGTATGCTGTATATTAGCATTTTTCTGGTGTATCTACTATCTATTCTGCATCTAGCATGAGGCATATCTATTCTGCATCTAGCATGAGGCAACATGTTTAACCAGCTGTGTGTGTGTGTGTGTGTGTGTGTGTGTGTGTGTGTGTGTGTGTGGGGGGGGGGGGGGGGGGGCGCGCGGGGGGGGGGGGGGGGGGGTTGTCTGGCCCTGTTACAGATGTTGTCCAAAAATCATGCAGATCGGTACACAGTATCTCTGTAGCCATTAAACGAAACGGGTATTTCTTACATTGATGCTCCTACATATTATCATGTAAGCACCAGTTAAAGTTACTTTCCATCCCTCATATACTGTGTGCACGAGTGCACACCCCATAACCCACACACTGCACATCATTTCAGAGCTCATATCTTTGAACGGGTAAGGGCTAGTTTATTATAAACATAGCCTACTTGTGTGGATGATATAGATACATTTGACTTGAGTGAAATCGTGATAAAGGGAATTCTCTGTCTGCTCTCCTCTTCCGTGGTGCTGGACTGGTCTGGGTGCACTCTGCACTGTCTTTGTCGTGTTATTTGGAATCGCACATGAGATCTGGGAAAACCCCGCCCACGCTGCTCCGTTGTTGGAAACATGTGGCGCGCGGCCCCAACAGGATCGGCGAGGAGCGGAGGAGGGTCGGCGCTCCAACGAGCGGAGGAAAATCCTCGCTCCAAAGCCACTCAGACCCATTTGAAAAGTTGCTCGCTCACGCTCAACTAAAAAATCAAACCTCGGTTCGAAGTGGAGCGGTGAATTTGAGCAGCTGTACCCCATGTGAGTGAGTGAGTGAGTGTAAACTGTGCCTGTGAGTGAGTGGTGAGTGTGCCTGGCCTGCACAAAACAGCGCCCCTCCTTTAACTAGTGTGTTGTGTGTGGCCACTCAAGGTATTGCCAGGCTACGGACACGGCCAGCCAGCCACCCACCCACCCAGCCACCCACGGACATACCCACGGATATACCTGTCTATTGGGAGCGCTTTCACCGCTCCAAAAACATCGCTCGCGCTCCGCTCACATGCTCTGGTATCAGCTGTAGGAGCGTGTGTGTGCGTGTGTGCACATGACGTCATTAAGACATTAAATGACCATCCTGACAGAAAACAAACACCACTACACCCCTGTGCATACATACTGTATGGAGATCTCTGAGGTCTGTATTCAGCCCCACCAGAACGTAACAAAACATTTATTTAAATGGGAATGGTGAACACCCTGTTGTGTAACGGTGTGTTTACACATGCACTGAGCGTTTTTCTTTTTTTGTTGTTGCTGCCCTTCATTCAATTTCTGTGGAAATTCCTACAAGAAGGAATGCATTTATGTCATTGAGAGTCCAGTGGACATGCGTATAACTAAACAAATCTTTGAATTAGGGTGACATTAGTCAAATAAACGGTTCAGTAAAATAAAAGAAGACATATCACATGATTATTTTCCCGAACCGTTTATTTCACAAAGGCAGCAATAATTCAAATAAAGTGTTTATTCATACACTCTCATTAACTTCGATGCATTACATCAAACTTTGGGTCTCCAAGTAAAGCCCTTTGCACACAGGACAGTTGCGTTTTTTTCGTTTGCTGCATGAATAAAACGCATTGGATTTGGTGTGCAATGCTGTGCGGAATCGGCGCTGCGGATCCCAAAAGGAGTCATAAAAGGAGTGATGAGTTTTTTACCGCATGCGACAAGACGCACAAATCGAACTGGGTTCGATCGAGAAAAAAACGCACGGCCGCAGCCACTCGTCGCACGGCCAATTCAGATCCGGTGTGCATGAGGTCGTAGAGAATCATTGTTTTCTTTTTAAAAAGTGAAATTGTCCGTTTTATCCGTACGGATAAACGCGCCTGTGTGCAAAGGGCTTTAGGATGCTTAGAATGTGACATACTCGTCATACTGTATTTGACTTTTCCTATACATAGCCTTGTGTAGGAGGTGTGTCAGGAGGATGAGCCACACCTGAATCGAGCAAACGGAAATCATCTCTCTCTCTCTCTCTCTCTCTCTCTCTCGCTCTCTCTTGCATGTCACATTACCTCATACTCAGCCATAACTCAGCCATAACTATTTATGGCTGAGTCATGGTGACATGAGAGTTCCACCTGCCAGTCCTTGCTTAAGCCAATTTTAATATAGGGTGAATCTGTTTTACTTTGATCCATGATTACTTGTGTGATTTTGTCAGGACTTTGAGTTTGTTCATGAGTCATGATAGAGACAATTACACTACAGGCAGTAACACTTTGAAATAATTGTTGGCGGTAATGTAAACACTGGTATGGTCCTTTAAAGGGATAGTTCACCCCAAAAAAAACATTCCTAAGTCAATAATTTGATAACCAGCAGTGGTTCCCTATGGAGACACAAATAGCCTAAGTAAGGAGACAAAAAGAGTCTCCTCAAATTATTGGCTTAGGAAAAAAATTCCATGAATTCAAGTCTACATAATTGATAAATAAAAAAAGGAATTCATTTTGGGGGTGAACTACCCCTTTATGTTATGCTGTTTCTCAATGTAACTTGAAAATGTCTTCTGGTTCTTGATTAATTTAAACGCACACAAACTATACTAAAGTTGTATTATTTAAAGTACACATGTCATTAGCAGGGGTATTTACCATATTTACAGGAATGACCTCAGTTGCATGCTTTGTAAAAAAACAAAAACACAATCCATTTTACCTTCACTTCAAGGAGTTTACTCCACACTGGCGTCACAAAGTAGAGGATGCCATCTTTTGCTCCAGGAAGCTGCACATTATTGATCAGCAGGGCAAACAGGATGAAGTATGGGAATACAGCTGTGAAATACACAACCTGCAGGGCAGAAAAAGAGCCATCAACGAGAGAACCTTTCTGTAACCCCAAAACCCCAAAAGTCCAAGTTCAATGGAACTTTTCTGATTGGACAATATAATGTCCAATCAGACAGGATTGGTCATACTTCAATTGACATCACAATATCTAATATAAATGGTAAGACGGAATTCATTTCCCAGCGGATTGCTCGCGTCAGCGCCAGCCACACTTGCAATTTCCCAGAATTGTACTTTTCTAGTTTGATACTTAGTGTGTAGAGAGACAGGACACAGGGAGAGTGAGTAGTTTTTGGCTCATTTGGCTATCAGTTGTGTGCTTGTGGATTTTTCATCTAGTGGAGCGGTCGCGTGCACGTGAGCAATCGGCGATTGGAATAACCTCTTTAGTAGGCCTATTTTATTAACCCACAATATACTGGTGTATAAAATCGCCAGTTTCAGTTCAACGGGTCCCGGCGGCTTTATCGACGGCAAGCATCTCTTGCCGACAAGTTCCCGATGGCTCCCTGTCGGCAGCAGACACTTTCCGCCTTCTTCCGTCGCCGACGTCGGCACGGTTAAGAGCTGCCTTTAGACATTCTGGGATGCAGTACTGTATAGTACACTCCATCAAACTGATTGACAGCCGGCTGGTTGAAAGGTTAGCCAGGTTATAAGATATTATTTTTTTCATACAGTCTCACCTAAATTGTACTAATGCTAGTCATCAAGCCATGTATAAATAATGCTGTTTCCCTAACCTTTCCAGTGGATTTGACACCTTTAAATATGCAGAAATACACAATGGTCCAGGCCATCAGGAGAAGGCCAAGGAGTTCCCAGCGAAGTCCACCAGTTTCCTCAATGCCCCTGGTTAGCTCCAGAAGTCTATGACTGGGAGGATATGGATACAATGTATGAAAATACAAATACAAGTTATTTTCATTATTGCATACAAATATTTCACATTGACTTAAAGGCTGTGATACAAACAATTAAAACTTCAGCAATTTCACTTCTTGTCCCCATTAATGACCGTACTGTATTGTACTGTACAGTTCAGTTCAGTTCACATTAATTATTTTTAAGGGTGATGAATACTGAATACTCACTCAAAGAACTGCTGACTTGCAGATTGCAGGTGCGTCACATTGCCAGGGAAACCACTGGAGCAGTTGCCAATGGCATTCCAAGTGTTGTTACAGGACTGCCAGGGAAGGGGGGCTTCAAATGAGTTGAAGAAGTAGTACAATGCCCAGGACATTATCACATTGTAGTAAGTGCAGAGCACAAAGGAGATGACAACTGTTGCCAAGCCGACACCTGCAGAGTAACATGGATTGAAAAAGGCAGGAATCAGAGTCATGCATGAGCAGTGCACAGCCGCGGTGGATACTGCACTGCATTCTCTTCTGGTGATGTGTGAATAACAATGCCATTCGTTTTTGTTAAGTGAGTCTGTGGAGGCACAGTCTGGAATGTTAGTGCCCACATTACTTTATTATGTAACCTGTTCTATAGGTGACAAGTTGATAACTCAACAACGGTCCTTTGGGCCAGTGAGGGGGCAAAATTACATACAATATTGAATGCCAGTATGGATTAACAGATTTAGGTCATGAATAGCTCTGCTATTAAAATAAAATACAAATATGACAATTTTCTTCACCAGATTCTCATTAATACACGTTGCTGTAATATACTGTATACTATTTACACCTTCAAAAGCCTTAATATATTCAACTAACTATATTCAACTAAATATTATAGCAAATTAGAACTAATTATCCTAAAAAATGTTATTGTCTGCCCCCTTCCAGAGGGATATAAGACGACAGTCAGTGAATGAAAAGTACCTCTGGAGTTTTTGGTTGAGCATTTGGACAGACTGAATATCTTTGTAATTAGCTTATGTTCACGGTCCCATCCTCTTTTACAGTACACTTTAAGACATAATAAGACATAATAAGACATAATAAAGCCATAATAAGAAATAATGTGTTGGTAATTAGAGCTAATATATTTTATTAGACAGAAACAAAGACAATAGTAGAAAGAGCGAATACATTCTCTGGCACCGTCACCTGCCGCGGAACTGCAGCGGCAGACACTGCCGCACGACCGCTAGTTCGACCAGCAGTCGCACTGCATCGCCGGCGATAGGACCAGCAGTCCCGCCAGTAGGTCCTATCGCCGACGATGCAGTGCGACTGCTGGTCGAACTAGCGGTCGTGCGGCAGTGTCTGCCGCTGCAGTTCCGCGGCAGGTGACGGTGCCAGAGAATGTATTCGCTCTTTCTACTATTCTGTCTTTGTTTCTGTCTAATAAAATATATTAGCTCTAATTACCAACACATTATTTCTTATTATGGCTTTATTCTGTCTTATTATGTCTTATTATGTCTTAAAGTGTACTGTAAAAGAGGATGGGACCATGTTCACTACTCTGCACCAACCTCACCAAGGCAAATTTGCTGCATGTCCAAACATATTGTAACTAGTGAAATAAGTTATATTCCGAATCTACTGTATTAATGTTTAGCTGGTCGATAAAAACAATAGAATTTAAAAAATACACACACACACACACACACACACACACACACACAATAAAAAGTGTTGGCAATGCATTTGCCAGCAGTAACCTACATTCAGTTTGTAAATCTCTATATTATGGTCTCATTATTAAGTAAGCCTTTTCTGTCTTTGACGTACTGCATAAAACACTTACACCAGACATTATTCAAAAACAACAAAGATGACATAATGTTTTTGTTACTCTAGCTGTGTGTGAGTATTCCGGATATATATTTTCCCACATCCCTTATATCCTCCAAATGTGCCCGCTCGTCAGAGATCGGATGGAATGCTCTGCTTCAATGGATGTTATCTCCCTATCTGGTAAATACAGAGGGAAAGGCTGCTGAAAAACACCTCTGAGTCAACACAATGACAGAGTCCAGACAAGCCCCTCTGAGCTCAGAGATCAGTTAGAACCACTGGCCATACTCCATGTTAAGCTGCTCTGCTATTGTTGTCACTGTGCTTGTTGTTTCATCTAGTTAAAATATCTGTCCGCTTCATTGGCCGACCACATACACTGCAAGTGGCTTATGATGTTTCAGTTCTCCCTGTCAAGTCGTATCAATACGCAGTGTTCAAAAACAACCCAGCACAGTGAAGCTATGAGAAGGCCCTGTGCTAAGAGGAACCTATTTCATATGGAAGAGGAAATGAAATTTGCTGATAACTGGTGCTTAATAGTCAAATGTAGATCTAATATCTGAATGGAATAAAACAAAAAACAACCAAACAAAATCAATCAAAAAAGAAAAAACAAAACATAAAACAACATGGCATAACAGCATAATGTACTGTAGTGACACCACAGTACATGGAGGACATTATATTGAGCTCAGGTTCACCATTTATCCCAGTCTTGTCATCACGAATGCCGTAATAAAGTTGAGGTTTAACCTGCGTCAGTTTCTGTAATGAACTATATTGAGTAATTCTAGTAGCTGCGTAAGCATGTAGATATGCTTGCTCTCAAAGTTACTGCAGGCCCAGAGATGAGATGTCACTGTGACTATACAATTAATCTCCTTATTAGATAATGTACATAATGTACTGTATATCTTTCCCTTTATCATATGCCTGTATGCTCAGCACACAGTCTGTTCCTGTCTTCATCTATCTCTATCAGTCATAACTCATATCTTCCAGCTACCTCTGCAAATATAGTATATGCTCTATGTGCTTAATAATCTTTAGATCCTTTTGTGTGATAATGCCTGGTATCATCTTGTTCTCTGAGCTGGCTGCTGAACTAAACTGAATCATTATTTACCACTCTTAATAATAGGAAAACTCTTTTGAGTGTTGGGTCAAAACTAGTCCATTGTCAAGTTAGAAGCTTGCTCCACAAAATGAGAAAATTAGTTCAAGTTATTAAGAGACTTTGTTATACTATTTTATTATACTTTTGCTGTTAAGATATTTGTTTTTTTCCTGGTGTTAATAACACAGTAACATCCCCAGTGTTTTTTTTCTGAATGCGACAGTGAGGGAGAGAGACAGGACAGCTGGACAGAGAGCAGGGGACTGAAACACAGCAAACAGTCCAGCCGACTGGGGGTCAAACTCTGGACACGTTGAAGAAGGCATTATGCCCCAATCAGAGGTCACACTAGGATTTTAAACTGCCTGCCACAATGTCTGGAAGGATTACAGTTTACCATATATCTGATGAAAAATAACGTCCATATCCATGATACATGACAACGACAAACATAATTTTAGCCAACAGTTGCATGATTATTGAAAACAATTTGAATATAAGTAGAAATATAAAAATGTACTATAGCCTAACAGCTTCATCTTGCAGAAGCAGATTAATTAGCTACATTACAATTCTCACATTTTGTTATCAACAGAATTATGAATCATCACATTTTCTTCAGAATAAAGAACAATCACAGGGTACTGTAACAGTTCCACACGGAACTACTCATATGTGCCAATCTCTCCATCTTGCTTGTGTGTGTGTATGTGAGAAAGAGAGAGAGAGAGAGAGAGAGAGAGAGAGAGAGAGAGAGAATTGTGAAGGAGCAGAGGATTTGCAATGTGTCTGATTGGTGGTGATAATAATAAATTGGCGAGTTTCTTTTTTTTTATCGGCCAGGATGTCTGTAGGGATTTGTATTTTCTGACATTTGTTATTAAAGAATTGCCAAAACCGCCAATTATCAGCCTAATGCGATCTCTGGCCCAAATGCATTTATTTGTGTACAAATGGAAGCAAATGTAAATAAGAAATAAGAGTTTAAATTAACACTGAGGATTTTACTGTACACAGGCACAATAATAAGGCGTCCGTGAGTAAAATGAGAAAGAATGTAATATTTGTATTTATTTATTATATACACCCGGTAGTATTTGTATACACTGTTGAGAAGATATGTAATGAATGCAGGAGATGTTTGTGGGGGGAAAATTACTCACAAATATATCACATTCTACTGCACCATGTGGAATATAATAAGCAGAAGAATATGTAGAGAGAACTACCTGCTTTTGCCCCTCGCTTAGCACAGAGCATTAACCAGGCAGAAATGAGCGATAAATCAAGTGATGGACCCATAAGTTTTGACCGGGTAGACTATCTCTGTCTTTGAGGAGATAAAAACTATGGAGAAAAGCCGTAAGTTAGAACAGGACACAGAAAGCCTTTGCAAGTCAGACCCAAGAGAGGGGACTGTTGATGGCTGGGCTCTTGTCAGATTTTGAACAAAAATGTATTTGAGTTTATGTAAAATATTAATAGATCAAACTTTAGGTGATTTAATAAATCACTGAATTCAATCCAATTCTGGCAATGACTCTGAATTTGTTGTGAACAAGTTCTCAGCCATCAACTGGGAATGTAAAGCAATTTTATGAAGAAAATACCATTAAACTGCATACACAACAAAATGAACATAATACAGGGTAGAATACTATACATATTATAGTTGTGGGTACATTTTGTCTTACACAACGGTTTCATAAAAATCAAGAACAACTACCCAATCTTACAGACATACACCAATTATTGTGTATAGTATGAAGATGTTGTAGATAATAGTAACTACTATATAACTCAAAGCTTAAATAAGCAGGAGATTATGCCAATTGAATGCACACAGAATTCATAAAACTGAAAATGAATAATAAATAACAACAACATCTGCATATCTCCAGATAACGGCCATTATATGGCATGATAACATCCGAAACGGGGGATATCTCTCTCTGTAGTCAATGTCAACAAAGCAATCTCTGTACTTATATGATGAGCACTTTATTATTTATTCATATATTTGGTTGTTGTGAAGTGGGTCCAAATTGTTCATTAAAGATCCCCTGTGGAATGGGTATTTCATATAATTATACATTTTATTCACAGACACAATAACTTGTTTGTGTTGTACAGTGTTTACCGTACATACAAAATTGAACTCATGGCTAATCATTTACCCTTTGACATAGCGACAGGCTTTGTGCACATGTAGCCACTCTATACTAGAACCATGACTCTTTTCTGGACTGTTTCAGATCAACTAAATAATAAAGAGAGAACACAATAAAATCACCACTGTTAACGTATCTATTTACAACTCTGAGAGTGTACAAATGGAACTGTGTGGGTCCACTTGTTTACATTTGTACTTTCTCAGAATGACACTGAGGCTTTTTACTGTGAATGCAGTGCTATACTGAGCCAGTCGTTCAGATGATCTCTGTGCTTGTGAGAAACCACTGTCTGTCAAGATACTCACCTTTTAACAAGGGACAGACTTTCTCAAGGGCATGTACCGGTCCTAAATGAGTGTACTGCCCAATGGCAAACTCCAGGAAGAGCAGAGGGATGCCACACAAGAACAGCATTGTAAGATAGGGAATCAGAAATGCACCTGAAACCAAAGCAGAAGGATAGATTTCAACAAGCGTCTCCTGTTTTATGTCCCTATGTCATACACAATAATACACAGTAAAACAAAACTCAAGAGCGTGTACAAGAATAACAAAATGGACCAGTAATTTGTACACTTTCGGAGTTACAAATGGATAACACTGAGGATTTTATGGTGTATATTGTCATTTACATTATTATATATATATTTTTCAATAGTATTTGTATTGATTTTGACATTTTATGACAAAGACAAGACAAAAAGCTCGCCTCAGACACGTTTGTATGTATTGTTGGTGCTTGACAGTCTAGATGGGTGAATAACTGCATAAAAAGTCATTTACATTATTATTAACATTCTGGAAATAATATATGTATTAGTTTCTCTCTCTCACACACACACACGCACACACACACACACACACACACACACACACACACACACACACACACACACACACACACACACACACACACACACACACACACACTGGACATAAAAGCCGCAGTGGTTTTCTGTAGATCACACCAGCCTTGGAAAACAACAAATTATTTTGTGCCTGAAAAGGTTGCCCACCCCATAATGTAGGCCATGAGCTTTATATGAGCCACAGCCCTCAAGAAATCCTCTTTATATTAGATATTTAATTTGGCAATATGAAAGGGATATTTAAAAAGTTCTACAAACAATACTCTGAGATCAAAAAACAAATACAATCTGTGCTGGAGAGAGAAAGAAACATCAAAGGGGTTATACAAATAGTTCAACCCAATGACAGAGAGATAAGAAATAGAATGCTAAAGTTCAGGTCTTTAACTTTATAAAACATCTGAACTTTACCTAGGTGAGCCAAAGACTTGTGACTGCCTAGAGGATTTAAAAAGATGTACCATATTCAGTCAAAAGAAAGCTTGCCTAGGGCGCTATTTGGCCTAGATCCGGGCCTGTTTTTTTGTTCTAAGTTTACTTGAGCTTTAGGTGTAGTGAGTTACCTGTAGTGACTTGTGACTGTCTCGCCTCTCCTAGTAAAAGTAGTTTGTTTTACTTATGTACTACTGTAAGTGGTTGGTTACCCGTGGTGACAGGCAAGTGTGGTTCTCTTTAGGAGTGTGCTTCCACTTGCATAAGTTGTTGGTGTCCTTTATTCATTATTTTTGTTATTTCTTTTTGTTACATGATTGTAGGTTATACAAAAATAATCACAAATATAGCTGCAAGCAGCGATAAAGTGGCCAAGCCAGAAAAAGAAGGAAAGCAAAAAAGCAAAAAAGCAGCTCTGGAAAGCAAGGGAAAAGTGGGAAAAGAAATAAAAGAAAAACTAGAAGCAGTGCTCTTCCAAACACTATAATACGCAATTTAAATAGTCCGCATGAGGTGAGACTTGAACCGGTGATCATCAGCGTTAAAGACATAAAACACTGACTGGAACCTGTAAAATAACCTCTCTAAATTAAAATATCTTCATATCTGTGTGTGTGTGTGTGTGTGTGTGTGTGTGTGTGTGTGTGTGTGTGTGTGTGTGTGTGTGTGTGTGTGTGTGTGCTTTTAACTCAAAATATGCTTCTTTCAGGACTTAACAAACAGGGGTTATGTTCGAAACACGTGTTTCACAGTATGCCGTTGCTTCCATAAACACATGCCATTTCTCTTCATTTTTCTTCACCACTGGTTAAATGTAAACAGGTGCTCACTGCTGACATAACTTGATGAGGTTCCCCTCCAGTGATACTGTTCATATTGATACTGATATTAAATGTAAACATAGGTTAATGAGGCTTCTTCCCTAACTGGTCCACATGCAACCATCAGTCCATCACAGAGAGGAAAAAGTCTTTGGGATATTGAACATTTTGTGCAAAGCATATTTGCCTGTGCATACCTGCTGTATTCTTATGTTTGTTTTGTATAACTGCTGACTACAGTACATGTCCCTGTCTTGTCTAAAATATGCCACAACTAAAGCTCCTTTAACAAAAACATACCTCAGGTTTTTCCACAATCATCAAACTCAAGGAAATCACCATGAAAAGAAGACATCTTACTAACGAAAACGAATATCTCTCTATCATCATATTTATAGGGCTTCAACAACCAAAACATAAAATATCTTCTTTCCTCTGGTTTTGGCGTTAAACCTGCCAGTCTCCAGAGCTAATGGTAACGTTCCTGGTGAATTATGTAATAATAATAATAAATATAGCTACAAGCAGCGATAAAGTGGCCACGGCAGAAAAAGCAGGAAAGCAAAAAAGCATCAAGGGAAAGCAAAGAAGAAATCAAAGAAAAACTAGAAGCAGTGTTCTTCCGAACAGGTCTCCGGCAGGTCAGGTGTTTTTTTTGTTTTGTTTTTTGCCTAGTGGTGACTCTATAATAGGCCAAAGTGAAAAGGGTACCACGTGTTCTTGGGCCTTTCACGGCAATCGGACGCTGCATGCGGGATTTGAGGCATTTTGTTCCAAAAATGTGTTTTGCAAAAATTAACCCGCTGGTGGCGCTATAACAGGCCAATGTGAGAAGGGTGGCATCTGTTCCTTGGCCTAGTGGGAATGTGTGTGCAAAATCTCACACACATAGCAGGCTGCGTTTGAGACATTTTGTTCAAAAAGGAGCAATCCTGCAAACCTTGGAATTCAATGTTAGCCAATTAGATAGAATATGATATCGGACAAATCCGTCATGATTACATCACTGTAGAGATACTGTGTACTGATTTGTGTGATTTTCGGATAAAATCTGAAGGAGTAATATCGAAGAATGTGTTTTACATACTGTAAGTCTGCCTTCTGGTGGCGCTATAAATGGCAGATGTGAAAAATGCAGGGCACAGGTTTTTCCTTGGCCTCTGGGAAGTGTGCATACAAAGTTTTACACTAATCGGTGGTTATAGGTAAAAGCACAAATTGGCCTCTACACAACATGTATGCAAAAGACTGTAGGCCTATATGCAACAGACATAAAATACTGTGATACTATTCACCTGGACAGTTTATGGTGCTGTACATAGTAAGCCTTGCCGAGCCATGAGGCCCATATGACTCAGCAGAGCCATGAGGCTCGTAGGGCAGGAGCCCATCTCCTGTTTCTGTAGCGTGAGGCAGCTTGATGTACAAGTACACCCCCTTGACATAACGCTAGCATGTCGCAGGGACTTACCCCCAATCCAACCATTGATGCTGACTGCCAAGCAGGGAGGCACTGGGTCCCATTTTTTAGAGTCTTTGGTATAACCCGACTGGGGTTTGAACCCCGATCTCCCAGTCTCAGGGCAGACACTCAAACCACTAGGCCACTGAGCTGGTACATGATATCATTGTAATCCTTGGACATGACAACATAGAGTAGGTGTAGACATCACATAGTTTGTATTATAATGCTTGGTTCAGGAGTTATGATGCAAAATACCTTTAGTAATGGCGGATATAAAAATATGCATCAAGGAGGGGCATTTTTGTGAAGGCTCCATAAGGACCCAAACTGTACAAGTCTAACAAATGTCATGGTTTTATGCTTATATCAACCCCAGGCGGGATTTGATCCACCAACCTTCTGCATAAAAGGCATTATGCTCTAACCGCTAGACAGCCACACATTTGGTGTCAGTCATGTTTGTTAAAAAATAAAAAAAAGATTCCATGTAGTCAAACGCTTCGTATAGCACCCCCCTTTGGCCAATTGGAGTAAGATTGCTTTCAGTGATATTTGGACTAACCCTCTACATATTTGCCAAATGCCATGAACGTGTCACTTTGCATGTATGATTTAGAGGCAGAAGAATAATTTGCATGAAACTGCAATATTCAGTGAATTATTAAAAAATAGTGTTTCACTTAAAAAAAAATCCGCCGAGACATATCTGACCGTATTGGTCCAAAGTTCATGTAAAAAAGGTTTCGCGCACGTGACGCGAAAATCACAGGAGGAGATAGATTTTGACTGTTTTTCATATAATTCAAAATGGTGGGAGAAGTAAAGGTCAGAGGTCAAAAGTCAGAGTGTAAAAGTTGTTCGGCATGAGGAGACGCATAAGTGTATACAGGTTTCATGGCTGTACCTGAAACGGAGCATGAGCTTTACCTGTTCAAAGTTGGCATTTTTCAAAGGCTTCCTACAGTGCCACCCTTTGGCCGATTTTTGCGAGCTTCGCGTTTTAGCCGTTTGGCATAGTCCTCTGCCATACTGCCGAGTTTCGTAAAAAGCGACTGCACGGTCTAGCCGCTAGAGAAAAAGTGGCGGAAGAATAATGATGAAGTCCAATATCAACTAGAAAAATATTGTTCCTTCGAAACAATTGTGGGCTCGCTTCAAGCCAGAAAACAATGGCTATAAAAGTACAAAATGTCAAGATCGCAGGCAGTGCTCTCTTTGACGTTACTGACGTCAAAGATTGGTCCATTTTGTTCCAAAAATGTGTTGTGCAAAAGTTGACCCGCTGGTGGCGCTATAACAGGCCAATGTAAGAAGGGTGGTATCTGTTCCTTGACCTATTGGGAATGTGCTTGCAAGATTTCACGCACATTGCAGGCTGTGTTCATGATTTGAGGTGTTTTTGGCTTTGGCCACTTTATCGCTGCTTGCAGCTATATTCATTATTATTATTTTTTTTGTGTGTGTGCACTTCATAGGCATATTAGATAAAGGTCTTAGATTGTGTGTAGAATGTTTCATGCAAATTGCAAAAAAAAATCCTAACGGGTTTAAGTGTTTCACAAACTGCTCAAAATGATATAGCGCCCCCCTTTGGCCAATTGGGGTAAGATTGGTTTTAGTGATATTTGGACTAACACTCTACATCTTTGCCAAATGCCATGAACATGTTACTTTGCATGTATGATTTAGAGGCAGAAGAATAATTTGCATAAAACTGCAATATTCATTGAATTTATTTTAAAAAGCATGTTTCAATTTTAAAGAAATCCGATCTGACAGATCTTTAGATATCGGTCCAAAGTTCACGTAAAAAAAGTTTTGTGCACGTGGAGCGAAAATTCCAGAATAAAAGCGGGTTTGCGCGTTTTACAAACTGCTCAAAATGGCGGAAAATCAAAGGGCGGAGCTTACTTAACAACGACACAGATGTCTTCCGCTTGAGTCAAAGCACGCGTGTAACAAGTTGCATGTCTTCAAACGAAACGAGTCATGACTTATGCCCGTTTGAAGTTTGAATTTTCAAACGCTTCGTATAGCGCCCCCCTTTGGCCGATTGGAATAAAATTGGTTTCAGTGATACTTTGACTAACCCTCCACATCTTTGCCAAATGCCATGAACGTGTAACTTTGCATGTATGATTTAGAGGCAGAAGAATAATTTGCATAAAACCGCAATATTGATAGAATTATTAAAAAATTATATTTCACTTTAAAAGAAATCCGCCGAGATTAGTTTGACCGTATTGGTCCAAAGTTTATGTGAAAAAAGTTTTGTGCGCGTATCGAAAAAAACCCAGGATGAGATAGATTTTTACTGTTTTTCATATAATTCCGAATTGTGGGAGACCTAAAGGTCAGAGGTCAAAAGTTAGAGGGTAAAAGTTGTTCGGCATGAGGAGACGCATACGTGTATACAGGTTTCATGACTGTAACTCAAACACAGCATGAGCTATACCTGTTCAAAGTTCGCACTTTCGAAGGCTTCCTACAGCGCCACCATTTGGCCGATTGCTATAGAAAATAATAGCACACTTCGCCACTGTAAACTGAACACATTGATGTTTTTATTTTCATTTTCTCACTAAGTATGTAGGAGTAGAAAGGAACCGAAGTTCCCGTCTACAGTATGATATGACTGATAGATAAATAACTAGAAAATATTGTTCCTTCGAAACAATTGTGGGCTCGCTTCAAGCCAGAAAACAATGGCTATAAAAGTACACAATGTCAAGATCGCAGGCAGTGCTCTCTTTGACGTTACTGACGTCAAAGATTGGTCCATTTTGTTCCAAAAATGTGTTGTGCAAAAGTTGACCTGCTGGTGGCGCTATAACAGGCCAATGTGAGAAGGGTGGTATCTGTTCCTTGACCTATTGGGAATGTGCTTGCAAGATGATTTAGAGGCAGAAGAATAATTTGCATAAAACTGCAATATTCATTGAATTATTAAAAAAGCATGTTTACATTTTAAAGAAATCCGATCTGACAGATCTTTAGATATCGGTCCAAAGTTCACGTAAAAAAAGTTTTGTGCACGTGGAGCGAAAATTCCAGAATAAAAGCGGGTTTACGCGTTTTACAAACTGCTCAAAATGGCGGAAAATCGAAGGGCGGCGCTTACTTAACAATGACACAGATGTCTTCCGCTCGAGTCAAAGCACGCGTGTAAGCAAGTTGCATGACTTCAAACGAAACGAGTCATGACTTATGCCCGTTTGAAGTTTGAAATTTCAAACGCTTCGTATAGTGCCCCCCTTTGGCCGATTGGAATAAAATTGGTTTCAGTGATACTTTGACTAACCCTCTACATCTTTGCCAAATGCCATGAACGTGTAACTTTGCATGTATGATTTAGAGGCCGAAGAATAATTTGCATAAAACCGCAATATACATTGAATTATTAAAAAATTATATTTCACTTTAAAAGAAATCCGCCGAGATAAATCTGACCGTATTGGTCCAAAGTTCATGTAAAAAAAAGTTTCGTGCGCGTAACGAAAAAAACCCAGGAGGAGATAGATTTTTACTGTTTTTCATATAATTCCGAATTGTGGGAGACCTAAAGGTCAGAGGTCAAAAGTTAGAGGGTAAAAGTTGTTCGGCATGAGGAGACGCATAAGTGTATACAGGTTTCATGGCTGTATGTATAACACAGCATGAGCTATACCTGTTCAAAGATCGCACTTTCGAAGGCTTCCTACAGCGCCACCATTTGGCCGATTGCTATAGAAAATAATAGCACACTTCGCCACTGTAAACTGAACACATTGATGTTTTTATTTTCATTTTCTCACTAAGTATGTAGGAGTAGAACGGAACCGAAGTTCCCGTCTACAGTATGCATGATAGATAAATAATGACAAGAACTAAAGTGTGCTCGCCTATAGGCGAGCCCACAACTAGAAAAATATTGTTCCTTCGAAACAATTGTGGGCTCGCTTCAAGCCAGAAAACAATGGCTATAAAAGTACAAAATGTCAAGATCGCAGGCAGTGCTCTCTTTGACGTTACTGACGTCAAAGATTGGTCCATTTTGTTCCAAAAATGTGTTGTGCAAAAGTTGACCCGCTGGTGGCGCTATAACAGGCCAATGTAAGAAGGGTGGTATCTGTTCCTTGACCTATTGGGAATGTGCTTGCAAGATTTCACGCACATTGCAGGCTGTGTTCATGATTTGAGGTGTTTTTGGCTTTGGCCACTTTATCGCTGCTTGCAGCTATATTCATTATTTTTTATTTTTTTTGTGTGTGTGCACTTCATAGGCATATTAGATAAAGGTCCTTAGATTGTGTGTAGAATGTTTCATGCAAATTGCAAAAAAAAATCCTAACGGGTTTAAGTGTTTCACAAACTGCTCAAAATGATATAGCGCCCCCCTTTGGCCAATTGGGGTAAGATTGGTTTTAGTGATATTTGGACTAACACTCTACATCTTTGCCAAATGCCATGAACATGTTACTTTGCATGTAGGATTTAGAGGCAGAAGAATAATTTGCATAAAACTGCAATATTCATTGAATTTATTTTAAAAAGCATGTTTCAATTTTAAAGAAATCCGATCTGACAGATCTTTAGATATCGGTCCAAAGTTCACGTAAAAAAAGTTTTGTGCACGTGGAGCGAAAATTCCAGAATAAAAGCGGGTTTACGCGTTTTACAAACTGCTCAAAATGGCGGAAAATCAAAGGGCGGAGCTTACTTAACAACGACACAGATGTCTTCCGCTTGAGTCAAAGCACGCGTGTAACAAGTTGCATGTCTTCAAACGAAACGAGTCATGACTTATGCCCGTTTGAAGTTTGAATTTTCAAACGCTTCGTATAGCGCCCCCCTTTGGCCGATTGGAATAAAATTGGTTTCAGTGATACTTTGACTAACCCTCCACATCTTTGCCAAATGCCATGAACGTGTAACTTTGCATGTATGATTTAGAGGCAGAAGAATAATTTGCATAAAACCGCAATATTGATAGAATTATTAAAAAATTATATTTCACTTTAAAAGAAATCCGCCGAGATTAGTTTGACCGTATTGGTCCAAAGTTTATGTGAAAAAAGTTTTGTGCGCGTATCGAAAAAAACCCAGGAGGAGATAGATTTTTACTGTTTTTCATATAATTCCGAATTGTGGGAGACCTAAAGGTCAGAGGTCAAAAGTTAGAGGGTAAAAGTTGTTCGGCATGAGGAGACGCATACGTGTATACAGGTTTCATGACTGTAACTCAAACACAGCATGAGCTATACCTGTTCAAAGTTCGCACTTTCGAAGGCTTCCTACAGCGCCACCATTTGGCCGATTGCTATAGAAAATAATAGCACACTTCGCCACTGTAAACTGAACACATTGATGTTTTTATTTTCATTTTCTCACTAAGTATGTAGGAGTAGAAAGGAACCGAAGTTCCCGTCTACAGTATGATATGACTGATAGATAAATAACTAGAAAAATATTGTTCCTTCGAAACAATTGTGGGCTCGCTTCAAGCCAGAAAACAATGGCTATAAAAGTACAAAATGTCAAGATCGCAGGCAGTGCTCTCTTTGACGTTACTGACGTCAAAGATTGGTCCATTTTGTTCCAAAAATGTGTTGTGCAAAAGTTGACCCGCTGGTGGCGCTATAACAGGCCAATGTAAGAAGGGTGGTATCTGCTCCTTGACCTATTGGGAATGTGCTTGCAAGATTTCACGCACATTGCAGGCTGTGTTCATGATTTGAGGTGTTTTTGGCTTTGGCCACTTTATCGCTGCTTGCAGCTATATTCATTATTATTATTTTTTTTGTGTGTGTGCACTTCATAGGCATATTAGATAAAGGTCCTTAGATTGTGTGTAGAATGTTTCATGCAAATTGCAAAAATAAATCCTAACGGGTTTAAGCGTTTCACAAACTGCTCAAAATGATATAGCGCCCCCCTTTGGCCAATTGGGGTAAGATTGGTTTTAGTGATATTTGGACTAACACTCTACATCTTTGCCAAATGCCATGAACATGTTACTTTGCATGTATGATTTAGAGGCAGAAGAATAATTTGCATAAAACTGCAATATTCATTGAATTTATTTTAAAAAGCATGTTTCAATTTTAAAGAAATCCGATCTGACAGATCTTTAGATATCGGTCCAAAGTGCACGTAAAAAAAGTTTTGTGCACGTGGAGTGAAAATTCCAGAATAAAAGCGGGTTTACGCGTTTTACAAACTGCTCAATATGGCGGAAAATCGGGGGGCGGAGCTTACTTAACAACGACACAGATGTCTTCCGCTCGAGTCAAAGCACGCGTGTAACAAGTTGCATGTCTTCAATGAAACGAGTCATGACTTATGCCCGTTTGAAGTTTGAATTTTCAAACGCTTCGTATAGCGCCCCCCTTTGGCCGATTGGAATAAAATTGGTTTCAGTGATACTTTGACTAACCCTCCACATCTTTGCCAAATGCCATGAACGTGTAACTTTGCATGTATGATTTAGAGGCCGAAGAATAATTTGCATAAAACCGCAACATTGATTGAATTATTAATAAAATATATTTCACTTTAAAAGAAATCCGCCGAGACTAGTTTGACCGTATTGGTCCAAAGTTCATGTGAAAAAAGTTTCACGTGCGTATCGCAAAGATCCCAGGAGGAGATAGATTTTTACTGTTTTTCATATAATTCCGAATTGTGGGAGACCTAAAGGTCAGAGGTCAAAAGTTAGAGGGTAAAAGTTGTTCGGCATGAGGAGACGCATAAGTGTATACAGGTTTCATGGCTGTATGTATAACACAGCATGAGCTATACCTGTTCAAAGATCGCACTTTCGAAGGCTTCCTGCAGCGCCACCATTTGGCCGATTGCTGTAAAAAGTAATAGCACGCGTCGCCACAGTAAGCTGAACACATTGATGTTTTTATTTTCATTTTCTCACTAAGTATGTAGGAGTAGAAAGGAACCGAAAATCCCGTCTACTTACTAGATAAATAAATAAACTAGAAAAATATTGTTCCTTCGAAACAATTGTGGGCTCGCTTCAAGCCAGAAAACAATGGCTATAAAAGTACAAAATGTCAATATCGCAGGCAGTGCTCTCTTTGACGTTACTGACGTCAAAGATTGGTCCATTTTGTTCCAAAAATGTGTTGTGCAAAAGTTGACCCGCTGGTGGCGCTATAACAGGCCAATGTAAGAAGGGTGGTATCTGTTCCTTGACCTATTGGGAATGTGCTTGCAAGATTTCACGCACATTGCAGGCTGTGTTCATGATTTGAGGTGTTTTTGGCTTTGGCCACTTTATCGCTGCTTGCAGCTATATTCATTATTATTATTTTTTTGTGTGTGTGCACTTCATAGGCATATTAGATAAAGGTCCTTAGATTGTGTGTAGAATGTTTCATGCAAATTGCAAAAAAAAAATCCTAACGGGTTTAAGCGTTTCACAAACTGCTCAAAATGATATAGCGCCCCCCTTTGGCCAATTGGGGTAAGATTGGTTTTAGTGATATTTGGACTAACACTCTACATCTTTGCCAAATGCCATGAACATGTTACTTTGCATGTATGATTTAGAGGCAGAAGAATAATTTGCATAAAACTGCAATATTCATTGAATTTATTTAATAAAGCATGTTTAAATTTTAAAGAAATCCGATCTGACAGATCTTTAGATATCGGTCCAAAGTTCACGTAAAAAAGGTTTTGTGCACGTGGAGCGAAAATTCCAGAATAAAAGCGGGTTTACGCGTTTTACAAACTGCTCAAAATGGCGGAAAATCGAAGGGCAGAGCTTACTTAACAACGACACAGATGTCTTCCGCTTGAGTCAAAGCACGCGTGTAACAAGTTGCATGTCTTCAAACGAAACGAGTCATGACTTATGCCCGTTTGAAGTTTGAATTTTCAAACGCTTCGTATAGCGCCCCCCTTTGGCCAATTGGAATAAAATTGGTTTCAGTGATACTTTGACTAACCCTCCACATCTTTGCCAAATGCCATGAACGTGTAACTTTGCATGTATGATTTAGAGGCCGAAGAATAATTTGCATAAAACCGCAATATTGATTGATTTATTAAAAAAATTATATTTCACTTTAAAAGAAATCCGCCGAGACTAGTTTGACCGTATTGGTCCAAAGTTCATGTGAAAAAAGTTTTGTGCACTTGACGCGAAAATCCCAGGAGGAGATAGATTTTTACTGTTTTTCATATAATTCCGAATTGTGGGAGACCTAAAGGTCAGAGGTCAAAAGTTAGAGGGTAAAAGTTGTTCGGCATGAGGAGACGCATAAGTGTATACAGGTTTCATGGCTGTATGTATAACACAGCATGAGCTATACCTGTTCAAAGATCGCACTTTCGAAGGCTTCCTACAGCGCCACCATTTGGCCGATTGCTATAGAAAATAATAGCACACTTCGCCACTGTAAACTGAACACATTGATGTTTTTATTTTCATTTTCTCACTAAGTATGTAGGAGTAGAAAGGAACCGAAGTTTTTTGATACTTGCACTGACTGCCTGCCTAGTAAATAATGACAATATCTAAAGTGTGCTCGCCTTATAGGCGAGCCCACAACTAGAAAATATTGTTCCTTCGAAACAATTGTGGGCTCGCTTCAAGCCAGAAAACAATGGCTATAAAAGTACACAATGTCAAGATCGCAGGCAGTGCTCTCTTTGACGTTACTGACGTCAAAGATTGGTCCATTTTGTTCCAAAAATGTGTTGTGCAAAAGTTGACCTGCTGGTGGCGCTATAACAGGCCAATGTGAGAAGGGTGGTATCTGTTCCTTGACCTATTGGGAATGTGCTTGCAAGATGATTTAGAGGCAGAAGAATAATTTGCATAAAACTGCAATATTCATTGAATTATTAAAAAAGCATGTTTACATTTTAAAGAAATCCGATCTGACAGATCTTTAGATATCGGTCCAAAGTTCACGTAAAAAAGGTTTTGTGCACGTGGAGCGAAAATTCCAGAATAAAAGCGGGTTTACGCGTTTTACAAACTGCTCAAAATGGCGGAAAATCGAAGGGCGGCGCTTACTTAACAATGACACAGATGTCTTCCGCTCGAGTCAAAGCACGCGTGCAAGCAAGTTGCATGACTTCAAACGAAACGAGTCATGACTTATGCCCGTTTGAAGTTTGAAATTTCAAACGCTTCGTATAGCGCCCCCCTTTGGCCGATTGGAATAAAATTGGTTTCAGTGATACTTTGACTAACCCTCTACATCTTTGCCAAATGCCATGAACGTGTAACTTTGCATGTATGATTTAGAGGCCGAAGAATAATTTGCATAAAACCGCAATATACATTGAATTATTAAAAAATTATATTTCACTTTAAAAGAAATCCGCCGAGATAAATCTGACCGTATTGGTCCAAAGTTCATGTAAAAAAAAGTTTCGTGCGCGTAACGAAAAAAACCCAGGAGGAGATAGATTTTTACTGTTTTTCATATAATTCCGAATTGTGGGAGACCTAAAGGTCAGAGGTCAAAAGTTAGAGGGTAAAAGTTGTTCGGCATGAGGAGACGCATAAGTGTATACAGGTTTCATGGCTGTATGTATAACACAGCATGAGCTATACCTGTTCAAAGATCGCACTTTCGAAGGCTTCCTACAGCGCCACCATTTGGCCGATTGCTATAGAAAATAATAGCACACTTCGCCACTGTAAACTGAACACATTGATGTTTTTATTTTCATTTTCTCACTAAGTATGTAGGAGTAGAACGGAACCGAAGTTCCCGTCTACAGTATGCATGATAGATAAATAATGACAAGAACTAAAGTGTGCTCGCCTATAGGCGAGCCCACAATAAACTAGAAAATATTGTTCCTTCGAAACAATTGTGGGCTCGCTTCAAGCCAGAAAACAATGGCTATAAAAGTACACAATGTCAAGATCGCAGGCAGTGCTCTCTTTGACGTTACTGACGTCAAAGATTGGTCCATTTTGTTCCAAAAATGTGTTGTGCAAAAGTTGACCTGCTGGTGGCGCTATAACAGGCCAATGTGAGAAGGGTGGTATCTGTTCCTTGACCTATTGGGAATGTGCTTGCAAGATGATTTAGAGGCAGAAGAATAATTTGCATAAAACTGCAATATTCATTGAATTATTAAAAAAGCATGTTTACATTTTAAAGAAATCCGATCTGACAGATCTTTAGATATCGGTCCAAAGTTCACGTAAAAAAAGTTTTGTGCACGTGGAGCGAAAATTCCAGAATAAAAGCGGGTTTACGCGTTTTACAAACTGCTCAAAATGGCGGAAAATCGAAGGGCGGCGCTTACTTAACAATGACACAGATGTCTTCCGCTCGAGTCAAAGCACGCGTGTAAGCAAGTTGCATGACTTCAAACGAAACGAGTCATGACTTATGCCCGTTTGAAGTTTGAAATTTCAAACGCTTCGTATAGCGCCCCCCTTTGGCCGATTGGAATAAAATTGGTTTCAGTGATACTTTGACTAACCCTCTACATCTTTGCCAAATGCCATGAACGTGTAACTTTGCATGTATGATTTAGAGGCCGAAGAATAATTTGCATAAAACCGCAATATACATTGAATTATTAAAAAATTATATTTCACTTTAAAAGAAATCCGCCGAGATAAATCTGACCGTATTGGTCCAAAGTTCATGTAAAAAAAAGTTTCGTGCGCGTAACGAAAAAAACCCAGGAGGAGATAGATTTTTACTGTTTTTCATATAATTCCGAATTGTGGGAGACCTAAAGGTCAGAGGTCAAAAGTTAGAGGGTAAAAGTTGTTCGGCATGAGGAGACGCATAAGTGTATACAGGTTTCATGGCTGTATGTATAACACAGCATGAGCTATACCTGTTCAAAGATCGCACTTTCGAAGGCTTCCTACAGCGCCACCATTTGGCCGATTGCTATAGAAAACTAGAAAAATATTGTTCCTTCGAAACAATTGTGGGCTCGCTTCAAGCCAGAAAACAATGGCTATAAAAGCAAAAAATGTCAAGATCGCAGGCAGTGCTCTCTTTGACGTTACTGACGTCAAAGATTGGTCCATTTTGTTCCAAAAATGTGTTGTGCAAAAGTTGACCCGCTGGTGGCGCTATAACAGGCCAATGTGAGAAGGTTGGTATCTGTTCCTTGACCTATTGGGAATGTGCTTGCAAGATTTCACGCACATCCCAGGCTGTGTTCATGATTTGAGGTGTTTTTGGCTTTCGACACTTTATCGCTGCTTGCAGCTATATTTATTATTATTATTTTATAATTTTTTTGTGTGCACTTCATAGGCATGTTAGATAAAGGTCCTTAGATTGCGTGTAGAATGTTTCATGCAAATTGCTAAAAAAAATCCTAGAATAAAAACGGGTTTAAGCGTTTTACAAACTGCTCAAAATTATATAGCGTCCCCCTTTGGCCATTTGGGGTAAGATTGGTTTCAGTGATATTTGAACTAACCCTCTACACTATTTTGTCATGAAAATGTGACTTTGCATGTATGTTTTAGAGGCAGAAGAATAATTTGCATAAAAATGCAATATTGTTTGAATTATTTAAAAAAGCATGTTTCAATGTTAAAGAAATCCGATCTGACAGATCTTTAGATATCGGTCCAAAGTTCACGTAAAAAAAGTTTTGTGCACGTGACGCGAAAATTCCAGAATAAAAGCGGGTTTACGCGTTTTACAAACTGCTCAAAATGGCGGAAAATCAGAGGGCGGAGCTTACTTTACAACGACACAGATGTCTTCCGCTTGAGTCAAAGCACGCGTGTAACAAGTTGCATGTCTTCAAACGAAACGAGTCATGACTTATGCCCGTTTGAAGTTTGAATTTTCAGACGCTTCGTATAGCGCCCCCCTTTGGCCGATTGGAATAAAATTGGTTTCAGTGATACTTTGACTAACCCTCCACATCTTTGCCAAATGCCATGAACGTGTAACTTTGCATGTATGATTTAGAGGCCAAAGAATAATTTGCATAAAACCGCAATATTGATTAAATTATTAAAAAATTATATTTCACTTTAAAAGAAATCCGCCGAGATTAGTTTGACCGTATTGGTCCAAAGTTCATGTGAAAAAAGTTTTGTGCACTTGACGCGAAAATCCCAGGAGGAGATAGATTTTTACTGTTTTTCATATAATTCCGAATTGTGGGAGACCTAAAGGTCAGAGGTCAAAAGTTAGAGGGTAAAAGTTGTTCGGCATGAGGAGACGCATAAGTGTATACAGGTTTCATGGCTGTACCTAAAACACAGCATGAGCTCTACCTGTTCAAAGTTCGCACTTTCGAAGGCTTCCTACAGCGCCACCATTTGGCCGATTGCTATAAAAAATAATAGCACACTTCGCCTCTGTAAGCTGAACACATTGATGTTTTTCTTTTCATTTTCTCACTAAGTATGTAGGAGTAGAAAGGAACCGAAGTTTTTTGATACTTGCACTGACTGCCTGCCTAGTAAATAATGACAATATCTAAAGTGTGCTCGCCTTATAGGCGAGCCCACAATGACAACATCTAAAGTGTGCTCGCCTTATAGGCGAGCCCACAATGAGTGGCCTTTTGCCACTTCGTGGCCTTGGCCACTAATAACCACTAAATAATTTAGTGGTTAATTGTGATTATTTTTGTTGTCATTCATTTTTGTGCGATAAATCCGTGTTTTTTATGCAACCATGGCATGGTATCCTTTCCTTTTTCCTCACAGCTTTTTAAATATGTTACACCACTCATCCGCTGGTTCCAACTTTGGGTCGTAGTGCAAGGGCATACGGGTCCGGGGTCCGTAAACAACCAACACAAATACATTTGTAAATTGTGAATAGTGAAGAAAAATAGTACTACCCATGTACGGCATGTGAAGTAAGTAATAACGAGTAGGACGGAAGGAAAGAGATTGTGTGTTCTAATCCATCCTGTATATTAATTTGAGAAAAGATAACTCATTTTGGCTCTCAATTGACAAACAACACTGTGGTGTGTGGTGGTATATACAATGGTGACATCTTTCTGTTTTCATTTAATTCATTCAAATATATTTATTATATTGGATAATCTGATATATTTCACAGTCCCAAAGACCACACTTTGATATCTATTATGCCTCGACATAAGACCACTAATTGCATAAGCCTACATGATTGTAGTACATTGTACTTGACACAAAGTAGGACAATGTTTTATTTTGTTGAAATATATTCATGATTTGTTTACAAAATGGTTACATATGAATCTTAAATGGTGCATTTATATAAGCTTTTTATCTAAAGCACTCAGAATGTGCACCCATTCAACGATGGCAGAGGAAACCATGCAAGGCACCAACCTGCTCACTGGGAACAACTAGGGGCTCAGAGTCTTGCTCAAGGACATTTTGACACTAAGGTGCCCTCACCGTAGGGGCTGCCGCTAGTATCAGCGGTGGCTGCACCGCGGTGAGACACAAACACACTCGCTCATTGAGTAAACGCTGCGCGGTATTTCACAAAGATGAACACAATCCATCTCTCACCGCCCACGTACGCATGCACAAACGAGCACGCTCGCGGGGATTTCATGGGACCGTGCCCGCTCTCCTCGCTGGCCCAAAACTTCGCTGCGCGGCTGAAAAAGCCGCCCGCCTCTCATTGAAAATGAATTTCTAATCTTGGAGGCGGTGACCGCGCCTAGTGTGGAGGGCACCTTCCTCTGGGGGAGCCCGGGATCGAACTGGTTCCCATCCGGCCACTCTAGCGGCCACTCTACCCCTGAGCCACTGCCACCCATATACTTAATTCACAATGTCTACAGATTTGAATTTAAATATGGAACTTGCATACATGGTCAGACTGGTACTTCGTATATGGTTCTTCTGAAAGGATTCAGGCATTTCTTGACTGATTGTTAGTTAGTTAGTTTGTCTGCCAACCTCTGTTAACCTAACAATTAACCTCTCACTAGAGAGAAAGTTCTATCTAGACCCTTAAGAAGTACCACAAAAGAATGACTGAAGCCATTGTTCTGTGAAAAGGCATTCCTGCCGTCTGTATCAGTCATCTTCCACATGACTGTTCTTAAATAGCTGCAGTCTTTAAATGTCATAAGCTTTAAGGCCAGACCGCACCAATGCAACTGGTTGCAAAAAAAAAAAGACATTGCATGCAACTACTTGTAACCATTATCCTCATTGGCAGTTACAAGGAGTTGCATTGATGTTGACTGTTGACTGGCCTAAAGTCTTTGTGCACAGTGTGCACATAGGCTGTGCCTATGACCCTGGAAGTGGGGACTTAGAAATAAAGACCCTCAACAATTTGCTATTTACAATGCTATAAATTTAAGAACAAGATGTTACACCAGCTTCTAACCTACAACACATTATTAAATTAACAAATCAATTAACTTTTTATCCATACTCTAAAGCCTCTCATACACAGCAATTTTTTCATCAACCAGCAACGACCAGAGGCATCAATTGGGTATGGCCATTGGCAGTGTCATTGGATTAATCTGTTTGTGCCTTCACGTGTGCAAGACACCAGTCATGTTGCCAAAGCCGGGGAGCCACTGTGCCAAAATTAGAGAAGACCTGTGATGTCATGACATACTCCAAATTTTAGTTTTTGCCAGACCCATGAAATGGGTAGGCCTACATAAGCAAATGTCGGTCTGTCCCTTTTCTATATAAAGGGTATATATGATGATGACATGATGATGACATGCCTACAAAAGGCATGATGTCATAAATGATGATGACAGACAGGGGGTCTGGCACAACCAGGTTGACCTGGTCTAGTTCCTATTAATTTGGTCAATAAGGTACACAGAATGAGAGGCCTGCTCTGCCGGAAACACTGTGAAAAAAAAGTTTCCCATTGACTTCACTATACTGGAAAAAAACACACCAAAAAAAGTAGCATGTGAGGGGTCAAACTAAAGGTTCTTCATGATTCTGAATCCATTGCAAGCATTTGTTTTGCATGAAAAACATTCCTTGGGCTAGATTTCAGCCTCTCAAACCTGTGAAAAGTGATGAGTCATCACTTTTTACCGTTATTTTGGTCCGTTTTCTAGCCCAAGGAATGTTTTTCATGCAAAACAAATGCTTGCAATGGATTCAGAATCATCAAGAACCCCTAGTTTGACCCCTCACATGCTACTTAAAGCATATTTTTTTTGGTGTGTTTCTTTCCTGTATATTGAAGTCGATGGAGTGAATATACAAATGGCCATAACTTTTTTTCGCAGAGTTTCCAGCAGAGCAGGCCTCTCATTCTGTGTACCTTAATCACCAAATGAATAGAAAAAACAAAAATAAAAAGTATGTCATGACGTCACAGGTAAAACCCTATTCTTTGAGCTTTTGGGCCTGTGGCTCCCCGGCTAATACCTTATGAACAGGCATGAATTTATTTTAACTGCCATACCTAGCCATACCCAATTGGCAACTCTGGTCGTTGCTGGTTGATATTGATGAAAAGATTGCTACGTGTATCAGGGGCTATAGTCTGAATAAGGGGTGCATAGTCTGAATTCCTCCACAGAAAGGAAAAACTTTTTAATAAAAGGCAGCTATAACAATGCCTCCACAGGGTCAAATTGTATCGCACAACATGAAAACCAGTGGTACAGTAAGTTACTAACTACATACATGACACTACTACCGGTATTTGAGTACTGTACTTTTTTTTATATCCATACTTTACTAATTAGTATTTGTATTTTTGGATATTTTGACTTTGACTTTCTCGACATTTCAAAGACAAATATTATACTTTTGAGTTCAAGACAAGTAAGTATATATACTGAAAATAGCTGATCTGCACCGCATCACGATGCATTCGTGAGCTTGTAGATCTGCTATTTTCAAAATTATTTGTATATTTTTTACATTATCTGGACAGTCTGTTAAAGGCTACATTTCAAAAACAGCAATTGATTCATTGCAATTAAAAAGAATATGTACATTGTAATTTGTACTATTTCAGTATTTTATGAAGTGTTGAATATTTATTTTTAAGTATTATTAAAATAAGGTACTTTTAAACAGGTTTGATGGGTTTGTCAACAGCTTGATAATGGCATTCTGGGAAATTTAGTAGACAAACACATTTGCACATCAAGTGTAGACCCTAAAGCCAATACCTTTGACTCCTGTCCTGTATTACAAAACAAGTCGCTTGCATGACACCACCTAGATTTATAGTAATTATAGGCAACCTAAAACTAATGGCCTAAATAACTTGGCACCCAAGGGTGCAGTGTAAAGAGTTGTGCAGTATGCTATCTTTTGGAAGATTTAATTGATCAAATAGGTTTAGATGCTTTTTAGAGTTAATGTCTATGTCTATGTCCAACCTGGGATGAAAAGAATTAAGTAAGTAAGATCTTAACTTGCTCTGCACACATGTAGAATTTTCTTGTCAACATCTTAAGGGCTGTTTATAGTTCTGTACGTTTGATTTTGTGTATGTTTTGGGTGAGAGAGCACATACGTTAATTGTGTCATAATGCATAGTTCCTCTACGTTATGTGTGGGCCGCCCCGCCCTCTGCTCCAATTCCGCTCCCGTTGGGAGCGCGCGCCTGTATTGCACCACCTCGCAGCACACGAGAGCAGACAGCAGAGCTGCAGAACAGAGCGATTCCAAACGCAAGTGAGACGGATTTTGGCTTCATGAACCACACTCAGTAGCCCGCCCCATCTCTCGAATCTGGCGATTAATCAATAACCAACAGGATTTAATATTTTCCGTCTTATTAAAAGGACAATGTCTACATAAAAGGAAGGAATAGATGGGGTCTTTTTCAACATATTAGGTAGACTCCATCGAGGCTCACTGCCGTTTCCCTTTACCATGGGCTCTTGATGAGAACGCTGTTCATGGCACGCCACGTGCCATGGAAAAGTTATTTTCCTCATTACTGCCCCCATTACTGCCCCCACGGTTGACAAAAGTTCGCCACGGGTAGTTCAGACGTACGTTTTAATCGGTTTTAATATGTCGGGTTGAGCGTTGTCCAGTAGCCTACATACAGGGAGAAAAAACGGACGCCAAACGGACCAAACGGAAGAAATCTCTCTCCCCCTAGGTTTCTAGTGTAGACCTGCGGTCCTTATGTATGACTATGCATGGTACTTTAGCTTGAGCATATACGGCGCTGCCTATACAGGTCACATACTGTATTGTGTGACTCAGACAGACGGGGAGGTTCTTAGGCCCCTTTGTTCATATCTTGACAACACTGCTTTTAGGTTAGGCCCTAACTGCTATGATGACAAGGGTGATTAGGATAATTAGTGTGTTACCAATTATAACCAGTTTTGTAGCCACATACTGTATATGCCAAGATTCTCATTATGCAGTCACTCTGGTCAGGCTTGCCTTTATCATAATCATCAGGTCTTCTAGTGGGAGAAATATGTAACAAAAATAGGCTAATGTGTTCACTTCCGGCAGAAAGCGTGAAAATTTGCACCTAGGGGTATTTTTGTGCGCCGAATTCAAAAATTGACGGTCCCAAGCACTTTTCCCATGGGATCTGGTGGCTCTAATTCACTTACCATACTAGGGAAAAAATCACACCCGTGTGAACTGAGCGGTGGTTTACCCACCAACCCTGTACTGTACTGTACATATTCTGTGTTCTATATCTATGAATTCTATGTGTTCTAGATCTATGAATTCTGTCTCCCCCCCCCCCCCCCCCAGGCTAGTCTCAACAGCACCCTCTTACCCCCCCCCCCCCCCCTCCCCCCTTCCCCCCTGTGTGTGTGTGTGTGTGTGTGTGTGTGTGCGTGTGTGTGCCTGGCCTGGCCTGGCCTGAAAACAGCGCCCCTCCCTTAACATGTGTGGTCATAAAAGGTACTGTAGGGCAGGCTACATACAGACAGACAGACAGACACGGACGGAGACAGACATACCCACACACACGGCCACGTATAGGAGCGTTGTGACCACCGCTCAAAAAGACCCCCCAAAGAATCTTCTTTAAATAGCATGTGAGGGGTCTATTTAAGGGGTTTTCATGATTCTGAATCCATTGCAAGCATTTGTTTTGCACGAAAAACATTCCTTGGGCTAAAAATGGACCCTACACAACTGTTAAAAGTGATAACTCATCACTAAACCATAGTTTTGTGGGGTCCATTTCTTGCCCAAGGAATGTTTTTTGTGCAAAACAAATGCTTGGAATGGATTCAGAATCATGAAAACCACCTAGATAGATCCCTCACATGCTACTTAAAGAAGATTTTTGGGGGGTCTTTTTTCCCTGTACGGTAAGTGAATTAGAGAAAAGTGAATTTGAGAAAAGTGCTTGGGACAGTCAATTTTTTAATTCAGCGCACAAAAATACCCCTAGGTGCAAATTTTCACGCTTTCTGCCGGAAGTGAACACCTTTTTCACATATTTCTCCCACTATTCTGCTTAGGCAAGGCACCATGCATCTTCTCCATTTAGGTTGGCCCCATACTAAGGGCTCGGCTAGCGACAAGCAGCGATGATCGAAATCAGGATTTCCAAGTGTACATCAGGAACATTGGTGACGCGAGTATAAGTTTAAGTACGTCAATGACAAGGAATGGGTCGCAAAACTTGCTTACCGGCGGTGCTACATATTTAATCAGCTGAATGAACTCTGTTACTTCAGGGGAGAGTGGCAACTGTATTTTAGTTGGCAACTGCATTCAAAGCCAAACTGGAACGATCACATAGCAAAGAACAAACCAGTGAAATAATTTTTCTAGTCTAAGCTACAACAATTTGCAGTTACAAAATATAAACAAGAAAGTAGGGCTGTCACGATATGACATTTTACATGACGATTAATTGTCACTCAAATAATTGGCGATTTAACGATTTAATTGTGTATTTGTCGTTGATAATTACATTTCTGTTTGGCTTTTAGGCTTTGAAGTTGCATAATGGTAGATATGACACATAACCTAAATATACAAATACATTACTGACATATTTGACAACTTAACTGAACGCGACATCTAAAGAAACAATAAAGTCTCTGCACACTGTTTCATCCTCCAAAAATTAAAAATATAATGGCTTCCACTTTAGCAAGTAAGTTTCACTGTACAAGCCTTTTGTAGACATTGGCTTAACCTTTGAGACATGCATAATCATGTTACTGTACTGGTAGAACCAGGTAGATCTCCTGTTCGTGAGACCCACCAGGTGTGTTTCTCAAACTTATGTCAAGGAACCCCAGAATGATATGTATTTGGCCACGAACCCCCATTTAGGCCATTTGAAAATACAAGCTCACAATGCGACTGCATAATGACTATAGGCTACGTTTTATTTATACATTTTGATACCAAAACGTCTTTACTCAAGGTCTACATTTTGAAAATGGGACTTCTAACAGAGCATTTCTACCTTTAGGCTACTTCAGTAAAACATGTGAGTACTTTTTTCATCACTGACGGCCTTGCTGATCGAGCCTCGATCGGCTCGCTCACTCTCTGTCAGTGCGATTCAGCAGCAGTAACAGGAAAACTTGACTTAAAACAAACTTGTTTCCCAACGGGGTCTGTGGCCTTAAGCTATCAGTTAAATTGTTATAGTTTGGATATGGCTTTGGGCGTATTATGCTGTGTGTATTATTGTAATGGATCGGTAGGTAGTAGGTACAGTATTGCTTTGCACTAAGAGCACTAACGTTCATATGCACTTTCATACTTAAAGTTGTACTATGTAACTTTTTTTATAAAACAAATCTTAAAATTCTCCTAACTATTAAATCACAAAAGTTTTAGAAGATCCGCGCCGTGAATTTCAGCCTGTAAAGCCTTCTCTGTATGTAAACTGAGATCCTTGCCGTGGACCGGATCTCGCGCCAAAATTGCGTCATCACACTACCGGCCAATCACAGCGAGGGTTATACAACTGCCGGCCAATCACAGCGCATCTTGAAGTGGGGTCGCTATGGCAGCCATATTTGTTGTCGCCCGTTTGTACCATCCCTTCTCTAGGTAATTTCGCCTACCAGGCAGGGTGAAGGAGTCCGTATCTCTGGAATTACTGAACGCACAGGAACAAGGGACCCCTTAAAAGATAGATCTCAGCGAGGTGGAGGCAGACGCGGGGGTCTGAAGGTACGAAAAACGTCCGAAAGACGCGGACGCGACCGCGGTTTGCTATAGGGCTAATGAACACTAGTTGGGCATCTTACACAGTATGGCTTTAAGATTATTGAGAGGGGCGTTTCCGTGAGGCGGGCCATAACTCAACCCTGGTGGGTTTAGGAAACACGCGGCCTAAATGTAGGGCTGAAGTGGTTAATGTATGCCCTTATAATATTCGAAATTGGCAAAGTAACTTAACTGTTTTTAAAAGATTGTAGTGGAGTAAAAGTAGCCTACAATATTTGCCTCTGAGATGTAGTGGAGTAGACGTAAAAGTAGGCTATTGAATCTTGGAAATAGGCCTACTCCATAAAGAAACAAAATAAAAGTGCAGCAGGCTACTTGACTTGAGTAAATGTACTCAGTTACTTTACACCACTGAGGGGCAACAAGGGGCAGAGTGGCAGATGTTATAACCGGTTGAACATGTTTAGCACAGAAGTACTTGTGTATTGAGAGCAATTAGCATGTCTAAGAGGGTCGCTGGTCACGGCAACATCCAGCAAGACAATGGGAACGTTGGGACTATTGGTAGTAAAGGGGAACATAAGAAAATCTGCAAAGTAAATCGTTACCAAGAAATTTCTTCACCAATGTGTTTCTAAAGGTGTGTAATAATAATTATGTACTAAAAGGTTGAAATTCAACTCCCGGGGGAAACCTCATAAAAAATGATTTGTTACAGAAAAAAAGTCAAAAAATAAATATGCTCTAAGTAGCATGTGAGGGGTCAAACTAGGGGGTTTTCATGATGCTGAATCCATCGCAAGCATTTGTTTTGCACGAAAAACATTCCGTGGGCTACAAATGGCCCCTACAAAACGGTGAAAAGTTATGATTCATCACTAAACCATCGTTTTGTGGGTCCGTTTTTAGCCCAAGGAAAAAACCCTAGTTTGACCCCCTTGTATTTTTTTCTTGTATAATAAATGAATGGGACACAAACACAAATCAGTTTTTTTTTTACATTGGTGAAGAAATGTCTTGGTAACGATTTACTTCGCAGATTGGTCAAATATCTTATAAAATCCCCTTACTATGGGGGAAAAAGACAGACAAAAATACAAAAAAATAGGTCGATAGCATGAAAAGTGGAGGGACAGTCCGGACCAAACAGACCCGCCCAGGGCCATGCAAGACTGCAGTATAGGCCTAAACGTGAATTGACCTGTTAAAGCACCGCCATGAGTCTGATTAGAAAAATGTGTGTCTATGGTCAGACAAATGAAGCATGATCTAGACCAGTGGTTCTCAAACTTTTCACACCAAGTACCACCTCATAAAATATCTGTCTCTCCATAATACAGGTGCGTAGACCTATCCCATCCTATTCCGCTATGCACAAACCAATAATTTGATGATCGGGTCATCGGTCAATAGGACTGACTCCGCCCGTCATCAAATTATTGGCTTAGGAATGCAACAAAAACATCACCATGAATTCAAGGCTTCATGGGGTGTGTAGCCGATAGAAATAATTGGTGAACTGCTCCTTTAACTCCTGCAGTTGTCACACAATGCCACAGACATTGAGACATACATTGAGAGACATACATTGAGACATTCATTGAGACATTGACTCCGCCCGTCATCAAATTATTGGCTTAGGAATGCAACAAAAACATCACCATGAATTCAAGGCTTCATGGGGTGTGTAGCCGATAGAAATAATTGGTGAACTGCTCCTTTAACTCCTGCAGTTGTCACACAATGCCACAGACATTGAGACATACATTGAGAGACATACATTGAGACATTCATTGAGACAGACATTGAGACAGATATTGAGAGCATTTTTCAACCAAGTGCTTGGTCAGAACTACTAGTAGTAGTATAATTATTTCACTCCACTTTTGTCTTTTTTGGGAGAATCCTCTGTGTACCACCAGAGGGGGGCTCAAGTACCACCAGTGGTACATGTACCACAGGTTGAGAACCACTGATCTTATCTATTCTAGACTCTAGAGAAGAGAATATTGTTGAAAAGCACCAACAACGCCGTCATAAATGGTATCAACTAAATACCAATGAATAAATAAGGACATTTCTGGTCCAAGTGCCAGGATGTTTTTGTCACTATTTATATGTATAGGCCTACTATTAAAACGCCTCAGGGCGACATTCTCCCCTGACATCACAGTTGATGTCAAGCTACGAATAATTTAATTATTATTATTATTATTACACATATATACACATTGATTTAGTAGTTACTAGATTTGTAGCATCTATGATGTTGTATGATGTAGGTTAATGTTTTATACACAGCCTGCAGGGGGTGCAGTATGAATACTGTACAGTGTACATTATGTATAGGCTATATATGGTATGTATTTAATTTATGTTCTGATTAACCTCTATAGGCTAGTGTGTTGTAAGTCCATGTGGGGTGGGCATCTAAAAGGTGTAGGCCTATAGCACTTAGAATAGTTTGAAAAAAATCAAGTAATAAATCAATCAATCAATCAATCAATCAAATAATCAATTAAGAATAGCTTACAATCTATAGCACAAAATCCTATATCTATCTCCGAATGTGCAAAATGTAAAATGTTACACTCTCATAGATAGTTACATACATGAGTAATTAATTCAACACTGAGGAATGTACTGTAATATACTGTGTAATAAACCCAAAGGGCTATAATGAGCATCCTTACCGCCACCGCTTCGATAGCACAGGTATGGGAATCTCCAGACATTCCCAAGTCCCACCGCGTACCCCACCGACGCCAGGATGAACTCCAGCCGCCGGCCCCATGTCGCTCGTGGTGCCCCGACCTCCCCTAGGCCACTGGGGGTCGAGTGGTCTGGGGGCGACTTCAAGGCAATGACTCCCCTCTTGTCACTGTACGCCGCTTCACGGTGACTGGTGAACGGCATCTTCAAAGTCGATGTGTCGTTTTCGGCACCGACTCCCATTGCAGCCTTTTGTGATTAGACTAATATAGTCTATAGCCTATCCTTTTGCTTATCAAGGTGAGCGTTACACAATGTAGCGTAAAATGTTGTGTAAGACAACCGGACCCTTAATAGACTAAAGCAGATAAAACCGACAAAGTCAAGAGATGCGTTCCCGTGGAGCGTTTCAGTTATCATTCCCGAGTCCCGACCATTCCCCACATTTAACCTTTACAGACAAATAGGCTACCCCCAGATTACAGCCCCTGGATAACCCTAAACACACCTCCACGTGAAGACGACAATGACACACTTCCTTCCTTAAATACAAACAGACATGCTACTTCACTTGGGAAAACACATGATAATTTCTGCTATGTCATTGTTCGTGCCATACAAAGACGACATATATGTATCACAGTTAAGTAACCGCTATCAGGTGACCCGCAAACGCACGCACGCTCTCTCTCTCTCTCTCTCTCTCTCTATCTCTCTCTATCTACCACCTTGCAGTCCTGATTCCGCGTGTTATGTCATGTCGTTACCGGCAGCGACGGTCTCAGAGTCATCATGTGGTGTGGAGTGGACAGTGAAGTCTGTCCACCCACCCCACTGAGCGGGTCCACACCGGGCCTTCTGATTGGCTACAGGATTTCCATTTGATCAGTGGGTGGGCGCGGGTGATTTTCCTTCTTCTCTGTGTTCTTCTATGCCCTGGGTGATATATTTTACAAATGTTGCAGGCTGCTGATAATGTTTATATTTTGCATTATGAAAATAATGCAAAATGATAAGTAATAACGGTCCATTTCTGACAACCAACTAGCCGCAAAGTGATCACACCTCCTATGGGATCTCGGATCTCGCGAGCTAGCTAGGACAGGACCTCTATCAACATTTAAAAGTCCAACGTGTTTACATTTAGGCCGAAACGCGAAGGGATTTAAAAGAAACAGTATTAAGAAACTAACGATTGACCTAATCGGCTAACCCTGTTGGCGCATCCCAAAAAGAAGAGAGCGAGAAACGAAAAGGTTTCAATGCACGAGGTTATACACCTTCTACCTATTTTTGGCTGTTGAATCCTGGCTGTTCGATCCTGCGTGGTTATTTATCCCGGAAGAGCGAATCTGTGAAAATGTCAAGGTTCGGACAAAAAAATCCCATAATTATGCTTCACGATTGCAAATAGCTTCACTTCACTGATTTGACATGACAAAATCGTGACCTGGACCAATCTAAATAACTTCTTTGTTCTATCACTCAGAGAGTTATATATAACCAAGCTTTTGTTTTCTTTAGTTTATTCTGCCATCTAGCGAAAGGAACGGGCGGGCCAAGAGAGTTCCGCTATCTATAGCCTAGTGGTTTTCAACCAGTGGTCCGGGGATCACCAGTGGTCCTTGAGGGGGTTCCAGGTGGCCCCCAGCTAAATGATGGAGAGTTGGTAACCAAATGGACCCTTACAGATCTTTAGCTCTTGAGAGTGTAAAATGAGAGTGTCGCTTCTCACTTACACTTACGTACACTCTCAAGGGTTAAATTGTTGTTAAACAATTTACAAGAAGTCTACACAATTAGAGAATGCAGAAGAATTGTTATTTTGATTATTTATATTATTTTGTTAGTTTGCCTGTAGTGTTCTTTCTCCTACCACAATACAGCACGGAATTGTTGACAAAGTCTTATCCAACGAATCAACGATAACAAAATATCAATATTCTACGTTTTTGGGTCATCAAATCCCACTGCTCTGTGATGGTAGTGTAGTGCGCTCAAGTGGGCAGTAGATGGAGCCAGTGGTTCAGCTGTGTGTACGGTTGTTTTCTTTGCTTCTCGTGCTCTCCCAGGTGCTGCAGTTCGATCCCTTCCGCTCTCCGTACAGGAATGTAGAATGCATTACGTCAGTTCTCCTGCCAACAGGAAAAGTTGGACTGGAGGAGAGTTGGACTGAAGGAGTTGCTTTTCACTGTTGATCACTGATTTTGGACGTGTGTTTTCTTTGTACCTACGACTTTAACTGTCTGGAGGACCGTAGACAGTCTTGGATGGACGGTGGGGTAGAATGAAACAATCAAATGCCCATCATCGTCTGATCGTTTAAGTATGCGAACCTTTTAAAAGGACACACATATCGACGACGAAATCAGCAATTAGATGGAGAAACTGGAAGGTGAGACATATCATTTATTTCCGTCTCAAAACTCAGGGTTTCCATTAGTCTGATGATGCGGGATATGGCCTTTGTTATAGCGGTGTAATTGACCATCGAATTGGAAGAAGGCATGGTTCCTTTTGTTGATGTGAAGATTGATATAGTCTATTCTTTAGAGTGTTTTCCGTGCAAGTCAAACTATCGTTTGCAGATTAACGTTATAGGTAGCAGGCTAAAAGTGTTATGATCTTCAATGATAATAAATCCAATGGTTCATGTTGGATGTATTTGAGCATAGTAATATAAAGGATGCATGGAAGAATGATGCATGTGTTTTCCAGGTTCAGATGGACATCACTGTGCGGGCTGTGGGGGCACAATTCAGGACTCCTTTCACAAGAAGGTTCTTCAAGACACCTGGCACAACGCCTGCTTTCAGTAAGTGTTATGCTTTATCAAACATTTTACAGTGCGTTTGAGAGATTTGTGAGTGGGATTTTCTTTTCTCCTTAAAGAGAACATTGGCTATGTATTTAGTGGGAACGCTTTGTTTCCGCTGAAAGAGGAAATGAATTGCATTGAAATGTAGACAATTGGTTCTGTTCGTCAACATGCCACCCTTCTCTCGGGCATTCTGTTTTGTAAAGCGTGTGCTCTAAAAACACGCCCATACGTTTATTTTACTGTACTGTATGTGTTTTTTGATTGATTAAATTCTCCAACTGAGGTGTTCTGTTCTTATACTGATGCTGCCTGCCTGCCTGCCTGCCAGTCAAATAGTTCAAATACCTCGATGGACTTTGCTCAGCCATTCTTTTTAGCTAAGTAAGAGGTTTAATGATTGATTAATGCCTGGACTGGAGCTGACATGAGCTGTCCAGCATCATCCTCAGATAATAGCCTACCATAAGATACTGCAAATACATAATTTTAGGGCTGAAGCTATTGATTCTCTTCTTAGATATTATTCTATCAATCAATTTTTTGATTAATCGAATTATGTTTTTATAGGCCTATGTAAATAATGTTTAGGCTATATATGTAGGCTATATATTATAGGCCTATATTATCAACACAATTTTAGAATAGATTAAACCGATTAATCCGATTACGGACTCAAGCCCGGCCGGCAATTTTATAGGCCTACTATACATAAAATGCACAATTATGCCATTCAAAAATAGAGAAAATAGTTTTTCTACAAGCTCAGAACGCGTCATATTGTAGATGGGAGTTGTAGGCCTAGATGTGTGCCTATATTGGCTATATTGAAGTGATTTATAAATATATACAGTATAGGATATTAAATCAATTAGTTCAATTATGATAATGTTGCACCCCTACAAACAGGAACGTGCTGGCCATTGGGAAAAGCGGGACAACTCCCGAACGGCCGGTTCATTCCAGGCCGGCCATTAGGAAAAAATACAAATAAAATGTCGGCCTCCATTCCATTTTGGGGGCTGGGCGGCCAACAAAGTAAATCGTCACTGTCGGGCAGAAACTCCAAGTTTAATTTGTAATTCTTTTTCGCAAAGCAAAGCCCTGCTTCATCATACAAGGCCGTTGCACAAAAGTAGTGAAAACAGCAGATCGACAAGCACACAACGCCGTGTGCTTGTAGTTCGGCTGTTTTCACTAGTTTAAATCATTTTTAAAAGATAAATACAAAACAAACGGTTTTGGACATACAAGGTTTCCACCCGACAACAACAAAATATAATGTAATTGGCCCACTGGCTTGTCACTTGTCATGATCTGAAATGGCAAATCTTTGAGTAGCAGCAGCGCTGCTCTCTCTATAGTGCGCAATGAGGGCCTCTCCAACACTTTTTCCCGGTCTGAATCAGGGGCCCAGCACGTCCCTGCCTACAAACCGTAACACATTATTCACATTGATGTTCTTGAGTCATCTGATCTCTCAGACTGTCTGTGAGATAAGATGACTCAGTCAGAAAATCAGTTGTTTTCGGTTTTGGGTTATATGACACATGCCGATCTAAACTGTACCAGTTCTGCTGCTGGCTGTGCTGGGTCACATCATTGCACGATTGCACGTTACATAATGGTTTCTGACTCTGTCATATGAGGCCAGAGATGAGGCCAGGGTCTTGACAGCTCTGTTATTGACAGTCTCCATGGACCATGGTCACTCTGCAAAATTGACCCTGACAGTTCCATTAGAGTGGATAAGAATAGAGTAGTTGAATCTGTGGGTGTAGCTGAATAAATTGGTTTCCCAATATTTCTATTGACAGGAATTTGGCTAGTATGGGTGATTCAAGGCAATTCCGAGACTAAAGTTCATATAACATAGTCCATACCATGTCTATTTTTACAACTGAAACAGCTGCAACGCATGAATTTTGAGAAGCCTAAATCTTTTTAGCAGTACCTTGTCCTTGCATAACCCAGTATTTTGTTCCCTTCTATAATTGGCTCCTTTATAGCACTATGACAATTATTACTTTCTCTCTTTACTAGGTTTTCTGTATTTTGATACTGCTTTCCATTTTTTGTTTTACTTTTTTTCTTTTTTCTGTTGAAGTTCTGTATATTACTTTGGAAAGAATACTGTGCTGTCTGTCAGCCAAGTGTGCTGTATTTCAGTCCACTGCAGTGCACTGCGGTCAATCCCCCTGGCCTAAAATCACCTATCCTGTTACTACTGATACTAACATCAGTAGTAATTTGACACTTAATTAATCACTTTTCAGCCAGGTCTTTCTTTTTACAGTGTTAATTTTGCACACAGGGAATGGAATCTCTCTGCATTCCATTTGGAGTACAAGGCCGACTAAAACAGCTTCCTTGTCAATTCTACCCCCTGTGTTGTTGCTATTGTCCATTGTCCGCATCATGCCCTCCTTGTACTTGTAAGCGTGTACTCGTATCGTGCTTATAGGCTGATGTCATTCATGTTCCAGTAAACCTGGCAGTGACTTTGGGGCCTATAGGTAACAGCAGACTCTACACTGCTCTGCTCACCACTGCTGCATTCCTAGACAGCGATTCAGAGATGTGGGTTCGACATCCCAGACACTGACTGCAGAATCCTTTGTTTTTCTCTCAAGAAAGCTGGCTTCCAGGTTGCTCCATATAAGGATCAGAATTGGCAGAGAGCTCCAGTATACTTCTTTAATTGATGAAATTGGAATTCCAATCTTCTGGCAATGTACAGAGTATTGTTAATCCAATAGTATTTCTTATATATATCCTCAGACTATCAATTAACTTATTCTTTGCCAAGAATAAATAACTAAAAAACCCACAATGCTAGAGATTTTCCGTTTTTCTTACCTTTACAAGTAGTCACAGAATAGTCACGCGGATCTCATGTTGCGATCACGTCATGTCCTATTTTTTCTGTGGGATTGTGACTGCAATATTTACACTAGATGAAGCTCTTCACTTCACTAACAGCAATTTTTGGTTTCCAAAAAAACGTGATTGAGAATGTGGGCTTTCGAAAAAAAGATGGGAAAAGAAGAAGGTGACTAGAAATGATTGAGTTAAGGAAACTTCTATCAGTCAGTCTGTCTAATCCGCATCATTCTCCTGGGTTGAGAAAATGATCTGAACTTTCACACAGGCATTGACCATTATACAACGGGTAGTTCTGACGAAGCAATCTGATTGCTTGAAATAGCTCTCTACCCATGCGAATAATGAGCATTACCACACGCGTCTCATCAAACAAAGAAATCTGCTTTGCCCGGTTGCAAAATAGCCACCCACTTGCTTTTATTTTTTCCGTAGGCGATGCCTTTTAAGTGGCAACGCTAGCAGTTTTCATGTGAAGTTCAGGGACATAGTGGCGAAATCTGTCATGAAAAAATATATACATTTCAATAGAATATCTTAATTACAATGAAATGAAGTTGACATGTTTTCTTTTAAGGGCAACTATTGTATAATCGCGAACACAATACTTCAGCCCTGCCTACGGAACTCGCCTGTCGGCTCGTTCCTGCAGCAAGGCTGGCGTGCCAATAACCACGATAATGCACACCCTGTTGTCTAATGCTTAATTGCTTGCTACGGCCTGTTATCTTGTCCAGAGACAAGTTAACTGGATACCATGGTTACCAGCTAAACAGACTGCTGATATTTAGCTGTAATTATGTACGGGAGGCTTTTAAAAGAGTTGTTTTGGGTGTTTTTGCTACTCCAAGTGGGGTAAAAGTGGGGTAAAATGCATGGAACCAAATCTATTTGTATCCTCTCTGAGGTAAATTAACACCGGTCAATTGGCACTGGAGGGGTCCTGTATACATTTTACCTGTTGTATGTGCGAGCAAAGAAAATAAGTTGATCTGTTTTTTGTCAACAAACTGCTTTTAATTTACGATCGCGACTTCACTGTGACATTGCTGCCTGGGTGGGATGGAGGGAAGTTGCGGCAGTGTTTTGGGCTATAACATTGTTGATTCATTTCATTGATAAGATAGGCTTACAAATCTACTGGAATCACTGCTTTAAATACAAATTATGCAATGTGTGTGTGTGTGTGTGTGTGTGTGTGTGTGTGTGTGTGTGTGTGTGTGTGTGTGTGTGTATATATATATATTAGGGCTGTCAGTCGATTAAAAATTTTAATCCCATTAATCACATAATTGTCCATAGTTAATCGCACGATTAATCGCAATTAATCGCATATTTTGTATTTGTTCTAAATCTACCTTAAACAGATATTAATACTCTATATACTATATATATCAACATGGGAGTAGACAAATAGCCTACTTGCTTTATGCAAATACAGCATATTTATTATTATTTGGAATAATAACAAATACCGTCCATAATAGGCCTAACAAACATATAACAACTTGAGAAAATATCTGCTTCCATTAGGACAGATTAATAGTGAAAGGAACACCGCTCATCGAGGTGCTGCATGCCTGAAGAAGGTCTATGACCAAAAGCTTGCACTTTATTTAACTGAAAATAAAGAACATGATTTTGCACACTTTTGAGTGTGCAGGGGCTCCCTTAAATCTTTCATTAGGACAGATCTAAAATAAACTTGGCATTCAATCACTAAACCCCAGCATCCCTATTCTAAGGGGATATTAACCAAAAGTAGCAGATTTACAAGCTCATTACAAGATGCTACAAGAGCTTGTAGATCGGCTATTTTGGGTGAAGAGAGTTGGTGGTGTATAAATATAACTCAAGTACAGTGCAACTCAGGGGTGTTTTACAAAGCAAGCATGAGGCATTAGAGGGTCTAAATTGGTTTAACTTAAAGTTATACCATGTAACTTTTTTTATTAAACAAATCTTAAAATGGTCCTAGCTGTTAAATCGCTAAAGTTTTAGAACCCCCACTCCGTTATTTTCAGCTTCTAAAGCCTTCTCTTTATATATTTTCTATGATCCCTGCCCGGGACCGGTTTTCGCGGAAAAATTGCGTCATCACACTACCGGCCAATCACAGCGAGGGTTATACACTGCCGGCCAATCACAGCGCAGAACATACACTGCCGGGCTCTCTGGTGGGTTTAGGAAACACGCCTTCAGGAAGTACACTGCAGTGTTTACACTGGAGGAGTCTAGCATGTAACTCCCCAACCGCTGCTAGTAGAAGGACATGGGAGACCTCATTGAAAGCGTCTCGGCGAGGCGAGGCGGACGCGGTGGTCTGACGGCCCGGTCCGCGAGCGAAAAACGGACGAAAAAAGCAAACGCGACCGCGGTTTGCTATACTGCTACAGACCACCAGTTGAGCAACTTACACAGTATAGCTTTAAGTAATATTGATACATTCTAAATATTATCAAAGTATTCTGAGGCACCCTGGACTGGTGTTATTGGGCACCCTAGTTCACTGAGAAACCCAGCTGTTATGATGTAGAGAGTACTAGAGACACTCAGCCAGACCTGCCGGATTTCAGCCGGATTTGGGCCATTGGGCCATAACCAGGCCCAGACAGGTTTGGGCCAAACCTGTTTGCTATGTGGGTTCTCTGGCCGTTGTTGCATGCATTTGGTGGTCACTGTTAGCGTGTTGGTGCGGGGGTCTGGGAAGTAAGCTACTATGTGCTTGTGTACAAGTTGGAGCGCTCCTGTTCTTGGGAGCGTCTGGGGCTCGCGCTGTCTACAGATGTGCCGTTTCGATGCTTCGGTATTTGATGCGCGCGACGCCGTCAGCGGTGATATTGTGGTTGTCTGCTGCAAAAATCTCCGCCGTTTTGTCTGTCTCATACATAGAGTTATGGGGTCTCATACTATGACTAGCCCTGCTGCTAGCCGCATCACACACTGACTGACTGTTGTCAGCGCATTCGCTTCCTCACTCTCTATACTACGGAGCGCACCGAGGCTCAAACATCAGCTGCGTTAATCGCACGTTAAAAAAATTCTCGGCATTAAAACGATTGTGAGTTAACTAGTTAATAGCGCACTAAATTCGACAGGTATAATATATATATATATATATATATATATATTTGTATTGTTTTATTGTAACTGTGATCTCCCTGGGTAAGATGGAATTGAACACACACACACACACACACACACACACACACACACACACACACACACACACACACACACACACACTCGCTGTTTGATTTGTGGTGAAAAGTCAAACGCTCCCTCTCTATCTTCTGAGGCCAGTGTCATTGACCCTCCCAATTTGTTACTTACTACTACTCCAACACAGGAATTCATTCCCCTTGGAATGTGTATCTGAGGAAACGAGTGATACACGAGTGTTTACCTTTTGATGTTTGTGTAGGCAGGTCTTGCATTGTTAGGATAACCACCTGAGTTTAGTGTGACCCCCCCCCCCCCCCCCCCCCCCCCACACACACACACACACACACACACTCACAAACTGACCAGTTCCTATGTTACAGGCAGGAGGAGGTCTTGTGCTTTAGGATCTGTCATATGTTTTCTTGTTTTTGTTGTGTAATACCGTACCTAGCATTTTGCTATAGTTATCAGTTGTTTTCGTCTGCTGAGACAGTTTGTTCAAGGATTGGATGTACTCTTAAATGAATTTACAGGCTCCCTGCCAAGGACGCACTGAGCTAATGTTGTGCAATTGCCATTTACATCTTGAATGATAATGTGTATTTCAGATACAGTTACAGTATCTTCACACCTCACTCATGCCTTATGTCTATACTTGAATGTATCTTCAGTTAGCATAATTAGGAAATTCAGACCCAGCTAAGTGAAACCTGGCAGATCTGTCCGTGAGTAACGCCTCAATGTCTATAGCTGACCTGTTGTGACATCACATTGTGGACTCAATGACCAAGAAGCCTGTTCTGGCAATCATATGTAGATCCCTGATGTCATCAATATTAAGCCCATATTTGGAATTGGCCATATATGGATGCTCCATATGGCCAAGACAGAATTCATTTGCAAATCAGGACAGCTGACTATCATCACCTGGATCTCCATATATGAAGATCACAATACTGACCTCATCAAACCCTGGATATCCATACATGGATATGACTGGATCATCACTTACTGTAGATCTCCATATACTGTATGGAGCTGGTCAATACCTCTACATCTGACCTCACAGACTCCATACACGCACCCATGTGCACGCACCCATGTGCAAAACCTCACGCACCCATGTGCGCGACCTCGCCCTTTAGGGCCAGGTTGCTTCTCGCCCTTAGAGCCCTTAGGGCGATTTACTGGTAAATCATGGACTTATTGTCCTGTCATTATATTATATTGGCAACAATAGAGCTGGCACTAAACATAAAATGTATTCTCAAGGCCCACTTGTAAGCAATGTTTACGATGTATTTACTAAAACCGTGAGTGAAGAAGGGATGTTATCTGTTATTTTTAGTCATTTGTTTTGTCTGGTAGTATGTCGTTTCAGTCTTCCATCAGAAAGAACTCTTAATAAGATATTGTGGCCATAGCCCAGCTGTGGGTAGGGCAGCATTGCCCATACAGTCCCCTTCACTAATGTGATCTTTATCATGGCAGACTGTCAGCACCACTTCCCCACATCTTCCCGGTGATTAATCAGTCTGAAATTCTCTTTTTCATTTTGCTGTGAAATGCGGTGTTACAGTAGCTAATTTTACTCTTAGTGGGAATGTTAAGCTGTATTCTGTGTCTGATGCTAACCAATAATTCTTGATGTTTGACCAATATTCTAGATAAAAATTATTTGCAAAATCTTGAAATCAATTTGAAAAACTTAGATGAAAGTTGAGTTTCTATTTGAGAACATTTAACGTATTAGTAAACAAATAAGAATAATCACAAATAACAATTTTACAGATATATTTTATAGTATATATTAAGAACATAAACTGAAAAACAACATTTAACTTTAATTATACAATCGACAACAAACATGTATAAAATACTGACATAAACATTTATTTTATTTAGCATGTGAACGCTGTCCAAAAAGTTAAACAAATAGCCGATCTACAAGCTCACAAGGCATCGGATTTGGGGTGTCACCAATGCCAGGTTGAAAGTGGGTAAAATTGCATTATGCATTGGCTGCATAATTGCCGATTATACCAAGTATGTCAAAAAAGTCATATAATTACCAATATATTGGCCAAATCAATATATCGGTCGAAGTTTGGCCTCTAATACAAATACCATGACTGCTGATGTTAATGAAATCAAACACCGCTGTGTGTACCCGAAGATGGTTGTACCACAGACCATAACTTCCTGCATATTCTCTGTCCTTCCAACTAAAGCAATAGAGAAAGGCATATGTGGTCTCTCCACATGTTGCCACTGCCAAGAAGCTTTTTAATCTCTGGGATCATCTGTCCCAATGTTTATAAGCCTGAATAAACTATAGCCTACCTGCTGCACTGCACCACTATGCATTGTAGACACCACTACAATGCATGGGTGCGTTTGGAGTGTTAATGCAATAAATATACTAGAGCTGAGTAATGGTCTGAATCCACTTCTGAGCTGAAAGTCTCCAAAAATGTGAAAACACCAAACAATTTCGTCCTCATAGAACTTTGTTTGTTTCAGTAACACCTGTCGAAGCCAAAAGACATTAGACTTTGTTTGGAGTATACTACAGACTTAAGTCTTTAAGTGCAAGACATGCTCCTTCTGACATCCAACCTTTTTTCCGGAAAGGGAGGTGATGATAAACTACATTTCAACTAATTCTGAACTTCCGACACTCCCCCAGACACTCCTGCAGCCCCAGATTTCATGACTTTCCGAAGTAGTTCGGAAAGCCTGTGCAAAATGGAAGTTTTGTCCAACGTCGGAAGCAGCATGTATTGACCCTCAACCTTTAGAAACTGTGGTTTCAATGTGCCGATCCTGAATTTGGTTGAAACAAGTAACAACTAGAAGCAGTGCTCTGCCGAGCACAGGTCTGCACCAGTGCAGGTGTCCTGGTGGCGCTATAATAGGCCAATGTAAAAAGGGTGGCATGTGTTCTTCGCCAATCTTAGACCTTTCATGGCAATCGGACGCTGCATGCATGATTTGAGGCATTGTGTTCCAAAAATGTGTTACACTAAAGTCTACCTGCTGGTGGCGCTATAACAGGCCAATGTGAAAAGGGTAGAATTGGTTCCTTGACCTAGTGGGAATATGTGTGGCAAACTTCACGGTAATTGCAAGCTGCATTGATAATTTTTAGGCATTTTGTTCAAAAACTGAGCAATCCTGCAAACTTTGGAAGCCAATATTAGCCAATTAGGATGGAATATGAAATAGCAGATGGAATGGTCTTGATCACTTGACTATAGAGATAATGTGTACTCATTTGCGTGATTGTTGGAGTTAATCTGATGGAGTAATAGCAAAGAAAGTGTTTTACCATAGTTGGCCTCCTGGTGGCGCTATAAAAGGCAAATGTGAACAATGCAGGGCAGAGATTTATCCTTAGCCTCTATGGAATACACATACAAAGTTTTCCAGTTATCGGTGGAGTTAATAGTAAAAACACAAATTGCCCTGTTATAGTGCCACCATGTGGCTGATTTGAGAAATTTCAATTTGCATGATTTGTGGACAAAATCTCTAGGAGTAGTGTACATAAATGTGTTTTGGTGGCGCTAGAACAGGGCCATGTGAAAAATGTGGGGCAGAGGTTCTGAATTGGCATCCAGGGAGTGAGTGTGCACAGTTTGGCAGAGAACAAGCCAACGGCGCCGGAGATTAGCTGGTAACAGACGGACGGACGCACACACAGACGCACGGGCGGAAGGACAGGGGCGAAAACATACTCTCCCCCATGTCTTCGGCTGGTGGAGACAATAAAGGACATCCAGTTCTGTAATATAATCTCTAAAAGAAAGGTTCATCATTGTGTTTATTTTGTTCTTAGTCTGCAGATAACTTGCAAACGTTCCATCGCCATTCAGTCCAGAACCATAACATTTCTCTAGTTGAAGAGTCAGGATTCAGCTTAAGTATAAACTCGGCATGTATCAGTTCCATTTGGTATTCCGCTGTGGAATAAGTTAAACCTTGATTTAAAAGAATAACAACTAGATGGAAAGTCATGAAACCATGCAAATACAAACATCAAGCGAAACTCAATCTCACATGACTAATCCATGGACTTTACCCTGGCAGATTACATTTTCTTGATTATCTTTTACAAACTCACAAATAGTTGTCAAATTGGTGCTTCATTATCTCTGCAAACAACTGGCTAATTTTAAAATGCTGGAATGTGGCAAATTGTGGTGCAGATTTGGATGTTGGTAGTTTTTAAATTGGTAATAAAGATATTACAATGGTTCAGCCGCTATTATCCGTTGCAGAGTTATAGCCAATTAAATGTGGCTTGTTTTAGCCAAAGCAGAGAGATTATTATTATTATTATTTATTTTTTGGAAACAAGAGTAATGCATCTAGTTTTTGTTGAGATCACATGTCCTTTGGCTGTACTCTTCGGTGATGCTGGGCTGGGATCATTCACAGACTGCAGACCTGCCCTCTATCACCACGGAAATGAGGCCTTGACAAGTGACAGTCTTTGGCACTGTGGACCTCGGACAAATTGACTAGTATACTCGTCTTTGGCAGTGAAAGAATCAAATATATTCAATATTCAAAATAAATTTCTGAGGAATGTTAACAGCCCTATGCCTTTGCCATTGTTCTTTATATTTTGATTGATGTCTGTCTAACTGGGCAATTGGGAATATCAGGGGGTGACTAATATCAAGCTTAATTTAGTCTTTTCACATTTTTAGCAACCATTAACACCACTCTGACTGAGTTGCTGGGGAGGAGTATATTCTTAAGTGTGCAAAATGAGGGCACTTTGGTGGTGCAGGGTTAAAGTACAGGTACTTGTCCACCACCACCGCAGAGACCATGGGTTCAAATCCACTGTGGTGCATCCGGTTTGGCTGAGCGTCTCTACTCTATACAAACACAATTGACCCGTGTTCGGGGGAGAGGTATTCTGCACTCTGCAGAATTTCTCTCTCAGATTTCTCTTGCTGTGAATTGTGAAACTTCAGCTTTAGGTTGTTCTTCCTGATATATGACCTAGCCAGTTCAGCAGCTTACATGCAAGACATAGCATGTCTCAGGAACAAGCTACTTCTAATACATTTACCTTCATGAACGCAGACAAAGTACATGCTGTCATGCAGGAGAAAGGGCCTCCAGCTAATGTTCCACTCCTGTCTAACCTGGGAGGAGAAAGTATCATGTTCAGCAGTGATTGATGCCTCCTCCAGCACCATCTCCCTTCTTCTCATTGTTGAAATCCTTTCACTAGTCTGTAATATAAGGTATCTGTTTGAAGAAAATGAACTACCGGTAAATTGCCATTTGGGCATCTATCCAAGCCTTTTTTCATTTTTTTTATGGCTGGTTTCTTTGGCTTTTTTTCTGGTAAAAGTATTGACTAACCATGTATGCATGCACGTTTTTAAATACTAAATGACTCTCTGGTCAATCAATGAGATTCTTTGTGAAGGCTTGACAGATATCGTTCAGATATTACTTGGATATACCCTTGTAGTTGTCAACATGCCTTTGAAATCATATGCTGGGCTTTGGCCTCTGGCAGATCACCTTGAAGTAGACCGTTTGATGGGTGGAAAAATCCTCTGCTAAAAAACACCATCCGTTCACTCTTTTCCCTTCACTTCCTTTATTTCCTGCATAGGACAGTTACCAAGTGTATGGTTTTCCTCTCTACAGGTGTTCTGTGTGCTGTGACCACCTGACTAACTGGTACTATGAGAAGGATGGCAAGCTGTACTGCCGCAAACACTACTGGGAGAACTTTGGGGAGATCTGTCATGGGTGTTCTCTGCTAATGACTGGTCCTGCCATGGTAAGTCTGCTGTAAATGTACATCATCCCCTAATGCCTTTTGCACAAAGATTATTACTCACTCAGTCAGTATTCTGCTGTTTTGTACCTATTTTAGTTCCTGTTCTAATAAACATAGGCCTAAAACGCTAACCATGTTAAGTACTTGACCAGGTTACAACACAAAGTAAAGTCCTGTGTTAATTCAGCCCTTGAAGAAGAGTTATATTAACACTCATGACTTTATTGTGTTGTAGGCCATTGGTCCCAAACAGAGTGCCATGAGACAAGTCTAGGTGTGCCTTGTGATTTCTTTTGACAACCCCACATTATCGCAATATATACTGTACAACCGTACAAAAAGTCATAAATTATATTTCAGAAGCAGAAATTTGGCACTGATCGGTTCAGTGGTTTGCAAGATTACTTCGGAGGAGTCCGGACACACAGATACACAAACCGACCCTTTTATAGACAGTTAGCCTTTTGCAGAGCCATGCCTTAAAAAATGGGGGCAGGTCCGTCTCAAAGTGAAAGATGAATAGATGCCTACTCAAAGTGAAAGAGTGATGGGTGCATATAGTTGAAGCAACGCAAACAAATAAACTATAAAAACAAGGTCAATCATGCGTTGCTAGTACATTGTACTGAAAGTCTGTCACAATGACAGTGTAGCCAGTAGAGGACAGGACATACTGTAAAAATAGACAATATATTCGTCAATCGCGATTATTTTGTATGGCGATTATTTTGTATGGCGATTAATCGTCTCCAGAAATTCCTAATCGCGACAGCCCTAATCTCAATGGAAAATAACAAATAAGCCTTGCCTTACCTGAGTTTCCTTTTAGTTGACATTGTATCAGTGAACTGTACTGCCATGAAACTGTACCTTTTCCTTTCCTAAACTTCTAATAAATACTTCAGTCAATCAATCAAAAGGCATAAACCATCAGCCCAGGCGAGTTTCTTTCCGGCGACTCTTCTGGTATTCTGTATAGGAAGGGTGTCTGATAAATGAATATTAGATATCTAAATACTGAATCAAGCGACTTAAAATCTGTCCAGGGTGGTCACAAAAGCCTGAATAGATGATAAAATGAACAAAAATGTTTTTGAAAGTGAAATATCCCTTTAAGAGTGATCAGAGAAATAACACAAGTTACTGAGGTTCTTTATGAAGTGTGAGATTTTTACTTTGGTGTGCCTTGGGCATAAAACGTTTGTAAACCACTGGTATAGGCTGTACTGAGGTTAGACTCTTTAGTGTTGTGCTTTAATAAGATTCATTGCATGTTTTCATGAAGACATTGCCAATGTTTCCCCTCAAACTCAACTTAAACTAATTCCTTAGAAAGAGTGGGTCAAAGCTCTCCATGTTCCAGTTCCTCCCCCAGTGATTTGAGATCAATGCTACTAACATTCATAAGAATATCATGCAGGCTGGTTTTGTGGTGATTACATACACAGATGAGCGATGCCTTACACACTGAGCTGCTGTGGAACAAAGCAGCTTGAGCCTTTGACCTCATCTGTGTATTAGCTACCCCCCCTTGCTCGCCTCGAGGCCTGCTCTGTTCTCTTTACAGAAGTCCTTCACAGTCCATTTCCAGAAGTATAGACTGTCACTGGACCTAGTGGGGACCTGGAGAGGGAAGAACACGAGTTGGTTTGGAGTGCTTCCATTACCTAGCTTAAGTCCACCGCAGTGGGATGGCTGTGTAGATGCAGTACTACACTACCTCGTCTACCACTACCCACAGTGTTTATTGATGGATTTTTCTCCAGTGGTGTAATTACATGTTATTACATTTTCCGGTTAATTTCCTTTGTATTGCTTATATTTTACACATTTTCTAGTTGATGACACACAATGTGGGATAAATAAAAGAACTAACTAATGTTCCTTTGAACTAATTGATTCCGACGCTAATTATCCAGAATCTTTTGACTGGTTTTCATACAGTAGCTATTCCTTTAAATAAACAGGAAAAAGTAAAGGAGCTGCTCAATTTCTGTTAACACATCGAGTGCCCGGATGTATGACGTGTGTGTGTTGCTGGTGCCCATGGCAACGCGTCATTCTGCCTACCGGCGAGAGTACTGGCGAGAAAAGTAATCCGAGTAAATGTAATCGGAGTATGTCCTGTTTATTTCGCGAAAATCTTTTCTTTCAGTCAGGACCGTTTTTTATCATTTCTAAGCCACATTGTTTGTGTTATGGCAGGTAGAAGAGGCTGCCGTTTTGAAATGAAAGTGATTTAAAAGCTAGATTAGGAGAAAACCACGTTTTTGTGCAGCCGTTAGACAGGAAGTCAACGAGACACACAGCGCGTCCGGGTGACGTAATTGCGCGCTGCATGTTGGGAAATGGAGTTTGTTTCATCACCGCGGCAGCCAAGTGCAGTAGCTACAGTACAGTATAGTTTACTGTACAACGCGTCAAACGCGTCGTGGGCCTCCAGCGACATCAAAGAGATTGGCTTGTAGACACCACGTGGGCAGCCGATGTGTTAACAGGCTGACATGAAGGTTTGTCAATGAGACAAGAAATATTTAAGAATGAAATAGAACAGAGTTTATTGAATAACAGAAAGAGGCACTGATCCACGAACAATGGGTTATGCATTAAACAGTGTAGGTGAGGTAAGTTACAATGATATTGGGTCAAGGCAAGTTAGTCTGTCTTTCTCAAATAGGTGTTTATCCCAGTATTAGGAAATTAGATAATGGGTTTGGTATGGAAAGAGAATCTCAGCGTTTCGTTGGTGTTAGTTAATGCATTTCTTTCTTTCTTTCTTTCTTTCTTTCTTTCTTTCTTTCTTTCTTTCAGCACTTAGAAATCCCCATACACTGTTAGAGGCTTTAAAATAGTTAGTGCTAAAATAAAATGTTACATATTTGTAAAATTTCATATAAAGTCTATTTTCTTTTGAAAAGGTTGATGGCATCATCCTTTGAAACAAGCAGGGTTATTTTTGCTTTAACTGGTCTAATGTGGAGTCTGAACTGAAGGGTTCTGTGCCACCAAGCAAAACACATAATGAACCTCTTTCTGTTTAGTCTTGGCATCTCTCTAGTCTCTACTAGTCCATGTAGCCAAGTATTTTTGGCAAGCTTGAGTTGGCAGCCACTTACCAAGCAACAGCACCATCATGGGCCCTCAGCTGGGACAAGGCATGCCAAGCTGTTTCTGCTAGTTGTGAGTGCTGTGGTATTCGAAGGGCTTTCTGCTGAGCAGATTGAAGCAAACTGTTTTATTCCACAAAGGGATTTTTTTTTTAGTGGGTGCTGTGACATTTTACTGTTCTGTCACATTGTAAATCTAAAATTAAACTGCTTTGATAATCTCTTGTTTTTCTGCTTAGAGGGGAAAATGTACAGCAACAAAGTCTTATAATATAAGTCTTATAACTCGCGCCCGAGTCGCGTTTGATTTTAACCACTTTAACCATTATTTTATGCTTTAACTTTAGAAAAATAGCAGATATACAAGCTCACAGCGCGGCACCGAGTGCCGCGCTGCGAGCTTGTAGATCTGCTATTTTTGAAAAATCGTGAAAATGAGTGCAAGTCTTTGAATATCTTTGACCCGATCTTTGACCCGACTTCTAAATCCTTCTTCTAAATCATGTTGTTCTCAAAATTTTTCATGTCATGGACCCCCAAAATTACAGGTATTAAGAAAAACACCCCATTCTGTAGTTGCATGCACAAAAAATAGGCACGTGTTTTCACACTCAGTGAAAACCTCGGTCTTTCTTCCCTGTTACCCAACGTTGCCACCAGTGTGCGTGGGCATGTTGAAGCTTGTTGTGACTGGGGTCAGTGATGTTGTTCTTGCCTTGCAGCCAGGGAGTCACGGCCAGACTACTTGAAGGTTACACTCATTTGGCTTACATCACCCAATGCTTACCGTAGCAGGAGGGAATCCTTTCTCAGCACTCTGATTCACAGTCCACACGGAAACATAGGGGGGAAAGAAAAGCTGGTTCAAATGTTGTACATTCTTTCAATTCATTTTCCCTTGTTGAATTTTTAATTTGTATTAGTGTGCGTTGTAGACCAATGAGAGAGGGGAAATCTTGCTATTTCTACGTTTCATTAGTTCGACAAAGGGTTAGGTTTTAGGGTTAGGTTTAGGCATAGTTTTACTGAGGTTTGGGTTAGGTTTAGGCATAGTGGTTAACGGCAGGGGCGGCATAGCCCAGGGGTAGAGAAACCGTTATTAGAGCACGAAGGGTTCCCAGTTCGAATCCGGGCTCCCCCTGAGTTAATGTCGAAGGGTCCTTGGGCAAGACTCTGAACCCCACATTGCTCCCGGTGAGCTGGTTGGTGCCTTGCATGGTTTCCTCTGCCACCGGTGTATGAATGTGTGCGTGAATGTAATGCACAATCTCTGTAAAGCGCTTTGTATAAAAGCGCTATATAAATGCACCATTTACCATTTACCATTTTAACATTCACCAGGTTAGCAGTCACCAGCATCGGCAGGTTAGCTTTTCACCAGGTTAACAATAACATTCACCATCATCGAACTACTGGGACGTCAAACAAATGTTATGTCGCAATATCGACACGCTCCCATGAGAGACTTGTTCTACATTGTAGACCATTGTTTCTCAATTTTTTTTTGGCTTGAGTTCCCCCTTTCCCTGATTTCTGAATCCAAGTACCCCCTTTACCCGACAACAACATTGTTCCCATGAAATTGCAATTAAGAAAAAAATAGTGGTAGGCCTATATGACGCTATAAATCCCCCATTTAAAGAATATAAATCACAAGAAATGGAGTGAAAGAGTTGTAGAGATTTATTTTCAACACCGTGGCCAAAACATTTCAATCAAGTTTTCATGTCTATAACTTTCAAGCACATCCCAGGTGCCTGGCACTATGTAATTTGGGGTAGCAACTATAAGGCTCACACCAATTTCTCCATGTGTCATCATTAAACATAGCAGTAAATGTTTTTCCCCCTCCTAATTCAATGTTTTTTTTAATTCTTTAACAATGAATAATATGTTTTTTGGGGCATTTTCTTGAGTACCCCCTGCTGTACTTCCGCGTACCCCTAGGGGTACACATATCCCCATTTGAGAAACACTGTTGTAGACTAATGACTTAAAATCCAGAAATGAACCTGATGTTGCTTTTTCACAAACATGGCTGACAATTAAAGGGGAAGACCACCCATTTTCAATATTGAACTATGTCATTAATATCCCTTGAGGAGTTGTGTGGAAATAGAAAAAAGTACCCCCCCTTCTGTGTTGCCTAGAACTGGAGGATTGATTTTGGGGTTTGTATTGTAAAGTACAACTTGATGACATCACACCGTTGTACTTTACAATACAAACCCCAAAATCAACCTTCCAGTTGTAGGCAACACAGAAGGGGGAACTTTTTTCTATTTCCCCCCACCTCTCTACGTTATATTAACTAGCCCTTACCCATTCAAAGATATGAGCTCCGAAATGATGTGCAGTGTGTGGGTTATGGGATGTGCACTGTGCACACAGTATATGAGGGATGGAAAGTAACTTTAACTGGTGCTTGCATGATAATATGTAGGAGCATCAATGTAAGAAATACCCGTTTGGTTTAATGGCTACAGAGATACTGTGTACCGATCTGCATGATTTTTGGACAAAATCTGTAACAGGGCCCCCCCCCCCCCACACACACACACACACACACACACACACACACACACACACACACACACACACACACACACACACACACACACACACACACGCACACACACACACACACAGCTGGTTAAACATGTTGCCTCATGCTAGATGCAGAATAGATATGCCTCAAGCTAGATGCAGAATAGATATAGATACACCATAAAAATGCTAATATACAGCATATGATTTGTGAAAGTGACAAACGGGCTTCACAGTTATGTCAGGTGTGTTCATATGCTAATGGTGATGCGATTTCAGATCAATTGCTCCAGCCACTGAGGAGAAACGCTGTGACAGACAGACAGACAGACAGACACTCACTCAGACAGACATTTGGAAAATTATATGTTTGATGACATAGTTCAATATTGAAAATGGGTGGTCTTCCCCTTTAAGCTTCCACTTTCTTTTCCAACGTTCTGTCACCTCTGATGCTGTCTGTAATAACTTGTTTTGTGTTTCAATATTGCCTGTAATACAGTACAGGTGTCGTTGTCATTGACATATCTGCCTGCTTTTCTACCAGACAACTTCACAACTATAAAAATGCATTTGTTTGAAGATCAAGCTGCGCTAACATCCCAAAATACATAACCATTTGCTTTGGTTAGCTACTTAGAATTGTGTTACCCTTGAGCAAATCACTTTGAGCAAAGACATCTATACCCTACATAGTTGAACAGTTCAGGGTTCCCAACCTGGTATAAAGTACTATATGAAGGCTAAGTCGTTGCTGCATGTCATTAGCGACTTTAAGCAACGCTATGGCAATGGCAGATGACAACGGTGACCGGAAATGATCAGCGCCCGATAGATAAACCTGCCGCTGTCGCGGCCGTCTCTACAACGCCAGAAGGTCCCTTCCCACGTAGCGTCTACTCCGTCTGCTGCGTTGACGCGTCGCCATGGGAACCAAGGCGTTCAGTGAAAGGGGTGGGACCCCGTCGCCGACGGCTGTTTGCTTAACTTTAACCGCTACGGCGATTACGTCATAGCAGCCGTAGTCCTGCCTCGCGTTGCGTAAACTGGCTATTATCATTCTCCCTCCCTCTCTCTGTCCTGCCTTTCCTGTCTTCCTATTCACAGTCAAATAATGGGGTGTATATGAAGTTGCCTGCCACATTGCCCTTTAATGCCTGGATAGAAGATGTTGTGTCATCTTGCATGCGAGGGAGAGAGAAAGAACAGCTGGTTGGGAGTGTAAGACAACTCATAGAAAGGGAAATGGAACTGTCATTAAGGCGGTGTGTTCCCAGTGTGTTCGTGAGAACATCACCCGGGGATAGTGTGAGCTGGCAATGGGAGGTGTGACGAGAACATTGGAGAAGGGAGTTGCTTAGGACTGTATAGGCAGTGATATCATAGCAGATTCCAGACAGGTGGAGGAGGGTTAAGCAGGTGTTACTGGATGTGTCATACTCAACCAGAAGAGGCGGGTGGCATGCACCACTGCATATCATAACGCACTTCTCCTGAAGAGCAGAGCTCGGTGCAGCAGAGAATGCTCACCTTTGAGATAGCACCGCGTCCTTCTTTGAGGATATACCTTGACTGTAGCATGAAGATCAATCCAATGCATTTGTCCTCCCAGGTGGCCGGAGAATACAAGTATCACCCAGAGTGCTTTGTGTGTCTAAGCTGCAAGGTGGTGATTGAGGACAGGGATACATACGCCTTGGTGGAACATTCCAAACTGTACTGGTAAGACCTTTTATTATTATTATTGTATTATTATTATTACACTTATTATTATTAATAAAGTTGTTTGTTCATTTATTTTTATGTTGCTGCAGATTTTTATGGAGTATTTAGGCATTATCTGCTGACAGAATACAGAATATGGTTTATTTAGCAGAGTTTCTTTGTTTGCGTCTTTTCGTGTTTGAGTCCTTATACCATTCCTGCTGTATTTGTTTGGTGAATGAACTGGTGAAAGATTGAAAAGTAACACGTTGTCACTGTAGCACTTATAACTATTTCTCCTGTTCGGATGAGCAGTGAGCACTGCATCATATCAGCGATTACTAATAGTTTTTTAATTTTGATTATGAGTTCTTGGTTTGATATTATTACACTTTTAATTGTAATGCACACATTAATGTAATTTTAAAAAAATATTAATTAATTTTTTAACAAAATCTGGAGCTTTACGTGGACATATTATTAGATCAATTACACCTTGGTAATGTTTCACAGCTGTTTGTCTTTATTCTGTTACTTTTAATTTGGGACCATACTTTACTAATGCCTACACTTGTGTGCAGCGGAAAATGCTACAAGCAGGTGATCCTCACACCCATGTTGGAGAAGTGTTCGTCTGACTCGGTCCTAGACTCCCTTCCACACACAGTGACTCTCATCTCCATGCCTTCTGCTGCCAACGGCAAGAGGGGCTTTTCCGTCAAAGTGGTGAGGGACGTGGCCAGCGGCTCAGCCAGTGTCCAAGTCAAAGAGTAAGTGTCCCTTCTCTGGTGGCACTGCAGGGACAGTGTGCCCAATGCTGCATTACGTGACACTGATTATAGGCTTTCTAAATAACAGGATGCAAGTGTGTGTCGGTCTCACTGAATACATAAGCTTGTAGTTGAGCTTTTAAAGCTTGTTGATGCAACCTTTACCAGCTCAAGTGTATGAACAATGTTGTCACAGATCGCAGACACTGTCCTATGTTGTCCGTGTCTGTGTTTACTGGCTGAATAACAGACATGAGCTTCTTTGAAAACAACAAAAACGACAATCCATTATATTCTTTATGTGCATTTGATAATATACAACTATTGGTGCTGTGTTGCTCCAGGGTTCGGGGGATGCTTATAAGTCCAGAGATGCGGAATGCGATCCATGTTGGAGACAGGATCCTGGAGATCAATGGCCTTCCAGTGGGGGCCTTGATGGAGGAGGAGGTGAGTTTGTACATCCCTTATACGGAAAGTTCTGTGTTTATAAATGTGTATGTTGTATTGATACACATACGGTTGAGCTTATAGGACTAGATATTACAATCCCTTAGATAATCAGTACTTGTGTAACATAAACTGTTGCTAAAGTACAGAACAGTACATGAGATCCTGTTGAGATTCCACACGTTCCTCCATCATTTACACATTCTTTAGCAGGGAGAGTAGGGTATCTGGCATGACTCCAGTGGCTCATTCTCATAACCTTACCTCACCATAACATACATTCCATTTCTGGCTTCATTCACTTCTTAAAAACTTTCCTTCCCACCTATCCTGTTTTCCCTGAGGTGCATTCCAATAATAATTTATCTGCTGCAGTGAAACGTAATTAGAATTCTTAAAGCTGTACTGTGGAAGCTGCTCAACTAATGGTCAGTAGCGGTATTGCTTTTTTCGGCCGGAGTCGCCGCGGACCTCCGGAACGGACCACCGCGGCCGTCACGAGCACCTCCGCCTCGCCGATACGCATCCGTAGAGCCGTCTCCCGTCATTTTTAGACCAGGATTGAGGGAGTAGCAAGCAAGATTCCTTCACCAATGTAAACACAGTTGCTGAGGGAAGCTACTTCCTTTAGAGACAGCAAGACTCGCTGTGATTGGCCGGTGGTGTATGATCTGCGCTGTGATTGGCCGGTAGTGTATCATGTGGGAGATGACATCATTTTGCCGGGAAATTCTCCCCCCCTCACAACTCATAGAAAACATATAAAGAGAAGGCTTCAGAAGCTGAAAATAACAGAGTGGGTGTTCTAAAACTTTAGCGATTTAACAGTTAGGACAATTTTAAGATTTGTTTTATAAAAAAAGTTACATGGTATAACTTGCTACGAGAGTCCTGTTGTACAACTGAATTTCATAACTAACCTAGCCTACTTAAAAGTAGGTTAGGTTATTATATTATATGTTTTATAAAGTGTCTTTGGGTACCTTGAAAAGCGCTATATACAGTAAGACTGATGTATTATTATTATTATTATGACTCGCCAGTCTTATTTTTTGCTAACCCATCCTTCTAAATTTGTTATGCCCATTGTCTTTTTAATTGTAAGACATTTGTAAGATAAAGATGCTTCACTTTCTTTTGTCATGTTCAGGTGGATGACCTTATCCATCAAACCAGCCATACACTGCACCTGCTGATAGAGTATGACCCAGTCAGGCAGCGTTTGGACAGGCTCAGGCTGGGGTCCTCACAGAGCCAGCTGGGAGTACCTGCCACCTCACGCATGCGCCTTTCTTCACCCTCTGATGCCATCCTAGAGAGGACGGATGTGACTGATGATGGCACTCTGAAGAGAAGATCATTAAGGTTTAGGCCTGAAATTATTTTATAGTTTAGCTATTAAAAAATAGCAGATATACAAGCTCAGAGCGCGGCACTCGGTGCCTCGCTGTGAGCTTGTAGATCTGCTATTTTTGAAAAGTCATGAAAATGTGTGCAAATCTTTGAATATCTCATTTTTAAAATGTAAACATTTGTAACTCAAATATTTGCTTCTGGGGGGTCCCTGATACAAAATATTTTGAGACAGGGGTCGGCAGCCAAATACATATAATTCTAGGGGTCCTTGACATGAAAGAGTTTGAGAACCACTGACGTAGAAACATGTTTTTCAAAAATGATTTAGAAGACACTTATAGAATCGGGTCAAATGTTCACAACTTTTCAAAAATAGCAGATCTACAAGCTCACCTGTGAGCTTGTAGATTGTAGATCTGCTATTTTTGAAAAAGTGTGCTTGTAGCTTGAGCTTGTAGATCTGCTTTTTAATAGTTAAAGCATAAAATAATAATATGCAATGATGCATACCCGGTCTAAATGGGTTAAGATACATTACAGTTGGCCAAGCAGCCAACACAACGTAATGCTTACAGAACAGAAATATTATAATTGTGATAGACATAATTGTTCAGTTTAGGGATCATTCAAAGGTTTTGCCTTTTATTGTGTGTTTTATACTAAATTGCTCACCACGCTGTTGTCCATTATAGGCGCAGTAACAGCATATGTAAGTCGCCAGGGCCAGCTTCTCCAAAGGAGCACCCTTGTTTCACACGGGATATCGGGCGCTCTGAATCCTTGCGATCCTCCAATAGCTGCTCTCATCGCATATTCCGGCCCTGTGACCTCATCCATGGTGAGGTGCTTGGAAAAGGCTTCTTTGGACAGGCCATCAAGGTCAGCATCTAACCAACCACATCCTGCCAAGTGTTTGCACTGTTTTTGCATTAGTTTTGTTTCTATTTATCATTTATACCAATGCTACCTGTAGTTGACTGCTTCTCAGGTCTGTGCTTCAACTTTGCATTTGTTTTGTATGCACCCCAAAAGGTGACCCACAAAGCAACAGGAGAAGTCATGGTGATGAAGGAGCTGATCCGTTGTGATGAGGAGACCCAGAAAACCTTCTTAAAAGAGGTAAAGGAGGCCTACATTTCCTAACAGAACTATGATTTATTATAGCAACAACTGTGTACACGCAAATATTCTAAGTTTTGCCTCTTTGTACGTTTTATTATGTTTTATTCCCGTCCTCAATGGACAAGAATAATGATAATTTGTTTTTGCACAAAAACAATTTCACCAGGGTAGAACTTGGATTCCATTGATGAGCATCTTGAAATGACAATAGTAGCATGATCTTTTCTAACACTCCTTCTCTGTCTGTCACTCTCTCGATTGCTCCTTAGGTGAAGGTAATGCGGTGCCTGGAGCATACCCATGTTTTGAAGTTCATCGGCGTGCTATATAAGGACAAGAGGCTGAATTTGATAACCGAATTTATTGAGGGAGGCACGTTGAAGGATTTCATTAGAGATACGGTGCGTTAAGCTAGATTCACTTAACCCCCTCCCTTTCCTGTCCCACAGCACAGCACATGAATAAATGTTAGTGGCCATAGAATGTGCTGTGTTGTACTTGGTCCTGTGTGGGATAGAGCTGCCCTGGAGTAAACTCTATTCAGATAAAGGGCTCTTGACTCTATAGTGGGCTGGCTGGCTGGATGGCTGGCTGGCATGTGAACTGGCAGAGCTGTGGAATGAGGGTAGATGGAAAAAGTGTTCCCAGGTGAAAAATTCCACACCACCTCCCACCACTCTTTCAACCGGAGTTCAGCACAACATATGGTCTACAATTCTTTTTCTGGCTGCTAGTTTTTTTTTACTGTTGTTTTGATCCTTTAACCCATTTAGAACGGGTACACCTTATTGTGTATCATTATTTTATGCTTTAAAGCCATACTGTGTAAGATGCCCAACTAGTGGTCATTAGCCCTATAGCAAACCGCGGTCGCGTCCGCGTCTTTCGGACGTTTTTCGTACCTTCAGACCCCCGCGTCTGCCTCCACCTCGCTGAGATCTATCTTTTAAGGGGTCCCTTGTTCCTGTGCGTTCAGTAATTCCAGAGATACGGACTCCTTCACCCTGCCTGGTAGGCGAAATTACCTAGAGAAGGGATGGTACAAACGGGCGACAACAAATATGGCTGCCATAGCGACCCCACTTCAAGATGCGCTGTGATTGGCCGGCAGTTGTATAACCCTCGCTGTGATTGGCCGGTAGTGTGATGACGCAATTTTGGCGCGAGATCCGGTCCACGGCAAGGATCTCAGTTTACATACAGAGAAGGCTTTACAGGATGAAATTCACGGCGCGGATCTTCTAAAACTTTTGTGATTTAATAGTTAGGAGAATTTTAAGATTTGTTTTATAAAAAAAGTTACATAGTACAACTTTAACTATTGAAAAATAGTAGATATACAAGCTCACAGCTGCGAGCTTGTAGATCTGCTATTTTTTTTAAATCGTGAAAATTCGAATTTTGACCCGATTCTATAAGTGTCTTTTGAATCCTTCTAAGATTTCTATGTCAGCAATCTGGCTGGCCATCGTCAAAGAATAGGTCCTTTTCACATAACTGGAGCTCAGTTAGTCTGTTCTTGAGAGACTCAGACTACTATGTCAGTGGTTCTCAAACCTTTTCATGTGAAGGACCCCCAAACTGATATGTATTTGGCCATGGACCTGCATCTCAAAATATTTAGTTCCAGGGACCACCCAGAAGCAAAGTTTGAGTTACAAACGTTCGCTTTGAAAATACATATATTCAAAGATTCGCACACATTTTCACGACTTTTTCAAAAATAGCAGATCTACAAGCTCGCAGCGTGGCACTCGGTGCCGTGCTATGAGCTTGTATATCTGCTATTTTTCACTGGTTAAAGCATTCAATAATTCTAGGCCTGAATGGTTTAATTATGTTTTATCAACAAAACATTTAACAATAATTATGGAGCTCCGGTTTTGTATATTAATGTATATTAATATTGTCCCAGTGATCAGTTTCTTTCACCCTTTGGGTAGCATCTATCATTAATTCTTTCATTTCTCCTTTGTTTTCTTCCATTGGGCCTAACAGGACCCGTTTCCATGGGAGCAGAGGGTGAGCTTTGCAAGGAGCATTGCTTCTGGAATGGTGAGTTGGCCTCTTGCAAAGACATTAACATTCATGAAAAGAAAAGCATGCTGTATCTTTTTTAGCTCTTGTGGGCATTTGTATTGCAATAATGCGGTATACTCCATCAGAACTGAAGCATATTTACTTGCATCAAAAGTTTTTTGCAGATTATATTATTCATTCTGCCTTTCATTTCTCTTTAAATGCCTTTTTTATGTATTTTAATTGCCTTTGTGAATGAAATAAATAAACTTGCCTTGCCATAGTGTTACCTAAAGTATTTATTACAAACTAACTGTATAATCTTGGTTTTCAGGCATACCTTCATTCAATGAGCATCATACACAGAGATCTCAATTCGTATAATTGCCTGGTTAAACTGGTAGGTAACGCTGCTTATAACAAACTGTGATACTGTACATACTCAAAACAAAGCATGATTTGCTTCTTAAGCCTGATTTATACCAAAATAGACAATTTGCAAGCTTGTGAGCTTGCAGATCTGCTATTTCGCCTTCCAAAGACTGTCAATGTCTGTACATTGGAGAGCAGTGTTGTACCTGAACGCGTTCAATGAACGATCGTTCATGAACACGTTCATATTTTGGGCGAACGTGAACTGAACGTTCTTCGTTTCTGCTTGATGAACGCTATTGTCGAACGCGTTCATTCTGACGTCCATGAACGGCGCTCGTCGGTTCGTTCGTGCGGGTCTGTCCTCGCATCTTTCTTTTCATTCACATGCCCCAATATCACCCAGCTGCAGCCTCGCAAACCTCGCGAAAGTTGATATGTGAGCGCCTGGGTGCTGTCTGCCTGGGTGCTTCTCTTCACATCAAGCGCTGTGTGTCAGTGTGTGAGTCTCCGCCTTGTTACGTCTCGCAAGTAAAGCCTGTCTATACTTCGTCGTATGACATGTGTTGCATGCCGAAAATAGCTGATCTGCAAGCTCACAACGTGTCGCATCCACGAGACAACGTGAGCTTGTAGATCAGCTATTTTAACCAATGCGGAAACATGCAGATGTGCGCGATGTTTAGAAACCTCTGGCTTCACAGTGCAGGAAGAATGGGCACTAGTGGGCACCTAAATATTGTGGGCACTTCAATGTTAAGTTGGATGAAATAATTGCTGTGTGTGGTTCTATATGGGCTCGTGTCAATAATTTTGACAAATAATAGCTTGCAGCAATGTCTAAAGAAAATACATTTGAATAGCCAAAAGTATAAAAATATTATGGTTAAAAAAAGAAGAAAAAAGAAGTAAGTTAGTTCATTTTGGGGAAACATGAACTTTAGTTCAAAACGTAGAATTATGAAATGAACTAGTTCATCTTAGAAGGTTTGAACTTGAACTTGAACTAGTTCATTTTGAAAGTGAACTTTCCCAACACTGTTGGAGAGGAGAGACTAATCTCACATTGTTCAAGATCTTGGATTTTATCTTGAATCCCTCAGCTAATGCCTTTTTTATATTTGACCAAGAACTTAACTCCATCAATGCCATTCAGCTAAATCATGAGATGCTTTATAGTTCTACCGGTATCTGTTTTGACACAGTTTTGTTTGACCCACTTTATGAATATATGCATATTCAGGACAACACAGTGGTGGTTGCTGACTTTGGACTTTCCCGGCTCATAGTAGAGGAGAAAGTTAAACCCCCATCTGAAAAACCTACCTCTAAGAAGAGAGTGTTTAGACGCATTGACCGCAAGAAGCGCTATACTGTCGTGGGGAACCCTTACTGGATGGCTCCAGAGATGCTCAATGGTGAGTAACCCATGGCAGAATAATACACAGGATGTCTTTACTCTTAGTCAGAAAAAAACTAAACAAAATTCCCCTATGTATTCCTCACTTCATTATATTTTTATTATTAGGGATGGGACGATATAAACATTTCATATCATGATTATTGTGACAAAAGAAATCGCGATTTACAATATTATCGTGATAATCAAAAATCCATTATCCTGGGGTGGAACATTTGCCAAAAAATAGCAGCTCTTGTGAGCTTGTAGATCGGTTATTTTTTGGCAAAGAGATTTGGTAGAGAGTGAAAAAGACTGTATCAATTACATATATTATAAGTACCTTTAACCAATTATAGAGGGTTTAAGTGGTACCGGATGTGCAGCTCGCCATTAAAAGGTGAATTGATCCCATTGCATGACGGAGGATGATAGCATGATAAATTAAAACTCCACGATACGATTATCGTGAGTGTTTTTTATCACCTTATCGTCCCATCCCTAATTGTGATGTTACTCTTCGGTACCTACTGTACTTCTATGCCCTGTATCTGTAACTTGTACTGCTGTGGTGTCTCTGGCTGACTGGCACCTGAATTTCCCCTGCGGGATTAATAAAGGTATCTACCTGTATCTATCTCAGGGAAACGCTATGATGAGAAGGTGGACATTTTCTCCTATGGGATTGTGCTTTGCGAGGTAAGAACACTGGTATACATCAGCACATCTACCGTATACACAAACAAGCAAAAACGCATGGGTTGAATATTGTGTCCATGGTCCTGTGTTTCAGATTATCGGGCAGGTGTCTGCAGACCCCGAGTGCCTCCCCAGGACGATGGACTTTGGCCTGAATGTTGTCAAATTTTTAGAAAAGTTCCTCCCAGATGACTGCCCACCAGCTTTCTTTCCATTGGCTGTGGCCTGTTGTGATCTCGAACCAGAGAAGCGGTGGGTCTTCAGTGTTGCTAGAACATCAAATGACTAAAATGTGGGTGGTGGATAGTCAGCTATAGGATGGCGTTGTTAACAGAATCGATATTACGTCTTCGGGTGCTCATATGCCATTTTTAATCACATAAAACTTAAAGCTATACTGTGTAAGTTGCTAAACTCGTGGTCAGTAGCGGTATTGCTTGTTTCGGCCGTTTTTCGCCCGGTGTCGCCAGGTGACCACCGGAGCGGGGCCGCAAATCACGACCGATACGAATCCGTAGAGGGGTAGAACGTAATTTTCTGACCAGGATTTGGGGAGTAAGAGGCAAGAATCCTTCACCATCGTAAACACTGTTGCTGAGGGAGGCTACTTCCTGAAGAGACGGCAAGACACGCTGTGATTGGCCGGTAGTTATCATGTGTGTATGATCCGCTATGTGATTGGCCAACGTATACACAACGTATACAGATGATGCAGATGACGTAATTTTGCCGCGAAATCCGGATCCAGGATCATAGAAAACATATTTACAGAAGGCTTTAGGGGCTGAAATTAACGGAGTGGGTGTTCTAAAACTTTAGCGATTTAATAGTTAGGACAACTTTAAGATTTGTTTTATAAAAAAAGTTACATGGTATAACTTTAAACTTTACTTCTGGGGCGCCCGCTGGCCTACTGGTCCAGGCGCATACCACTTAGGCATTGCCACATAGACATGGATGCCTGGCAGCGTCGGCGGTTCGATTCCCGATCCGGACGACCTTTGCCGCGTGTCACTCCCCATCTCTCCCCCCATTTCCTGTCAGTCTACTGTCCTATCAATAAAGGTATAAAAGCCCAAAAACAAATCTAAAAAAAAAAAAAAAAATTTACTTCTAACATATGCAGTATAAACTCAACCAGGTGCAAGCTATAGCCCCCAACCAATCAAAAGCTGTTGATCACGGCTGAATATCCACTACTTTTACTATTTCGTGTGAAGCGTTTTCTCCAGCTTCTGTGTCTGGTTGATTACTGCTTAAGCAAATGTGAAATAAGCCAAAAAGCTGAATAAGATGGATCTTAATTTAGGGATATGTAACATGTTGGGAGAAATTCAGTTTGTACAGCAGGCTACTTGTGGGAAAATTCTTCAGCTTCACCCTGTGTGACATTAGCCAGGCAGTTCTGTAGACTCTGTAGAACCAGTGAAAAAACAACCTTCAGATACAATCTCAGCCTGCATGTGCAAGGGGAACGCCTCCACTGCCAGATTGCTTCCTCATGTTCCCTCTCACCTCATTCAGCCTGGTTTTAACCTTAACCCTCCATGTGTTCATCCCCCCCAGGCCGCCCTTCCAGAAACTGGAGGACTGTTTTGAAGCTCTGGCCCTCAACCAGGAAATGGGCATCCCCCTGCCTGCTGGACTGGATGAACTGCACCAAAGCCTGTGTCGACTTTACAGCGGCAAAATCGGTTCACTGTCTCAGAGCCTAGAACCGGCAACACCAACGGTAGCCTCTCCGGATGGATCTAGTGTTACAGGCACTGGCACCTAGGACCAGTGTCTCTTTGGACATGCAGCCTACCCTCTGGCCTGTTTGAACTGCTGCAACTACATTATACAGTCGATGAGGAGAAGAGGAAAAAAATGAACTATCATGGAAACTGGATCACCTGAGGTAGCTGGACCAATCCCCTTCCTATGCTAGAGGCCTGCATTGTGAGGAAACCAGGAAGGAGCTGCATTTCAAGAAGAAAAAAAAGAGTTTAGTTTCTCTGTTACAGTAGGTAACATGATATACCTATATATATACACCAGGAAATGCAGGGTTACGTTTAATGTTTACTGTGTATTACAAGAACACATGAAATAGTTTGAGGCCCTGTGCCTGACAAAGGAGGAGTCTTAAATCTTGTGGATGATCTTTGGTCTATATTTAATACAAGTCTCCTTGTGAAAGTGGATTTGTTTCACGTGGCTTGTTTCTATCTTTCCATTTGGCTCTGGAGTTATTGTCTGCTATGTGTGGAATGCAGAGATCAGCCCTTGCCCATGAGAAGCCTCACTTCTCCACAACAGCAAAGAAAACAGATTTGTGAATCAACCTGGCTGATTGACATATCAGAGTAAATAGATGACAGGGCTTTGGAATAAACATTATATACCTTCAAAAAGACAGTGTAGTAATGGAAGTCAAGCACTAGGTAGCCCCCAAGTCAACACACCTAGGTTCATAAAGACGTGAAGTAAGACTTCAAAAGAATGTTATGATTTTATTGACCAAGGAGAAACCTCTTTGACATACAGCGCTCTACCTTTAAATGTTACGTAAGTAAAACATTTTTTTTATTATCTAGAGAACACTGATTTACTACACTAGTCACTTGTTTTTCTACTATGTTGTGTTGTATGTTATTTTGTAAATCACAATCCTAGTGTGTCTTCATAATTAGGTTTAATGTGACTGATCTACGGTTCTTTAGATGGTAGGCTTTTTCATTTTTAATATTTTAAACCATTGACTTCACATAGTTGTGATTAGTCTGTTGTCCTATGTTGGTAACTGACTAGCTTGTTTTCAATAAAAGAAATGTGGCACTACAGTAGGTCTAATTTTACATCACACATACAGGGGAGGGTTAAACTTGCTGCTCTTCATTCATGTGATCCTGGTTTGTGTTCAACGGGACTGAGCTTTCCCAGACATTGCAACTTACTAAAAAGGTTACTTGTACAGACAAAACTGGATTTGTATATTTTTCTTATTAAGAACTGTATAGAAATATGTATATATTCTGGCTCTGATTGGATGTCCTTTCTAATGGGAATCATGGATTTGTAGATTTTAAGACATTTTGTATAATATAAAGATTGTAAAAATGTTTTTTTTTTTTTTTTTTTTTGCTAGCATTATCTAAGGTACTGACAACTACCAGTTGTAACCACTATTAATTGTATCACTGTAGTGTTTCATAAATAAAGATTAAAAAAAAATCTTTCTTGTCATCCTGCAATATTACCTGTGTTGAAAATATGGTATATTTTCATCTTTCTCCCTGCCCTCGTTTTCCTGTATCGATAATAAAGAAACATATAGACTGACAACAAACATATAGGCCTACTGTAAAAAGACTAAGGTCTAAAGGCTACTAAGAAGTTAGACCCAAGAATCTGTTCTGCTCCTAACACCCAGCTGGAAGTTGTCGCTAGAGCAAAAGCTATGAGTAGGATTCATCTTGGAATCAGCCTAATTGTGTTAGAGGATAGGTCATGGTGGCTTACATTCACATCATTAGGGCTCATCTTCCTGGTAGCATGAATGCCTTCAGTATGTTTCATGGCAGTCTGCACATTAGATGCTGAGAATGTGTGCTAGTGGGAGGTTGCCTAAGAAGTGTAGCACTAGACTAGAGGAAAGTCATTAGGTCATTAAAATCAATATATCTGGGGTTCATGAAGATACACAAAAATTCCATGGCAATCCAAACAGTATTTTTGGAGATAATGGTGAGCGGACAGAGAGGCTGACGGTTAAATTAAGTATTAGTGTGGGACTCATGAAATACTAAGAAGCTTGACACAGCTACCTATCCTGTTAAAGATCATCAGATAGGCCTATAAGAACATCTGACTACATGAAAATCAGCATGCAAAAATATATTTTGTGTGATCGAAAGGCACTCACTTGAAATTAGGGAACATTTAAATGGCAGCAGTTGTTCAGGTTGTATTATAATTGTCTCTGTTTTGATAGCATTTTGCCAGTTTGTCATTGTTTTTTCTCTGCTTTGAAAAATACAAATAATAAGCATGCTACAACAGCAGTGATGTAGTAACCACCAGAGGGAGACCGTGTGTAGGCTGATAGGACTCTGGATAACATCCTGCAGACAGGGTCTCTCTTTGATGAGTCCCGTGGACAAGAGACTTCCACGATCTCTAGCTAGAGACCTTTAAGATGCTTAATGGGACGATAACAACATTCTTTAGATGAATAGTACTATGTATGATTCGTTTTTTTGTCCAAATTTTATTTCAGTCACAGCGGTAAAAATCTGTTAATCATACAAATTCATATACTCATTTCAAATGATGAGTAACGGTACTGTGACATATTGCATATACTGTATATAGATGAAGATAACAATCATTATAATCATCACAGTTACATGGAAATAATGAAGCAGCAGCCAGCTAACCGTAGCTCAACAGTGATACAGACCACAAAACTGATAGATATTTAACCACAAATGAGACTCATGTAGAGATGCAATATGTATCATCAGAGAATCACTATTTACTGAACAAAATAGACATGGTCTATGATTTACATGACTACATCCTCAAATTCTGTGTGTTGGTTTTTAATCAGGCATTTTGTTTCCAACTACCTTTGTCATTTAATAGTGTTGTACTGTCAAAATTAAAACCATGGGCAACCATATTCGTGCATTCATCATTTATTCTTCGTTCATTTCATAGATCATTAAACCATTGATTTGTTTTCAACACAAAGCTTTGGACTGGCTTCTACTGCTCTGTTCCTTTCCTTACCCTGAAGCATGGAGTGCATAACTCAATGGTCTGAATCTAATCTAAGCACCAGGTGCCAACAACACTTCAGAGTACAATGTTCTCTTCTTTCTTTGCTCACTGAAAATAACATTTGCTGTGCAAGCAGACAACTAAAAGTTGACAAAGTCCAGTGCTGTCCGACTATATCACAGACCCAGTCTGATCTGTTCTGATTTCGTGGCAGTGTTGCCTTGTCCTGAGGACTAACTACTGTCATTGGTAATTTTTAAAGAGAGCACCCTGTCACTTCTTAACCTGTGTAAATAAAGCATGTCAAGATAGACATCTGCCAATGAACACTACTACTTTCATCTCTCATTTCACAAATGATGCACTCTGATGTAAAGCATCAATTTGAGGGCAATTTCAGGGTAGAAGGTGTTCCCTCGTCTTTAGTGAACCATTTTTACCTTCAAGTTCCCTAATTCTCGCCTCTGTTTCAACACTATCTCTCAAGACAAAGTAGACTCTAGTTATGTATACACCTTCTCATGACTTTCATCACCCTTGGGTCAGCCAGCGAGTCAGTATCACTTGCAAGCATGCACGTAATGGAACACAGCCTGCATCTCTGAAAACATTCTCATTTGAACAAAATTAAATAGAAAACAAGAGAAAGGCTATGAATGACCCCCATTCCAAATACTGTCTTTAACAAGAAGATTAGATCACACTATCATATACATTGATTGGTCAACATCCCATTCGCTATAGATCTATACTGCAGTTACAGGGTGCAGCCCATGACCATATTTTCTTGGAATATCACGTGTTCGGAATATCACGTGTTTGTCAGTGAGCATGGCCCTGACATGCACACTTTTACTGCACAGTACCACCCAACCAGATTTGCCTGAGAAATATCGCCTCAGTTGTGTCCATCGTGTGTCAATTTATCGTCCTGTTAGAAAAATAAAAACAGGAGAGAATGAACTGACACAAAGTCAAGTCTCTGGAGCTCAACACTGCTTTCCTTCTCCATTAAAGGCTTCAAAACAGAGGTTACTTGGGGGCCGGAGAGGGGGTGCGAGTGTTTCGGTCCAACGAAATTCACCATGGTTTCCCGTGAAGACAATACTCAATCTCAGGCTCCAGGGGTACCGGCCTGGTGGCCCATGAGAGGGTCTCCACCCTCCATTGTGTCCTGGGTAGGGCTCTGCCCATTCTCCGCTGTGATAACTATGGTGTTCTCGTCTACGAGCTCACAGGTGGGGTTGGAGAAGGCAGACAGGGGCAAAGTGATCCTCTGCATCTCCCGCTCATACACATGCTGTTCATGATGTCTCTTCAAGTCCCGAGCCCTGCAGCAAAAACATAAAACAAATATATATTCATTATTGTAAAATTGAAGACAGCCCTTGTTTAAAATCATTTTTTGTCATCAGCCCTCATTTATAAGAGCATTTAAAAAGTTTCCATTACCAACACTCATGGCTACAAGAAGGGAAATTGCAGACTTACGCCATCTGCTGGTTGTGTTTAAAGATTATTGAATCATCAGTGTTTAAATAAAAAATATGTTAGAGCTTGAACTTGAAGGTTTGAAGGTTTTTTTGTGACATTTTAAGAAACTGAGAACTTAGTTTCTTAAAATGTCTTTACATCTTAATCATAACTTTAGGATTAAGATATATATAAACGCAGAATATTTTGTAGAGCCATGACTGTGAAGATAAAAAAGCACGGTGGATAACATTAAATGTATATATTATATGCACAAATTAACTACAAGGGTACTATTTAATCAAAACACAGTAGATCAGGCCCGGTACCACGGGGTGCCAGAGGGGCATGGCACCCCCAGTTGCAAATTCTGGCCCCTCGGTTTAAGTTTCATGTACATAGGCCTATTGTTTTATTACATTAAAACTGATGTCATTTCATCCAGGAGCCGAGCCTGCAGTAGATATTCAGCCATTGAATAGCAGTAGTCAGTAGTCTCGTGAGCCAGACTGCTGTCTCCCACAATTTTTCAAATGCTTCAGTCATACAGTCTGGAGCACGGAAGCTCTGAAATGATCAAGCGATAAAGCGGATGTGACGCCGCCTCCCTGCTTCTGTTTCGTCTTTGTTTACAGTCACGCTAATTTGTCCTAATATAAATATGCTGCTTAGCGGAAAGTTGTAGGTGTAGTTCCAGACTCTATATATACATTCAGAGATTGTGGAATTTTTGTCTGGCTATGCGAGACTAGCCATCAGCCACTCTGAACACCTATCTACCATAAGGAGCATTTACTTCACACATTGTCAACCTTATCTTCATATAATTAACTAATGATGACACAATTTTGTGTACTCACTCTCAGTCTCAATGGTAGACACAGACAGAGAAATGGTACAATCTTTTAACGAGCCTTAGAGAGGACCGATTAATTATACGAAGATGAAAATGGGTGAATTGGTCTTTTAACCTTACCGAACCCATGCCTAAAACATAACTTACTATACTGTAAGTAGTGTGTACGTTTTAAGTAAGGAAGTATGTTATTGTCAGTAGGCAGACTGAAACTGCTTCCGGTAAGCCTACAACTTCTAATGTTCCACGTTCCATTACACCTATCCTCACAGATTATTTGTATGGTGCTCTATGTCATTTTAGGACTATCTCCCTTTTTACCTCTTATCTCTTTCTCAAAATAGATAACAATGACAAGCGCACGGCTATAACTGCTGTGGATTTGCGATACCCCATCCACAATCATTTTTCTCCCTGGAATATCACACAGTGGTGCTTAAAATAGACACAGGCTGTATGCTTTTCAGAAGCATGTCCCCGCCCATGTTCTGTTGTGGTTGCTGTGATATCTGAATGGCCCTCATCACATTAGCGTGCCACAATAGAAAGCTCACTAGAGAATGGAAATAATAGCAGCTGATGCTCTCCGCTCTAAATGATCCATAACAAGCAGCACTAACATGTGCCCTAACAGTATTTCTCTTAGAAAAGAGTTTCCAGCCAATTGTAATATTATTATCACATACTATAGATAGACTATCACAGTAGACCATTACAGGATTTGGATGCTCTAGTCTAGACTATATTCACACAGTAGCCATTTTAATCTTACGTCATACTTGGGGGTTTCCCCCAAATATGACATAAAAGCTAAATGGCTGCCATGTGAATGTAGTCAATTACTGTCCTATCCTATGTGCACAGAAGGAATTTACTGTACAACCAAAAGATCCACAACTCTCAAGATCCACGGTATCTATCACTAGTAAGACGCCTAAGGGCGACATGCGACCTCTCCCTAAAGGGCGAGGTCGCACCAATTCTTGGCCATATACAGTACATATATGGACTTAATATTAACGTTTTTGGGAAGGTAGGGTGTAAATCAGAGTAAAGGCCCTTTTCCACCGGCAGCGATAACGATGACGATAACGATTTAAAAAAGTGGGTTTTCAATTGAAGTGGATCGGCAGCATCCACTCAACACCGATACAGACAACGATAGCCGACAACTACATCGTTAGGATCAACAACGATATGGTTAAGATCACAGTGATATGGAACTGGGTCTCTGACAAACAGCTCGAGGTGTGCTCTGCGCGAGCGGCTGTTAATTGGCGCCTCTTCACATTGATGTCCGATAACTTTATCGGACATCAATGTGAAGGCATAATTATCGCTGTGATATTTTATGGCTATCGTCATCGTTATCGCTGCCGGTGGAAAAGGGCCTTAAAGCAGGCTCTTGGGCCAGTTAGGGACCGGGATTGATGACATCAACAATCTCCATATATGGGCATAAAAAGGATTTTGTTTCTGGGAATGCCCTTTTTATTTTATTTTAACCTTTATTAATAATAATATGTATCCATATACATACAATATATTTTATGCCCATACATGGAGATCCCTATCTGAACCAGTCAAACAGATATGGGCCATGTCTTGGCCATCTGGCCAGTGATATAGATCGATGACATCAGGGATCTTCATATACGGGCATAAAAGGGATTCTGGGGAATACCCATATATGGACTTTTACATAGGTGATGTCACCTGTGATATCACCTGTGATGTCACAGTTACAAGGGAACCAACCCATAGACTGTAAAAATGTGTACTTTGCTTGTGTACTGACTGACTGACTGACTGACACAGAGACAAGCTGCGACATTTCTCATGGTAAACGCAATTAAAACAACATTATGTTGGCGCCTGATGCTGGCAGTTTTTGGTGCTCTCATTCATTTCTGGCTTGTCACTGTTTGTCAACCATGCATGTATTGCATATTCTCTCGCATAGTCAGACAATCAGAGATATCTGCCTACTGATATGCCTGATGACATCTAAATTCAGTAACTGTGCTACAACTGGGTGATAACATTCCTAAAATTAACAGCTTCAAAGAAACAATGCTTGACTTAGTTGGTGGCCTTTCATATTGGGATGTTATCAAGATTGGTTTTCAAAGCAGTGTGCATAGCTTTCTTACGTCTGCTTTTCTCCAAGCCCGTCCATTGAATTTATTGTGACCGTAGGTTGCATTTAGTATGATAACCTTTAGATCATGTCCCTCCATCCATGCGTCATGCCTCATGTCACGCTCCATATATGGCCAAGATCCCTGATGTCATCAATATTAAGCCCATATCTGGGAATGCCCATATATGGACATATTGTGTCTGTCAGGCTCATGATAACCAGTGTGGTTGTCGCAACGCGAGTCATACTTGTAAATTAATTCTGTCCTTGTCCCTTTTATGCCCATATATGGAGATCCCTGATTTCATCAGTATTAAGCCCATATCTGGGAATGCCCTTATATGGACATATTGTGTCAGTCTCTGTTGTTTCAGCACGACCTCGCCCTTTAGGGCGTCTCACTGGTATTTCCAAAGACATATGGCAGAGAGCTCTGATCATCTGGCTAGAAGACTAGTGTGAATGCATTGTTTTCAGTGATATGTTTTTGCACCTTGGGCAAAACCAATTCCTGTATGTCCTACCTACAAACTGCTCACACCTTGTCTGACCCTTCTCATATTCCTATTTTGTAAAAGTTGTCATGGTCTGCAAGAATTTTCAATGATTCAGGCACTGACCTCTTGTAGAAGTAGCCCACAGTGATGCCGACACCAAGGAGGATTATAACAGTCATCATGAAGATGCCAAGGACATAGCCTGAGACACAAAACATAAACATTACATATTTATAAACGGAGCACATTAATACATCACAAGCAAATCAACTTTACTTACAGTAACAATCCACAATATCAACAAAACATGAATTTCAATGTGCATGTGTAGTAGAATGGCTCCCCCAGCAGTTGCACACACACGCTAAAATATATATTTTTGTTTTAAGAAATCCACTTCATCTGGAACATACCAATAATGCCCAGGTCTTTTTTCTGTTTTGGTCCTGTGTGTACTCTCTGACTGATGCCCATCACGTCTCCTGGAGCAGGACCTGATTTAGCTGGTTGGAAGATCCGCATCTCAGCTGTAGTGGATATTGGTTTGAGGGTGGTGGCTGTGGCTGCCACTGTGGAAGCTTGTTCTGAAGACAGAATGAAACAAAAAAAAACTCAATATCATAAGTGAACATGCTGTGTGTAATGTTATTATTGAGACTAGCCCTTACCCGTTCAAAGATATGAGCTCCGAAATGATGTGCAGTGTGTGGGTTATGGGATGTGCACTGTGCACACAGTATATGAGGGATGGAAAGTAACTTTAACTGGTGCTTGCATGATAATATGTAGGAGCATCAATGTAAGAAATACCCGTTTGGTTTAATGGCTATATATCTGCATGATTTTTGGACATCTGTAACAGGGCCAAACAACCATGCACCCCCCCGCCCACCGGCCTGCGCGCACACACACACACAAACAAACACACACACACACACACACACACACACACACACACACACACACACACACACACACACACACACACACACACACACACAGCTGGTTAAACATGTTGCCTCATGCTAGATGCAGAATAGATATGCCTCATGCTAGATGCAGAATAGATATAGATACACCATAAAAATGCTAATATACAGCATATGATTTGTGAAAGTGACAAACGGGCTTCACAGTTATGTCAGGTGTGTTCATAAGCTAATGGTGATGCGATTTCAGATCAATTGCTCCAGCCACTGAGGAGAAACGCTGTGACAGACAGACAGACATTCGGAAAATGATATGTTTGATACTAATGGAAAGCCCTCCAATTACATTTACACATGAGGAAAAGGCGTTTCTTGCCTCAAGTGTAATTGTAATTATAGTGGTTTTGCAGCAAGAGTATTTACTCTTTGGAGTCTTTGATAATAAATGAGAGATATTGTTGAATATACAATATATATATACAATGTCATCTTTGGTTCTAAGTATGTTGATGTATGTCTACCCAATTGTGTTTGTTAGCAGAAAGCCTTTTTCCCCCCACTGTTAATGAGATTACCATTACTATTATCATGTTACAAAGCTATATAACACGAGAATGATACATTCCCTGAGACTGCTCTTCTTTGGTTGTGGGACCATGAATCAAACTATTACTTAAGGTAACAGTTGTGTAAAATGGTGGATCTCACCATGAGCACATGTGTCTCAAGACACATGATGGTGCAGCTGCACGTGCACACACTGGGTTCTGTGAGGAGAGTTGGTTCAACCCCCCAAAAAGTTGTTGTTTACCAACTCTGGAGTTAAAGGACATGAGGTCATAGGGTAGCAGCCAATTACAGGCTGTATCTAAGGGAACATGTGTTCCTTTCGTCCAATGAGTTGAGATCAATTGCTCCAGCCACTGAGGAGAAACGCTGTGACAGACAGACAGACATTCGGAAAATGATATGTTTGATACTAATGGAAAGCCCTCCAATTACATTTACACATGAGGAAAAGGCGTTTCTTGCCTCAAGTGTAATTGTAATTATAGTGGTTTTGCAGCAAGAGTATTTACTCTTTGGAGTCTTTGATAATAAATGAGAGATATTGTTGAATATACAATATATATATACAATGTCATCTTTGGTTCTAAGTATGTTGATGTATGTCTACCCAATTGTGTTTGTTAGCAGAAAGCCTTTTTCCCCCCACTGTTAATGAGATTACCATTACTATTATCATGTTACAAAGCTATATAACACGAGAATGATACATTCCCTGAGACTGCTCTTCTTTGGTTGTGGGACCATGAATCAAACTATTACTTAAGGTAACAGTTGTGTAAAATGGTGGATCTCACCATGAGCACATGTGTCTCAAGACACATGATGGTGCAGCTGCACGTGCACACACTGGGTTCTGTGAGGAGAGTTGGTTCAACCCCCCAAAAAGTTGTTGTTTACCAACTCTGGAGTTAAAGGACATGAGGTCATAGGGTAGCAGCCAATTACAGGCTGTATCTAAGGGAACATGTGTTCCTTTCGTCCAATGAGTTGAGTTGTTGGGTGTGGCCTATGTCTTTCCTGAGGCAGCCAGACAAGATTTAGGGCTGTTTAAAACTTCAGTCTGCAGACAAAGCATTTGCTTTTGTTTGACTTGGCTTTACTCTGAGATGGAGGAACAAAGGGTAAGGTGGATGAATCCTCCTAGTGGCTCAACTCTGGCCAACTGAGCTACAATTAGGTTGTTGAATGGAAAAGAAGACACCTGAAGACAAAATAATGTCCATCAATAACTCTATAAATAAGGTGTACTGTACATGCCTGTAAACTCTCTGAAGACAGGAATAACCTGACTGACTATTATGGTTGGCTAACAGTGCCTTGTAGTGAATTCTGATTTGAGGGGTTGCTACTGCTCTGTTGACTAATTGGGCCATTTATATAATATTGTCCTCCAAACAATTATACATTTGCCTCAAATACCCCAACTGCATTAATGAGACTGAGAGAGCTCCTCTCTGGGAGCAAACCTAGTCAGCCAAGGGTCAATAATTATTTCCCCCCAAAAAATCACAGGACATAACAACAACAACAACAAAAAGGAGAAGAAGAAAGATAACAAGAGGCTGCCATCTCAGTGCATTTTGCTGGCTATATTCTGAATTGGCTGTTTATTTGTGGCACTCATTTTAGTTGCTATTGCTATTTAGAATTTGGATGGATTGTTTTTGTACATATATCCCTAGCTCATTGCAGTCATGAACACAGCCTTCATGATAATGCAGTTTACCAAACACTTTTTGAGCGGTGGTCACAACGCTCCTATACGTGGCCGTGTGTGTGGGTCTGTCTGTTTGTCTGTTTGTCTGTCTGTCTCCGGGTATGTAGCCTGCAGTAACCTTTTCTGACCACACATGTTAAGGGAGGGGCGCTGTTGTTCAGGATAGGCCAGGCATAGTCCAGGCACACTCACACACAAACACACACACACACACACACACACACACACACACACACACACACACACACACACACACACACACCACCGCTCAGTTCACACGAGTGTGATTTTTTATGCTACCTTTGCATGTGTCGATGGAACAGGATTGTCTTTGGACCTCTCCATCTGGGCCGACAATATAGCACCAAGGCCTCTCGGAAGAGTCTGGATTACGGCAGTAATTGTGGTCCCCGACACCTAGGAAATAAAAGCAGAAATATGACATGTGAGACCCATGGAAAAATACTATCCGTCTCTCTTGGTGTTTGAGCAAATCCCTTGATTCATTAAACATTAACACATCTTCATCACACTACAATGAACACATCAGCATGATCACAAAGAATAGAATCAACATCCATGTTTGGATACATCCACATTGTATAAAAAGAAAATCAAATAACTATAATACTTTGTAAATAATTTCTATATTTAATATCACTAACATTTTAAACATTCAAGCACACATAGGGGCAAGCCTACATGTGCATACCATATTGTTTAACTGTATCACTGTATATCAAATATTAAAACAAAGATGAAAGTCACAGATAGCAGCTAACATGCCTCACTCCACAAAGCTGTTGCACATAATAACATTCGTGACATTTCAAAACACCCCTCTTCTGTAAACATGTCTCAGAGACAAGTAACCTAACCCTCACTGATATGTAGTGTTTTGTCATGCCATTTGAACTGAATGACTGAGAAATAGAAGGGAATCACTGACTCATATTGATTTGGGGGGATGCTCTGCTTTGTTGCAGGCTTTTCACAGAACAGAAATGATCTCTTTACCTGTCTTAGAATCAGTATGGCTTCTGACATCATAGTCTCTGGTGGTATTGGTCCAGATAAGACAGGGTAGTCCTGAAGAGGAGCTGTGTTGCTCTCCTCTGTAGTCCAATCCATTTGATCTCATACAGTCTAAACAAAATAATTCAGCAAGCAAGCAAGATAAATAAATGCCTGTTCCACAGTCATGTTTGTGTTTAGCAAAGAAAAGTATTTGAATGAGCAATCAATCATGCAAATAGCATACTGTAGCCATTTATTGTTATAACAAAACATGATGAAATTGATGAAATACTTAAAATTATAGCACACAATGGAACATATTTTACAACAATAGAAAACATTTATACTGCACAACAATGTGCTGGATCAAATTACCTTCAGCCTTTGATGCACTGCTGTCCACAAAAGCCACACTCAGCAAAACAAAGTGCAAAGAAAAAAACATTTTGCATAGGCCTAAGTGATGTGATGAATACAAATAATTTGATAACATAATGCACTGTTGGTGCTATTTTCAAAAAAATAAAACAAGAAAATATCGAATGTTTTTAAACGTGAGAAGAGCCTATGCTGAATGGATCAGTCAAACTGCTCCCTTCGCTCGAGTCACAGCCCTTGTTTTTGTCGAAGCGACAGATCTCAGCTTTCTTCGTAAACAGCCTCAGACAGCCTCTCCTCCTCTCTGGGAAAAGGAACTCCCCGCTGCAGTAGAACCGTCAAGGTCCTAAAGCCTCACTCGTTCCCTACGAGGCATGGCATGGCAATAAAGTCTGGTCTGACTGACTGCATCTGGCTGATCTGGGTGCTTCTCAGGCATGGGGCCAAATCATCTGACCATACAGCGCCGGCCAAGGGAGCTATTTAATGAAGTTGAGCCAACTGTCTGACTGCAGCCCTGGCACAAATAGAGGAGAGAACGACGCCTGCAGTTTACCAGAACGAGAACGTTACTACCACACTACTACTACTACTACTACTACTACTAGCCTACTAATAACCTAAAGCCCCAAAAATCCACCTAAAATGTATGCCCAAATTGGAACAGTTGTGGACACAAAACTACCATGATTGTGGCTACTCTTGTCTTGACTCACCAAATGTCAGCTAACTGAAAATTCACAAATGCAGTGTAAAACATCACATTTCTCTTACCAAATTGTCCTGCTGTGATCATTTACCAAGGAAAAGATGATTGAAAAAGACCTCCGCCTATGGAAAATGTGCCTTCTCAATAGTGAATGAGCCTCAAGACATCATTGAAAACATATATAGTGAATAGAGAAATTGTTCACCAAGGTGTCATCAATTGATAGGCAAAATTGTATGAATATATTCCAAACTATAAACTCTACAGATGTTTTAGTAGTGCTGTAATATTAGTAATGTTAAAGTATAGGGTGAAAAATGATAAAAACTAGTATTAATAAGTAGTAATAATACTGTAATGAGTAATGTATGGATGAAAAGTACAATGGCAGCTGATTACTATGCTGTAGGACCAGGACCACTGTAACAATAATCAACAAAGAAATTGTAGTTTGATTGGGTCCCTATTGATTTATTGACATTTATTGAAGGCTGTTCAGAGGTCAACACCCTTTTCCCCCGCTGGCGGGGGCAATGGGGTTCAAGAAGATAATAATAATAATAAGGGTAATAATAATATAATAATAATAATAAGCTATGTAATAATTTATTGATTAGCTCTAGTTTTTGACAGCACAAACTGGGGAATAATTGGAAACTGTTAAAATTCCTTAATGCCTGAATATCTTTACCTAACTATCTGTAGGATAGTTAAGAGGTAAACACACACACATCCCTGAACTCGGTCATTGACCCATGATCAGGACTTCATACATCACTTCTTATAGATGTGGATGCCTGGACCATCCAGTGCTCAAAGGAAAGAGGCCGTCTATATCATTATTGACTGACCAATAGAAGGAGCAGGCAGTGCCACCAGTGGTGCATGACTCAGTCTGTCAACATTCACTCTCCCTTTTCAAACACATGCCTGCCCTGCTTTCAGGCCATTACCAGAACAAACTTCTGTCCCATGAATGGCATTGTTCAGTACAAAAGATGGGCAGCTTTGCCACTACCTGCGTAAGTCATCCATTCTGCGTGTTTTGAACCTGTCGGGTGTGGGGAAAAAGGTATATCAAAATATAAATTGTTTAATTTGTTACATGATAACTTTCAGGGCTGTATTGTTTGTCTTAAAACAAAGATCTCTTACATAAACTGTAGAAACAATTTGTGGCAAGTGAATATCTTTATTAGTCAGAAATGTAAATAGCACGAGGTACAGTCAGACGTTAACGCTAAAAAGATAATACAAAATAGTCCTGGGAAGTTGTTTCCATTGTGGTAGGTGTGTACAGAGCATCCCTGACTGACTGCATCACAGCCTGGTATGGGAACTGTATTGACGTCAAAGGCAATGCGAAGTGTCAAGAAGGCAGCTGAGCACATGCATCAGTGGATGTGAATTTCCCAAGACCTTACGATGAATGCAGTGTCAATAAAAGATCGTAGTTACACCAACCACAGATTGTTTCAGATGATGCCACATGGAAAATGGCTCTGCAGCCAAAGGTCACTGGCAGTAGAGAGCTACTTCTCCCACACAACCAGGCACCTGAATGAGCTGGCTCAAGTAAAGAAAATTTGATTTGGGAAATACCCCGACCTCAACATGCCCCCCAGCCCGAAATCAATTTGATGTATTTAAAAAAAATGTTGTATTCCTAAATAAAGCTATAATCATCTTTCTCTGATTTGTTTACGATACACCAGTGGAAAGACACATTCAGTCTTTATGCCCCAAAGGATGTGTACACAAGCACAAATGCACGTCCACATCCACCTTATAAAAGCTTGAGGGGACTACTTGGCCTTGGTGCCATGGTTAATTATTTCATTAACCACACACAGGCTTTCTGAAAGAGCGGCTGTAACATTTGAGTCCCAGGATACAGCAGCAAAAGCTTTTACCAGGGCAGATGGTCACTTTTCAGCTCCATACACAGCCTCCTAAACAGACTCCATTTTATTAATTCTATTTGCAGATCTAGTAGAAGAGAAGTAGAAGAACATGGCAACATAGCCTACATGTGGTTTGTAATGAGACTAAAGAAGAAATTGTAGAGTAAAAGCATGCAGTCGGTTCTTTCCACAAAATTAGGACTGTTATTTTGGCGAATAAGTTATCAAGCACACAAGTCACAAAAACATAATCGTCTGTATCTAATTTAGTTTTCCATTTAAATTCAAAGATAAACTTACACTATTTTAACATGGGTGTTTGAGAGAAAAAATAACCAAGTGAACCTGCAATACATGATTTCAAACAATACATCACAGTGACAAATGAGTAAGTTTTTACATTTCATTGGGAGGCACTGGGATTAAAAAAAAACAATTAGTGTGATAAACTTTCTCATATTTAAGGTTTGCCTGATGCTAATGGGTGCACTTCTCTAACAAAAGGACTTCTAGGACATTATGATGACGTAAGCCTTCTGTAGTGGGTGGTCTGTTGCAGAGCAACCACCAGCTCGCTATCATGGCCATGGCCAGTCAATCATCTTCAGCCTTTATGCAGTTGGAAAATGGACACTTATCCAAGCAGAATATCTCTAATGGATCATTACAGTAAACCCTACGTTCCCTAGTGGGCACAAAGCCGCTCATCTCTCCAGCGGCTATGTTGCATCATTATATTTTTCTAAACTGTTATTGGTGGTGATGCTGCAGATGAAACTCAGCTAAGACTTGGCAAAGATAAAAGCGATATCAACATGTCAAAGATAAAAGATGCAGAGTCATCTGCAACCAGTTCAACTCAGTTCTTTATTATACATACAAGCAAAGATGACATTGTGTATCAAGAATGAATAGAATAAAAACGCCATATAGACTAAGTTCTATATGTTGTATACCCGAGTATTGTCATAAAACAGAGCCTTTCCAGATCAGTACACTGTATAGTACAGCTCTCATATATGTACCATGTCCCCAATTCTCCACACTAGCAATATGCCTCTCATCAGCTTAGGTAATGTGATCACGCATTCAGCTGTCTACAGTCAGTGGTCTCTTACATAAGTCATCTCTGTCTAGAGCTACTGCACTGCAGAATCAGCAGCTGTAATTCAGGACACATTCTGGTTGTTATAGCTGCCATAGGCTTTCCTGGAACATCCAATCATTGAGCATGCAAAAATGGAATGGAGGAGCATACTACATTTCCTTAAACTGGCAAGTCTCCTGCCACAGTAGCAGTGAAGACATCAGAAAACTGGACCCCATTCAGATTGAGTCGTTTAAAAATATCTTGCACATTTGTCTTTAGGGTCAACGGGTCACAGAGGTAACGTACATCATCAGAAATATGCAACAGCCTGAGAAGGAGAGCAGCCCTGGTGAAGAGGCCACATAGGGTGCCATGGAAATTAGAATCCACAAGAAGTGCCAGCCATCCCGGGTTCAGGGTCTCACCTACAGAGAAAAAAGAACATACTAACACACAACATGTAACATCATAGCTACTTATAAACTGATTATGATATCCATTTCCATATCAATATCTAGAGTATAACAAGGCACCATACCAGTGATGTGGCAAGTTTAGCTACATCTCACTGTAAACAAGACATTACTTACTGAAGCATACTGGCGTTTTTTACTTTTTTTTTTTACTTTAGCTTTCTAATGGATTATAACATAATATTGACAAAATATAATGGTGACAGAATTGTCACTGTGCTATCTCAAACAAGTTTCAAGTCTTTGCAAGTTGATTTTCAGACATTACTGGGATGAATGTTAACCAGTGGCAAAAACTAGAAAGTGCACTCCTCACAGTGCAGATCCCCGCCAGGGGCTGTTATGGGGTGCAGCTGTTAGGACATGAGGAAGGTGAGGGAGAAATAGGGTCTGTACGATGGGCAGAAATGAAGCGGTTTTGGAAGTGCTGTCTACATGACTGGATGGTGCGTTCATGGTATATGGCATTTTTTGTACGAAATAGGACTGGTTGGCAACTGTTTGTTTCCAGACTGACAGACTGAAGGGGCCGAAAACATAATCCCCGCCCCCGGTGGGGATAAAAACAGTATGCTTTAGAAAATGGCCATGCCAGACCAATGGTCCACAAACAACTTTCAACCTGGCATCCCTAATTTTGGGCATTATAAGCAAGAATTTCAAAAAGTTTTCTTGAAATGGGGAGAGAGATGGGGAGTGACATGCAGCAAAGGTCGCCAGGAACGGGACTTGAACCTGCGACACGCTGTCAGGCATCAGAGCCTATGTGGTATGCGCCTAGACCACGGGCGCAGCGCCAATTTCTTTTTGTTGCAGATCTATAAGCTCAGAATGCATTGGGGTGCAATGCGTTGTGAGCTTGTAGACAAGCTATTTTCACAATTTGATGTTCGATGAAGTATATACAGTAGGGTTTAAGAGGTTAAATGAATGATTTTTTTTTTACCTGGTTCAAAGTCTTTGCAGACTGCAAGGTTCTCTAGGATCTGCGCAACATTCTCCTCTGCCCACAATCTGAGTCTCTCTGCCAAGGCAACAGACTGACAGTATTTGTTTACAATCTGGAGCAGGTAAGGAAGCAGACATGCAGACATCACGGAGGGCTCTGCAAACACATTGGCTTCATCTTGCTCATACAGACTGGCACACCTGTTGAAGGTAAAAAAATAACAATTGAGCAATATAAGAAGAATCTGTCATAATACAAATGTTGTCTAGATGAGAGTACTGACTGGGTGAGGAAACACACCCCATCTCATTGGCTTCTTTCAAAACAGCTCCAAGGTTAGGTTCAGGCAGATGACAAAGCAGCACCTCCAATGTCCCAGGACTATCCCAGTATTTCTCCACTAGCAGATCCAACAAGAAGGGCACTGCCTGATTGACCTGCATCAGGTATATGTTTCTCTGGCCTGCTCCTCCTCTTCTGGCATGGTAGAGCATGGAAGCGAAACAAGCTGCCTTCATCCTTACCTGTTGGCTCTCATCCTGCAACAGGCAGAGGGTTGTGTTGATCAACCTGCACAAAACAAAATAGACACATTTCCTTTATCCCTCAAAGGAAGTAGCAGAGAGATCATGAGATCCAAGACCTGATTTTAAACGTCAGTACCTGGTGCTGATAGCTAGGAACGCGTGGTTCTCTTTCAGGGCTCGTCTCATTAAGGGAGCTCCAGCCATACACAGAGCCTGAGCACAGGCCATCCTGAGAGCTTCCGGAGCCACCGGGTCCCCGTGGACCTCCAACATGCTGCACAAGCGCTGGAACATGGAAATCTGAAGGCTGATGTACATACAGATAAGAATGAAGTGAGGGAGGAGGAGTTCATTGTCTCAAAGTAATTATTTTCACACAGAGGCAGGAAACAATGAAATACATCAAATGTAAAGGCCAACCTCTGGGAAAGCAGCAGGCTGGCAGCAGAAAGGACCCAGGAAAGGAACTCTGGTCCACCGTTCTGCCCTTCCAGGTAACCGAGCAACAACTCCAGGCACTCCAGCAGAATGGGCTCATCCAGTGCAGTTGACACAGAAGAATGAAGGGGTAAGGCGGACTGACATCCAGAGGACATCACTGCTACCAGGGCTGCAAGGTAGGTCCTACGGTACTCCACACTGTGACTCAACAGTGCCTCCCTCAGGTTGAGCTGGGCAGAGAAAACACTGTCAGTCTTTAGCACTGACATGGACATTGTGTCCATAAATAATCCTGACTGCAACGGATTCTATAGGGAATATCTGAAATATAATAAGGGTATATTCAAGTGTGATAAAATACCACATTTGACCCAAATGTAACGGAAATGGGTATCTACAGTATACATGGAGTATATCTTTCTAAAACGTATCTTGTGATAAAGGGTGACTAATCCCCTTTTCAACAGGGGTTGAACCAGTTCCTGCCTAACAGAACCAGTTCTAGAACCAAAGTTATTTTTATGGAAAAGTGGCCCTAGTGGAATTGTAAAAAAAAAACTAAAGGGGATATAGCTATAAAGAACTTTATGACACAGGACAGAAAGACAGATCCTTGACTTTAATCACAGTCGTGCTTAATTTTTTAAGTGTGGTATATAAACAATGTTTGATTTGACTGGATTTTACTCACTGTGTAGGTTCAAATATTCAAGATTATTGAATATAATAGCTCATACACACCCATTTCTTGCGGAAGGGGAAAATAAGATCTCCAGGCTGATTTCACTCTCAAATTGCATTATATTCAAGCTTATCTTTGTTTCCTTGATTTCCTTATATTGTGTTCTAGCAAAGTCATGTTGTACTGAAAGCTGTTGGACAGGTTTTGAAAAGGGGCTTATGCAGCAATCTCTACTTGAGAGAAGGAATCATGTCTTACCTGCAGCACCCTCTGGATCACCTGCAACAAACTAGCCTCTTGTAAGTCACACCCATCCACCACACAAGTGACCAATGTGAACTTCAATTCAGGGCTTGCTGTAGAAAAACCTTCCCATATTTGACAAGCCTGCATTAGGTCTGCACACAAAAAGTGAATAGCTTTTTGATGGAAGGACGAAGACCCAACCTGTAGGATTGAAATAAAGGATTTATCAAAAATGTGTGTGTGTGTGTGTGTGTGTGTGTGTGTGTGTGTGTGTGTGTGTGTGTGTGTGTGTGTGTGTGTGTGTGTGTGTGTGTGTGTGTGTGTGTGTGTGTGCGCGCGTGACATGTGTGCATCAGTGGCGTGTCCATTGTCCAGGTGCCACCCCATTACCCATTTTGTGCATTTGTAAATACGATCAGAGAGTGCTGGAATGCATCCAGGGTGCGTCGCAGCACTGACTGACCGGTTTTCTGAGCGTCTTAACATATGTGACAAGACAACAAAGTTAAAAACATTAAACACAGTAAGACACTGCAATGACAGTTATGAAAGTAGATAGAAGATAGATAGTTGCGCGCGCGTGCGTGCGTGCATGCGTGCGTGCGTGAGTGAGTGCGTGAGTGAGTGAGTGTATTGTATTATGTACACTTCTGCTTTGGCAATGTAAACGTATGTTTTCTCATGCCAATGAAGCCCTTTGAATTGAATTGAATTGAATTGAATTGAATTGAATTGAATTGAATTGAATTGAATTAAATTGATTTGAATTGAATTGAATTTAATTGAGTGATTGAGAGAGAAGAGAAGAGAGTAAAGTATAGTATAGCAAAGTATACCTGAAGTCTATGCTGTGGTGTATGTAGCTCACGCAGAAGTGTGTCACTGATCTTGAGCAGGAAGGCCTCAGAGCAGAATGTTCTCAGTGAGTGTGCTACTCCAAGGTAGGCCCCTCTCACCATGGGACAGTGCTGGGCTCCAGTCGACAGCCACATCAAGTCTTCCACTCTGCTTACCACCTCACACAGATCAGCTGAAGCGGCCCTACAATTAATTACATGATGTTCTCAAAGTGTTTACCACAGCCACGTGTTGATGACCATGCGACTGTATGCCACAGAATGTCCAGTTTCCACTAGCAAAAAGCACATTGTTTTTAACCTTAGTTTACAAATTCACTTTGGGCTTACATGAGGACACCTGACAGCACACCATATTATAGACATCTTTAGTGTTAACTGGTAACCATCAGCTCATGAAGGAATAAACGATGGCTTACCTGTCTGTGCATAGAGCTCTGTCTAGAATGGCTTTGATCTGTAATAGCTGTCCATGGAGTTGGTTGTGACAAGAGGGTTTCTGGGAGTACAGCAGCTCAGCTGTCAATTGGAGGATATTGTTCATGTATTCTGACGGAGGAGTCATGGCAACCAAGGCCTTGGAGGACATCACTCTGACACTATAGATGGGGCTGGCAGCCAAATGGAGTAAAGGAGCCCGGAAGTCTGACAGAGCTCTGGGAAAGAAAGACCAGACAAGATCCAAATACCAGGCCAGGTCATGAGAAGAGTAAGCAATACAATACAATAATTGTCATGAGAAATAGCTCAGATGATTTCAATGTAACATAATACATAACGAGCTCCATGGCTAAAATTATTATCACAATTATTCTAGCTTGATATTGTAATCCTCATTGTTGCTAATTATGAGTTGTCATTTTGCTGCTCATTGTGTTGATCCGTGCCCTATCTTTGGAACTGTATGTAGTGGCCTCAGTGATTTTGTCGTGCCTCCGTGTGCCGGATGGATGGGGAGATGAGTTGACTAGGTGCAAAAGCTGATCAAATATGAGCTGAATCTGAATTTATTGTCAGGTTTCACAATGTCAAACAGAAAATCATAATCTAAGATTTTTTTAAATAAATTGTGAAGGCCTAAAAATACAGAAAGACTAAACTAAAGGATGATCTAGCTCAAGCAGATTACATGACGTGCAAACTACAATCACCCTGTCATGTCTGGGATGCCAGGCTGGAGTTTGGCCAATAGTGTGAGGACAGGGTAGAGGGACGGGTGGAGGTATAGCCTGGCCTCCCCGGACGCTCCATGGAGGTCTTGTGCTGCCCCCTTTAGCTCTTGCAGAAGGAAGGGCTGCAGTGCAGGGTAGTGGATGAAGAAGGCAGGGGGAGACATGGCATGCTGCGTAGAGCCTTCCTCACCCCCAGGCTGCTGGCCAACCATTCGTGAGCACAGAGAACCTGTAATAAAGTGAGTTCAATTAGCATTAGAAGATATCTGACTAGAAAGTAACAAGACGAACCTCGGTTCGAAGTGAAGCGGTGGACAGATAAAACCTCCAATAGCACATGAAACCAAGTCATTTGATGAGACGATCAAATTGTAGATGTTCCTCTCCATGCTGACTATAGCAAAGTTAACCATGCTATTACCTATAGGGTTGAATTGTCATGTGAAGCTTCACCAATCCAATGCAATAGGTGAGACCTATGCAATAAGTGAGACCTATTGCATATTTGAAAAAGCCTATTCATTCTGGACTGATATTTTACACGTACGGGACAGGAAAGACCTGTTCATTCTGGCCTGGAGTGACCATATATGGACATAAGGTAACGGACATTCTGTTTTTGAAAAAACCTGTTCATTCTGGACTGAAATGACCATATATGGGCGTGATACACAGAAAGCCATTCATTGGAGGTAACGGACATTCTGTTTTTGAAAAAACCTGTTCATTCTGGACTGAAATGACCATATATGGGCGTGATACACACAAAGCCATTCATTGGAAGCGGTTTCCACCGCTTCAAAAAAGGGTTGGTACATCAAATAAAACTAGACCAGGTCAACCTGGTTGTGCCAGACCCCCTGTCTGTCATCATCATTTATGACATCATGCCTTTTGTAGGCATGTCATCATCATGTCATCATCATATATACCCTTTATATAGAAAAGGGACAGACCGACATTTGCTTATGTAGGCCTACCCATTTCATGGGTCTGGCAAACACAATGTTTATCGTATTGCAAGGGTCTTCAACAGGGGGTCTGGGACCCCTAGGAGGTCCTCAGAGTTACTACAGGGGGTCCTCCAAATATTTGTGTGGTAGAAACCTTTTTTTGGCGCCTTTTTTATATTAACCACTTGAACCTATAGTGTCCATATTCTGAGAACTTTAGCCAAAAATAGCAGATCTACAAGCTCTCAACGCGTTGTGAGCTTGTAGATTGGCTATTTTCGGCAAAGAGCTTTGGTGTAGGGGGTAAAAATAGCAGACTATAAGTACAAAGTGAAAGGTCAACTTTATTAAGTATTGACAGTTCAAGTGGTTAAATATCTGACAACACACACTGACATGAATCCAAAATACACTGATGATCGTGCTGTCAAACAATGAAACAATATGGAATTTATGAAAAGGTTGTGAGGGTCCCTGCTTCATCTCTCTCTCATCTAAGGGGTCCTTGGCCTGAAAATGTTGAAGACCCCTGGACTAGAAAGTAAAAAGGGTTGGTACATTAAATAAAAACACAATGTTTATCGTATTGGAAACTGTCGCCCCAAGCTCCAGACACACCCAGGTTAATTAACGTCTTACTGTACAACTGCAGGGCAGCATTCCTCATCGCCCAGCAAGGAGAACTGAGCAGAGTGAGGGACAAGATGGCTATATCAGGAGCAAACTGAAGGATGGCCACTCCCAGCCCAGAGCCACGCACCAAGGCCTGCAGAGTGTGGACTGCACTCACCTATGTAGAATGGATAGGATGTGTGAGCTTGCATACAGTACAACTTGTATGTACAGTATTTGCAGTTTGTCAGACATTTTTGAGTTTCTTATTTTTCATCCATGCCATTTGTACCTGAGGCAGGTCCAGTGTTTGGTCCCAGTTCTGAGGTAGAGGAGTTCTAGCTGTCTCCAGTAAGGTGTGTACACTGTGGGCCAGAAGGGGCCGGGATTTGCTGGCCTCCTCTGCAGACACTACACACAGGATAAGCATGGGAAGCCCTGCTGCTCGCCGCGTCACAGATGTACAGCGAGGAGACTGTAAAACGTGTAGCCCCTGGAAAGTGAAAGTCAGAGCATGAAATTAACTTGTCAAGTAGCAGTCTGAAGGGTGGATCATTAACCCATTTATTTAAACCTGAGGCCGATTCTAAAGAACGTCACCTAAGTTTTCAGAAAGATTATTTTTATGTATTCTGTACATGGCAACAACTACCCCAAAAGGGGTTCCCCGATTGAAAGGCATATTTACGTATGGGGGTTCCCAGTCTAAATGGGTTAAATAACCCATGGTGACACCGTTGAGAGCTTACTTGTTTCAGCATTTGGGCTGGGATGTCCCTAAGCTCCAGATTGCTACTGCTTAGCAGAGAGGCACATAATTTGGTGAAGCCCACACAGCAACCTTCCACTGCCCCCTGGTGGAGAGAACCATTTGTTGTTTTTGCAGGGATGAGGATGAAGTGAACTATGCCAAGGCTTGGGCTGGATGAGTATATCTTTCTTACCCAATGGCGACATTTAAGCAGAATGTCTTTGAATACTTTTGATGCCCGTTTTAGCTCCTCCGCTGTTAGGAGTGATAGAGCTGTTTTGGATTCGGCAAGGATTCTCTCCACAAGAGATCCTAAAAAGATTCCTATTTCCTAGAGAAGAATAGAAAATACATTCATCCACAATACATACGGCAAAGATTCATATCTGTGGTGTCAGATGGTGTTTCAATACTCTCTATAGCATATATTGGCATGCACTTCTATTTTACCTTGAGTGTAACCCAGCAGCAGGTTAGAACCAAGCTGTGTTCTTCAGACAGCAGAACACACTCCTCTCCTTCTCCACGACTCTCCGCATCATCTTGGGCTATCAGAGAACTGATGGCATTCCCCATGTCACAGAAAGATGGGGGCACATCTGTCAAAGAATGCAGTGATTTAAAGACACTAGTCCATACTCACATTTCCATCCACCATCTGTCTGGATCTTTGCAGACTAACCTGGTAGCTACTTCTGGATTTATTGATTTTTTCTGGGATAAGGCTTATGATTTTTGTCACAATCGCCACAAATCAACACTCAGGATTTTTGAGCAGTTCTCCTGGAAGGAGCTAAGCTCCAACATCTGGCTTTGTCCAGTCCTCCAAAAATATCCAGCCTACATATTGGCACAAATGGATCAAAGTTTGTTGTACGCCATGGGTCCCATTGGCCACGCTTTGCAGGATGTCCTGTGATTGGCCAGCCTAATAAAATTAACTCAAAAATAGCACTGCTCACTCACTTCACACTAGGTGTGATTTATTTAACCACACACACACACACACACACACACACACACACACACACACACACACACACACACACACACACACACACACACACACACACACACACACACACACACACACACTATGTACTCCAATTGAAGGAGTAAGTATCTCAGGGTCTTGTTCTCTAGTGAGCGAAGGATGGAGCGTGAGAAGGGGGAAAAGGGAAGTCTGGGCTTTTCTGCTGGAACTGCTACCTCTGCAACCCAACTTCGGATAAGCGGTTGAAGATGGATGGATGGATAGACAGACAGACAGACAGACAGACAGACAGACAAACAGACATACACACTATATATTACTATTTCTACAAGTATATATTATTACTACAAGTATTAAAAAACAAAAATAGAAAGCACATACAGTAACAGCTTGTTGTATAATTTATGCCACACACAGAACAATCTCAGATTCTCTATATGCTACATAACTCCCATTTTTCCAAATCAGTCTTCTCTCCTGGACACTGAAACATTACCATTCTGGTCAACAGTGTTGTCCTGGCCAGTACACCCATACAGTAGACCCAGCAGAAGCAGAGAGATATTCTCCAGCAGGCCCAGTATCTCAACAATCAGATTACGGTCGATTATGTCACAAAGAACACCGGGCACCTCAAGCAAACACCTCTCAAGGGCACTCAAAATACCTGGAACACAATTCATAACAACAAGGTCACAAAATTGTACCTTACAACAGATTAAGAATGGAAACATTCGTAATCTGTCAGAGTACGGCATGAGTGCAAAATGGCTGCCATGTTATTATGAACTCGGGACTCACCATGTATAGGTTTGGTCCTCGCAGCGAGCATCATATCAGCCTTAGCAGTCAGGTAGTGCTGTGCCAGTTCATTCACAAGGTATCTGGCCACACCAGAAGCCCTGGGATCACTTAAACTGCTCTCATTAACATCACTGTTTATCCAGAGATCCTGACACTGGCCTTGAGACCTACAGATGAAAGAGTTCACAAAAGCTTAGCGCTCACTAGCACAGAAGACTTTATTCTGAGAACACTGCATACACTGGAGGTGACGCTTACTTCTGGAGGAGCACCTTCATCATCAGGGCTCCCATTTGAGCCTCCTGTACCCGAGGACTGCAGAGAAGCTGCTTGGTTCGTCTGAACAACACAGGGGTGATGTCACCTGAAATACTGAGTGGGAAGAATCTCAACAGCAACCCTGCAGAGAGCTCTCGGATCTGGAAAAGATGAAAACATTTAAATTGTATCATTCCAGATATCTATTTTTGAGCTGTGCTAACCTAGCTCCTACTGTACATCTGGCTTTGTGTGTATGTCCGTATGTACGGGGATTGTGAAGCACCAGTACCTCATTAGTGGAATCTTCTAAACAGCCAATGAGGACCAACTGTTTTGATCTGCAGAAGAAGTTCCACTGTCCTCTTTGCCTGGCCCAATTAATAAGAGAGGCCATGTTCACTGCAAAAGATATTTCATGAAGATCGTTAGTACATGATAATATTAAAGCCATATACAGACAAACTAGCAGGCATTGTATGCTCCATATTGGGTATACATTAGAGTACAAGAATAAATGTCAGCCTTCGCCTTGCTTTTCCATTACGGCTCTTAAACTGCAATAGCCTCCTTTACGGTGCAACCTCCAAAGTTCTCAAGAAACTTTCAGTACGTGCAAAACTCTGCAGCCCAACCCGAAACAGAGACTACATCACCCCAGGCCTCCACGACCTTCACTGGCTCCCAGTCAAACACAGAATAGATTTCAAAATACTGGTCACCAACTACTGTACAATGCCCTGAACAACCAGGCTCCCCGCTACCTCTCCAACCTCCTCAAACACTACAACTCCTCCCGCTCCCTCAGGTCTGGTGATGCCAACCTCTTGGTCATCCCCAAAACAAAACATAAACACACCTTGGGTGACAGGGCCTTCTCAGTTGCAGCCCTCTCCCTTTGGAACTCATTCCCACCTCGTATCAAAGCCACCCTTGCCCTGTTAAAAGCCTCCTTGAAAACTCAACTTTTCAGACTCGCTTTCCCAGCCTAAATCAAATCTCTCTTTCTGTCTTTTAGTCTTAGTTTAATGTAGTTGTTTTTTGCTCAGTTTTTAACCATTTAACTAATAAAGTTGTTTATTTAACTATATAAATCTTATGCATTATTATTATTATTAAACTAACCTGGTGGCTGCCCCTTCTTTTTATCTGGACTCCAGGTGTCTGTGCAGGTTTCCAGAACTGCAGAAAGCAGCATCAATACAGTCTTCTTCCTCTGATAACTGTGTCCTGGTGCCAGATAGGAATATGGGAGCTGACCCAACCAATCCACAAAACCTAAATAATATAAGAATTCTCCATCAACTTGCCCCAAAGAAGTGATTTTTATTATATACCGTATGTAATTAAGAACAGTTTTTATTTCTCTCACCAACTCCCTGTCTCAGTAACAGCTCTGCTTCCTTGGCAAGGTTGGTATCTCCATTGTTTTTGCCCCTTGGTCCTCTGACATGGGTCAGGCAGCAGTCTCTGATACGAACCAGGAACCTCTTTACTCGTGCCTGTAAATGTTGCCGGAAAGGTGAGGATTCACAATTCAGATTTTGAGTAATAAATGACCTCATCAGGGACAGCTCCTCTGAAGTTGGTGCATCCTTTGTCTTTGGTGAGCAACACAGGACATTGAGGGCAGCAAGACGGACTTTGTCATCCGCAGTCCCGAGAGCCAACTGGAGGGTCTCCAGGGCTGAGTCACCTTGCAGTGCCAAAGGTGAAACACCACCTGTGGCCCTGCAGGAACTCATGATGCAGGCCCAGGCATGGAGGTGGCCTGGGGTGGCCGGCTCTAAGAAGGCCAACAGAGGTTCCATAGCAGAAGGGAAGACTCGTAAGGTACAGGGTAATATGTGGCTTGAGCTGTTGTTCTGAAGAAGGGTCACTTCAGAGGTCAAAGCCTCAAGAAGGGTGGACCTCCAACGCAAGGCCCACTGATTGGCAAAATACAGCTCAGTGGGCATGGAATCCTTCGGTGGGGCATCACACAGTTCCTTCCTCTGCTGCTGGATCAGGCATTTGTAAAGCTCAGAAGCACATGGTGACAGATGATTGGTGGAGAGGCACTTCAGGAGATGATTGGGAATTTCAGTATATCTATCCAGCACCTGTGTTGTTGAGGAGACGTGAGTCAAATTCAGCAATGCCTTCTATCTGAATTTCCCCAAATCAAATAAAGGTCTATCTTATCTATCTATTGGTTATTCTACATTTTAGTAAAATAACTATTTAACTCACCGTGTCAGTACCCAAATATGGGAGTAGAGCACAAAGAGGCGAATATTTGGCTTTTGCCTCCCATGGGAGTTTGATTACACGTTGAAGTAGAGTAGAATAAAGACCTTTCTTTCTGTCTCCAAATCGTTGACAGTCCATCTCATAGATCTCCAACAAAAGACAAAAGGCACAGTGCACAAACTCTTGCACACCGTCCACCTGCCATTACAAATAGAGAACGAGAGTTATATATATATATAAATATACATTTTAAGCAAATGGGCAAAACACAACCTGTTCGAGGACATGAACCAGGAGTGCGTAAATCCTTACAATAAGAATAATTAAAATAACTCAATTTACCACAGTATATGGTAACTTTATTTTTATTTAGAGTAATCTGATGAAGTCAGTCACACTCACTGGGCTCTCTGCATTGTTCCAGATAACTTTAACTAGCTCCGATCGTAGACTGCTGTCTTCAGCTAGTAGGCGAACACCTGTCATGTCCAGGATGTCAACCAGACTCTCTTTCACTTTCTTCAACCATAGTATCAATGCTGCAATGAGAACAGTCTTAATACTTCATTTTGCCATATACGGTATACAATTACATGACTAAATCAATTGTACATTATGTTTCACCTTCAAAGACATAGTAGTGACAGCCTGACTTCTCCTCACACAGAGCAGAGATGAGAGGAAACAAACCTCCGAGGAGTAAACACGCCTGGAACAGAAATAATATATTTTAGTTCAGGGGTCTTCAACGTTTTCAGGCCAAGGAAGGACCCCTTAGTTGAGACTTGAGAGAGATGAATCAGAGACCCCCACAGCCTGTTCATAGATTGCATTTAGTTTCATTGTTTGACAGCACAATCATTTGTGTATTTTGGATTCATGTCAATTTGTGTTTTCAGATACAGTATTTAACCACTTGAGCCGTCCGTCATTACCTATTAATAAACTTGACCTTTCACTCTGTACTTAGTCTGCTCTTTTTCCGCTCTACACCAAACCGCTTTGCCGAAAATAGCTGATCTACAAGCTCACAGCGCCTCGCGCTGCGCTCTACAAGCGCTGCTTGTAGATCTGCTATTTTTGGCTAAAGTTCTCAGAATATGGTTAATATAAAAAAGGAGCAAAAAATATTTCTATCACACAAAGATTTGAAGGACCCCCTGTAGTAACTCTGAGGACCCCCGTCCCAGAACCTCTGTTGAAGACCCCTGTTTTAGTTCACTGAGGAAGGGAAGCACAAGAGACAAAGGTCAATGAACTGGATATACCTCTGTAGTGTCCCCACGGGAGCTGAGCAGGATCTGGGGCCGGCTGCAGGTCAACAGCCCCCTGCTCACAGCTAGCCTGTCTACTCCATCTTGCCCCAGAGAGTTGCACTGCACATGGAGCTCACCAACAGTCAGCATCCAAGGACCTAACAGATGCATTGCATCAATTCAATAACATGAATCCTAACATTGATCTATCTCTGTACCCACAGCAGATCCATTTTCAACGATGACCGTTACATTATTCTTTCCGTTTTTTTGGAGGGGAGATTATAGAACAGGGATGACATGCAGCATGACACAAACTAAATGGATTTCTTTCCCCACAATACATTTGCCCAGATATAATATTTCACAATACGCTCAGAATGAGCTATACTCAACCTTCGTCAAATAGATATTGAATAAAAATGTGCCTGAACTCAATTTCCATGGATGTAGTAAAATGCAGCACTACATTAGGGATGGGACGATATGAAAATGTCATATCATGATGATTGTGACAAAAGAAATCGCGATTTACGATATTATCACGATAATCAAAATCCATTATCCTGGGGTGGAACATTTGCCAAAAAATAGCAGATCTACAAGATCACAACGCGTTGCGATGCGTTGTGACTGTGAGCTTGTAGATCGGCTATTTTTTGGCAAAAACATTTGATAGAGTGAAAGAAATAATGTATCAACTACGTATATTATAAGTACCTTTTACCAATTATACAGGGTTTAAGTGCTACCGGATATGCAGCTCGGCAAATTAAAGGTGAATTGATCCCAGTGCATGACGGAGGATGATATCACGATAAATTAAATCTCCACGATACGATTATCGTGAGTGTTTTTTATCACAATAAACGATAATATCGCTTAACGTCCCATCCCTACACTACATCTTAAAACGTTGCTGGTTTTCATAATGTGAACTGATGCTGATGGTTTTGTACCTAAACGAGAGACCTGCAGCAGACTCCAAGCTGCCTCTCCTCCTCCAGCTCCACTTTCTGGTGCTGTGTTGATCAGCATGGCCACAGCGGTACCTGCCAACAGCCGTGTGTCCCTATTGGAGCACTGCAATGCACACACAGAGAACACAGGCACTGAGAAGAAAGAACTAAGGCAACCAGTAATTTGATACTTAAAGTTAGACAGACAGAGACCTTTCCCAGGATTATCTCCATGAGGGCCTGCAGGATACTCTGGACTGCTGGACTCCCCTGTTCCTTCACCCACACCAGAGGTGCTACCTCACCAGGCAAGAGCTGAAACACCTGCAAACAAACCTATGGACATCACAGGTTTCACATCAGTAACAACAACAACTATAATCAGTCACTCATAACTTAGCTCAGTGGTTCTCAAACTTGTTTGTGTCAATATTAATATGAATTTGGCCATGGAACCACATCTGACAATATTTTGTGCCAGGGACCCCCATACAGGATTTCTTGAAGATAGATCTACAAACTCACAATGCAGTTGTTTTCAAATAGCCAATTTATATAGGGTTAAAGTGGTTGAACTGATTTTGATATTATATTAACTACTATTTGCTGGGGGACCCCCTGGAACCCCCTCAAGGACCCATGGGGGTCCCCGGACACCACTTTGAGAACCACTGACATACAGTTGCTGTCTACAACTACTGTACCTTAACGGCAGCATAGCACATAGGTCCATTTCTCAGTGCTTCCTCTCGTAGTATAAGGGGGAACAACTCAGCCACCTTTTCTAACAAGGAGGGACAGATCTCTCGCCACACCACCCGGCCAATAGTGCTGTCCTCCAGGAACATGCAGGCTGAAAATGTTAAAGTCATATAGTTGAGAAGTTCATTACGAATGTAATTACAAACAGCAATACTATACATATATCATAAGCATTAACCCACACCAACCTCTCTGCAGATCCTCAATGGACATCTGAAAAGAAAGCATGGTGAAAGTTATCGCCAATGCAATGATGATCTTTTTTTAATTAAAATGTCTTCATTTATTATTAACTATTTGTATTACTAATATAATTATCTTTTTCTTGCAAACTGAGCCAGGAGTAGGGCTCGATAAGCATTTTGCTTCCCCTTCCCCGTTTTCAGTATCATGGACACCTTAATATGTTAAATGGACTTGATAACCTGTGCCTTGGACTTTCTCTTCTTAATAAGATTGTTATGCTCATACTGCACTAATGCACATTGCATATGTATGTATTGTTCTATGAGCTGGAAATAAACTAAACTGAACTGAACTGAACTGAATACATGGAGATTTGACAAACAAGGATAAATTGAATATTCGGTACCTGATCAATGTGGACTATGGAGTGCAAACAGAGATATGTTTCATTAAAAACTAGTTGGTGATCCACCTTTGCCAGATGTTGCAACATCTGCAAAAGAAAATGAAGACTCATTAAGATGCACCTTGTTGACTAAGCTATGCATCAAAACTAACCAGAGTGGATCTTCTAGAATCTAGAATTTAAGCCTGACCTGGTCCAGCTTACGACTGGCTGTAGAGATGTTGATCATCTGTAATTGCATGGAGATGAGGAGCTTCACTAGAAGCAGTAGGTGACTCTTATCCAAAGAATGTAGCTCTGCCTCTGGTATCTTTCTCAACAGCTGAGTGGCTTCCTCCAAACATCTCTCCTTGCATCTCTTCACAGCACTCCTGTTAAACATGTCACATTCATTCGATTTTTAAAGTTGACAGCCCTCGCCAGGATGAGATATTGGTCTGTGTTCAGTTGTAAATATTGTGTACCCCACCTGGAACATTCACCAAGTTTAATGACAAGGAGTTCGAGGGTTGTGCTGACATCTGTGGCTGTTGAACTTGTGGTTATGCAGTCTTGCAGACTCGCCATCAGATCTTCAGTCGACAACATATTTCCTTTAAATTCCACGGTAAATATCCCAGCTGTTATTATGGTTGTTATACACGTTTTACTACAAATGGTACCTCCTTCCTCGTGTGTCAAAATGTTCCATTCTTCTACTACGTGAAACCGGCGATATAACTAGAACAACAGGGAGTTTCTGCCATCTTGTGGCAGTATGGGTGTCGGTGCAGCCAGCGAGCGGCCCCAGAAAATACAGCAGCTTTTATGGTGTGAAGTCTGTGAACACATCGTTTTGGGATTTTATGAATCAATAGAGACGCGTAATATGATATGAAATGTTTATTATTCAATGAAATGTAAGTGTTCGAGTGTTATCGTGTAGTACAACTCCAAGCCAGTTGGTGTCTCTCTGGTGTTCTGTCGACTGTCAGCGTGTTTCTTTGGGGTCCAGAACAAGCATTCCTCTAGGTTGTGATTGGTTCAGGATTCGTTCGTTGCCAAGACATCTAAAACAAGTTTACAAACATGGCGGCTCCCTGAACTGAACAAATGGCTAAAGCAGACTGTTCTTCTAAGACTCATGCTCTTTGTGTGTGCGTTTTAGTGTCGTTTTTCTTCTTCTCACAAACGCAAAGTACCCTCGGTAAGGCCTACATTTATACTTAATTTTCAAATGAATGCTAAAAAGCTTATCTCGTTGTGCGTGAACCAGCGTGCGAATGTGATAATCCTTGGCTTAAAATATCGCATTCGAACGATACATATCTCTGCAAACGTTGTAATAATTCGAGTTAACTTATTAAATGCGTTGCCTAGGTATTATTCTATGCATTTACTCTGTAATGTGCTTACACTGTATTCAACCAGTTTTTCAGCCTTCCTACCTAATTGCTACTGGATCCACGATCACAACATACTTGCTCGGAAACGCGTCGCAGGACCTGTCTCTGAAGCTTAGGACAACATCTCCATCCAATACCACAGGTAGATAACGCACCCAGTCATCTGTCTGTTGTGTATATAATGTTTTAAAAATGTACAAAATACAAAAGGGTTGTCACTCACTCAATAAATTGATGCCATTTAATGTGTAATGTATCTGCTGCGTTTGGCTACAATTTACAGGAAGCCTTTCACCAACATCATGTGTAGAGGAGACAACACAATGGAATGTCACAACGGAACAGGTGGGAAAGGTAAGAAGCATCGCATTATTTATAATTAAAGTGATAACCACAAGTTAAAGGGTAAGTGATATGTAAAAATATGTTCTGTACATATCTATATCCATGTAAGTTCTATACATTTCATTTATAGTATAGATTATATGCTCTCTAATAAGTGTAATAATATTAACTAGCCCTTACCCGTTCAAAGATATGAGCCCTGAAATGATGTGCAGTGTGTGGGTTATGGGGTTATGGGAGTATATGAGGGATGGAAAGTAACTTTAACTGGTGCTTACATGATAATATGTAGGAGCATCAATGTAAGAAATACCCGTTTCGTTTAATGGCTACAGAGATACTGTGTACCGATCTGCATGATTTTTGGACAACATCTGTGCCAGACAACCCCCCCACACATACACACACACACACACACACACACACACACACACACACACACACACACACACACACACACACACACACACACACACACAGCTGGTTAAACATGTTGCCTCATGCTAGATGCAGAATAGATAAGCCTCATGCTAGATGCAGAATAGATAGTAGATACACCATAAAAATGCTAATATACAGCATACGATTTGTGAAAGTGACAAACAGGCTTTGCAGTTATGTCAGGTGTGTTCATATGCTAATGGTGATGCGGATTCAGATCAATTGGTCCAGCCACTGAAGAGAAACGCTGTGACAGACACTCAGACAGACAGACAGACAGACATTCAGACAGACAGACAGACAGACATTTGGATAATTATATGTTTGATAATTATATGTTTGATAATAATATCCTAAGTAACAGGAGCAATGGGGCTGCGCTACGGGGAGCGGTTTGGGGTTAAGTGTGACGCTTTGACACATTGTTGAGGCCATCGAACCTGGTACTTTTGGTTTACCAGGTGGATTCTCTGATCATTCAGCATTCAGCTATGACGGACCGTCAAGCTCGTTACTAAACAAGTTGTTACAAGTTTATAGGCCTATTTCATCCAAGAGGGAGAATTCCTCAAAGATATATTTTCAGCTTATAGTTTTCCAATTATGTTTGCTTCTGTATCCTGTATGACTTCTCTCTCCTAATAAGATAAAATTGGTATCCTGACCTGAAAATGTAATTTCTGCTGGAGAGACACGCAGCTGACTGTTATTGTACAAACACTCTAGCAACGATTGCGATTTGTATGTCCGCTTTTATATACAATAGCAGTGAGTCAATGTTTCTTAATGCTGCCAATTTGTTTTCTCTTTTGGGCCTCAGACCATAACCCGAGTCCATCTCAGATTGAACCGAAGCCTGAATTTGTGTGGTGATAATGAGACCGATTCAGACTGCTGTCCCAAACCACTTTGTGTTTTGGATACTCTTCAGTTGTCTGCCTGCCTTGGAGGCACACCTCAGGCCTTACTGCTCATCCAGGTCAAGATATATGCCCTGTTGCTTCCCACTAGCCCTCTGTCTGGTAAGTCCAATACAAGCTCAGATCCCAGATCCTTTACACTGACATTTCTATTCAGAGCAAGTATTCATTCAGTGGTGTGAAGTGATGTCTAGCTAAACAATGCTAAACCAAAAATGTCACTCTTTATTTCAGATAAGAAAACAGTTATGCCTAATCAAGTGTACCATCCGCTGGGCTCCTGTCCCTGTGACCTTACTCCCACAGCATGTGATATACGCTGCTGTTGTGATACGGTATTTGACATTCACATAATTACATATTCTGAAATAATAGCTAAAAGCATTTTTAGATAGTTAACGTGTATTTGTTCATGTTATATTAGCACAATAGGGGCAACTTTATTTAAGCAACTTATTGGTCAATAATAGACCGAAAAGTTGCTTAAATAAAGTTGTTCCTATTGTGCAAGTGTAAACGACGTGTGGGTCGTCAGGTGTGCATTAGATTGTTGTTTCATGTTATATTTGAATTTGCCTTCACAGGACTGCTCCCTTGACGATTTGAAGCTATTTGAATCCCACTGTTTCCCTGGGCCGTTTGGTGGGGACGTGTCTCCTACTCCAGCCTATCAGTGCTCAGCACAATCAGCTGAAAACACCCCTGATTGGTTTCCTTTTCTATGTGTTAACTCCCCACCTGAAAACAGTCCATACCTTGGACTTTTTTATCAGGGAGAAACTATGTAAGAGACAAATGTAACAATATTACGCCATTATATAGGCCCACACCCACTGGGCCAGATAACAGATAAAAAAATCTCTTTCTCCAGATATTTATTTTATCTGTGGTAGGTATTTTTTTTTATCTGTATCTACCATCCACTTTGAATAGAAAAATATCTGGAGAAAGAGATTTTTTTATCTGTTATCTGGCCCAGTGGGAATGGGCCTTTAGACTTGATAATACACAATGAATAATGTAATAACATGTGTTGATTGAGTTCTTTATCGTATGCACGATTGATTACAAAAGAACACACTAGTCAATAGGATAAACACAAGAAAGCTCGAGAGCGTATTTCAATTGTGGATGTCTCAGACCTTTAGAGAAGTATTTAAACAGATAAATGGGTAACACATTGTTAACAATCCTATGGACCATGCACATTTTTATGTGTGATACTCTGTTCTCCACTCTGAGCTACAGTACTAGAAGTAGAGTGGGGTTTAAGATTTGTCTTATGGTGTTGGGAGTACCAGGATGTGCAGGCATAGTCAAAGTTGCATTGTGTTAATGCTGATTCCAGTATTACTAGGGCCCTTTGATCCACTAGAGATTATATTCTTGCAAGAAATGTAACTTTCTGACTTACCTTGGAGAAAACTCTGAGTGCCATAATTTCTCCAGGTAGCTTATTATCTGTAGTGCAGAACTAAATAAATACGTTAAAGATTCCTTGGCTGTAATTACGCAATCGCCTACTACCACTCTAGTCCAGGAGATTGTTTTAACTTGAGAAAGAAAAGAGGTCAGGGAACCAAGAATACTCCCCTGCAGGACACCACATGAGATAGGTAGAGGTGATGTTTAACATAGTTATTTGTTTATTACACAATGCAGATTTACTGATAACCTATAAACTGTACCTATTCAGCACACCAAACCCTGGGCCCTCCTTCCGAGCATCTTTGTTGTTGGCACCAATTCCCACTGATGACTACCGCCAAGGCAGTCCAATTTTCACCTTAAAGGATCAATACTTCACTATACCACAGGTTTATAATTTATTTTATTTTATTGTGTATGAAATCCACATTCCTACAAGGTGGTGTGTGTGTGTGTGTGTGTGTGTGTGTGTGTGTGTGTGTGTGTGTGTGTGTGTGTGTGTGTGTGTGTGTGTGTGTGTGTGTGTGTGTGTGTGTGTGTGTGTGTGTGTGTGTGTGTGTGTGTGTGTGTGTGTGTGTGTGTGTGTGTGTGTGTGTGTGTGTGCCCACAGCACTCTCCTTGGTCAGTGTGTGCATACAATGCTCCTGTGGCATTCTTTCGTTTTTGGAGCTGTGTGAAGCACAGGCTCCCTATACGTGGCCGTGTGGGTCTGTGTGTCTGTCTGTCTGTCTGTGTGTGTGTCTGTATGTAGCCTGAACTTCCTAAACTTCGGCACGCCACTAGTCCCACAGTTTTGCCACCACACACTCGCGCCATATGTCAAATCGACCGGCTTACTCGGGAATCGTGGGCTATTACTTTTCTAAGAGAAAGGTTCTATAGTTTAATTGATATTAATTTATTAGTGAATTAATTTTCCCCATTGACTTATAATGGGAATCGCAAAAACTCACATTCAATTATTTGTCTCTCGCAAACCATAGGGGCTAGAGTTTCAAGACTTGGAGAGGAGGTTCATAATGATTTCAAGGATTAAATAAAAAATAATTGTGTCATTTGGCCGCATGGTGGCGCCATAACACCCCACTTTACGTTTTGGCCTGTAACTCTTGAACCGTAGGTCGGAAAATTAAAAAAAAAATTTCCCTGGATTCCTTGGGTCATGACGCATCTCCCCATATAGGCCACGCCCATTTGCGCCATGATAGATTTTCCGCCATCTTGAATTTTCTCCAAAACACACTTTTTGCTCCTTTTCCTACATATTTTCTTCAAATGTCACAAAAATCGGTACACATGATCCACACACACACACACACACACACACACACACACACACACACACACACACACACACACACACACAGCTCCACTTCACACGGGTGTGATTTTATTTTATATTTTATTTTATGGTGCATGAAATCCACATTCCTACAAGGTTTGTGTGTGTGTGTGTGTGTGTGTGTGTGTGTCTGTGTGTGTGTGTGTGTGTGTGTGTGTGTGTGTGTGTGCGTGTGCGTGTGAGTGCGCCCCCACAGCATTCTCTCCTTGGTCAGTGTGCATACAATGCTCCTGTGGCATTCTTGAAAAACTTCCAAGAAAATTGTGTGACCCTTCTCCGCTCCTGCCCAGATCAACCTCCTTTACAGACTACAGCAACTGATTTGAGAGTTCAAATGAAGGATGGCCAAGGAGGTACGGTATGTTTTTATATGGTAATCATAATACGTGAAATTTAAAAATAAGATAAGATTTGCCTGGATTAGATCCTAAAATACAAGGAGAGATGTACACTATTTTTGCTTGACACCAGCAAAGTGTCTTGGTCTGATCAAGTGGTTAATCAGACCAATTGATTTTAATCCATTATAAGAAAAACCTATTGGAATTAGATTATAAAGAATATAAATAAAATATCAAAACAAACCTTTGAATGATTAATCAAAATGTAACCTATCGATAGTTGCCCTAGTAAGGGCAGCCTTACACTAGCACTGAGCGCTGTGCCTTGCAACATGCACGCAAGATTCTCAGTCACATTATTAATAATTAATTCCCTGATTATTTTGACATTTTTGGTGGAATATATTTCAGGTGTGGTTACAGTAGACTTGGTGGATGAAATTGCTGGTGACCTTAGTGACTTTGTCTTGAGCACAGACTCTGCTCCTACAAGTATGGATATTTCTCTAAATGTACCACTATAATAACTTATTTAAGTAACTTTAATATTATGAGATTGTCTCTGATTTATTTTGTTTTCCCCAAAACATCACATAACTGATGAAGACTTTTGTGAGAATGTGACCGTGGCATTGGATTACAAACTCTTTTGGCGAGGAAACAGCCTTACGAATATCACGCTAACACGCACTGTTGGGAATTTCGCCTTCAATGACAGTAGTAAGGGTCTCCAACTACGTTTTACCAACTGGTTTATAACACACTAAACACATTAAAACATTATGGTGTTATGTTTGATGAATACTGACCTTATTTGTTGTTCTGTCTTTTCAACAGTGCATTTAACTACAAGGTACTCTTCTGTGTTTCTGAACGGAGAATTGACAGGCAAGCCAAATTCAGGGAACCCAGGTGCGTGCAAGTTAGACTCGATACATTTTGATATACTGTAGCCCACTGTTTCCCATTTTTTCCTTTCAGTTGAATCCTTTCTTTCAATTTTCATTCAAATTTCATGAATAAATAAAATAGAAATCTATGAAATTCCATAAATTAGAAAACCAATGTTTAAGAAGTAGTGAAAATAGCCGATGTGTTGTGAGAGCTGATGTGTTGTGAGATCTGCTATTTTCACTAGTTTGGGTCCTGGGCAAATATCTCATTTCTCTTTTGGGTAATGGGCTAAAAATAACCACTGCTATAGTCTGCATCTATGCACACACAGGTTTGATTTGACTGCAGTTTATTTCCTTAAACGTGTCTTGCATTGATGGGGTACCTTCATCTCAATTATTTGTTGTATTTATATTGTCTGGTCTATTCTTGTTAAATGAATCAGGGCCATCTCAGTTTATATAATGTTTTTCTGTATGTACAAATCACAGTAACAAGCCAACCTACCATTTGGACAGGTCTGCAATGTTGTATAAACATGTTCCACTGGTTTACAGGCAAATATTTTATATCTATTTATTCAGGATATCAGGTGGGAAGGCCTGTTATTGGAGGATTTGTGGACACTTCAGAGAACAATACATTCATAGAGAGAACATCAATCAATATTTGGAAGCCAGGTAATACAACATTTCCATGCAAGAAGATATTGGCATTGCTGCATCAATAACACCATTGAATAATGTATATATTCGTGCATATTATATAGGTGTATATGAGGTGTTCTGTATAAACTTGTAAATTACCTTTGTCAACAGTAAGTGGTGGGCTCTGTTACACTGCTGAGATTAGGCCAGTTCTGTTTGGGGAGAACTCAACAGCAGGATGTCTGCTACCGGTCCGCCTACAGAATCTGACTCAATGTAACAATCTGAGGTGAGTCACTGAGCCTGAGCTTTCTTTTGATGTCACGTTTGATGTATGCCATCATTATTTGTGTGTAAACTATAATGTTTTTGTCTCCTTTAGAGAGCATGTTGCCTCTCTCCAGGGTGCTCTGGTTAAAGCCACACATGTGGCAAAGAGTGGAGCCCCAGATTCCCAAAGCCTGGCAGACTGGGAAAACATTACCTGTAAGTACATAATTATTACTTATGGTATTAACATATACTGTATGTATAACATTTTGCTCTTGTCTCACACTAGGGGGTCAGGGTGGGGTTTCCCCATCCCCCGGATGTGACAGAAGAGTAAAATGCCACCCAGTCTCTAATCATCATGCCTTTCTGAATTCCCCACTACACATTCTAGTTGTAACACTGAACTCAAGCAATTCTGCAGAAGACTCCACAAGTTCATGTTCTGGGATTCCGTCGCACTTGCACATCCATGTGAGCAGTGTTGTCACAGGGGTGATAGATGGTATTCATCAAAAGGAGATCCACAGCCTTCAAGTCAGGTAATGCTGCACTGCGTTTGTGGTTACACAGAAGCTCATTAATCTATATGCCCTCAGTCAGACCAAATGGTTAAGATTATGAGGAATCATGAGTCTCGTTAAATGTGTGAAAGATTATGTCTCTATATAAGTGTCTTTTTTCCAGTTACAGTGTGTCTACTTGGAGAATGGAGTGTGGAGGAGGTGACTCCTCTCCATGCATGAACCAAATGGAGTATCAGTCATTTCCTGTGACATCCTCAATCACCTTCACTGACATTCCCATCAACACGGGACCACCCAAAACCAGGTGCCCTCTCAAATTATAAAAACTTTATACAAGAACAACTTTGTTTTTTTACAACAAGGGTTCATATTTTAGAGAAATTTAGTGTAATTAGAGAAAAGAAAAAAATAGTGTTAAAATGTTTTCATTTACTGTTTTCTATGGTTTTAGAAATGTTTTGATTTCAGTGGGTGGGGGAATGCGTACAAGTGGCTAAATATGTCTTTCTAGACACAACAATGCTGGCATTTCTTTATTACTATTTACAGTAACAAACTACTAGCCCCCATAAATCACATCTGCCCACGAAAGATTGCGGTGCATCTTGGGAATGGGATTATTTTGTCTAAAAAGACCCACCCACTGAAATTGAAATAGTTGAAATCGCTAAAATGATAGAAAGCAGTAAATCAAAACATTTGAACTTGTCTTTTCTTTTCTCTAATTACAATCTAAAATAAGAACCCTTGTTGTAAAAAACAATGTAGCTTAATAGTTACTTTGAATTTTGTACATTTCCCTTGAGCTGCCTGACCGTTTTTGTTGCATTGCCCCTTTTGACCCCTTGTTTTCTCCTAGGTTTCAAATCAACTTCACAGAGTATGACTGTGACAGAAATGATGTGTGCTGGCCTGAGCTTGCCTTCCCCATCACCAGATATTATATAGGTGAGACTTTGATATTTCCCTCAGAGGCTGTGCTGAATTGGCGCTCCAAACAGTGGACAATGGCAGTAGCATTACTGATTTATCTGCTCTGTTCCTCTTTCAGGAGAGCCATATTCCCAGTCACTGGCCAAGGGTCTCATCCTAGTTTTCTTCTTCATTGCTGCCTCTGTCCTTGGGACTCCATGGAGACAAATTCGACAGGCGTGGAACAATTCCTCTCGTTGATAATGTGGTGGACCCACTGTTGAGCTTACCTGACACACTGTATGTCCTGATCAAGATGAAGGACAGATTAGGGATTTAAATGTGTATCTCATATTGTTGTATTGTCCTGTTAACAATTTCATTTAAGAGGATGTTTAATGTATCATAGTGTAAATAAAAATATGTTACTGATTAGTTTGAAATACATAAATAAAATATTTATACAAAAATATTTGTGCTTTATCATGTAACTTTTTCCCCCGTTTGGGTGATATGCGCAGAATCCAGGGGGCGGCGCTGATTGGCCAATCAGGCTGCTAATAAGGTTCACTGTCATGTAAGGACTGTGAATGACGGTCTGTGACAGTGAGTGAGAAATGAAATGACGTGGAGTCTGGAGAGTGAGACCGAGGACTCGGACTACTACCTTGTTTTAGCTGGTGTCTGCTGCTGAAACTTCTGTGAGATCAGTATAATTTACACAGCTGGGAGTATGCGAGCAAACAACCAACCTCAACATTCGAAATGAACTGGCCAGTGTCTAAAGTGATTCGACCAGACGGAATATAAGCTTTTCTCACCACGGAATCAACTCGTCGCCGGGCTAGTTTGCTAGCAGACTCTACACTGACGTTAGCGTCAACATTGCACTGAGCCAACAATTGACATTATTACCCCGGAATACCGCAGAAGTTACGATCGAGCTCAAATGGAGACTCATAACAGTCATAACATTGGCTAACGAGACTGCAGCTAGCTAGCTACTATAGCTAATATTGAGCGCGTCTGTGTGGTTGAAAGGACCTGTCGAAATGGGCTCGTTGTTCCGGAGTGAAGAGATGTGTTTGGCCCAGTTGTTTCTGCAGTCTGGGTCCGCATACGACTGTATCAGTGAACTGGGAGAAATGGGACTGGTGGAGTTCAGAGACGTAAGTTTCCCACGATTGAACGAGCTGCTGCTGCTAACCTTTAGCAGATAGCGTGTTGTTGCAAAAACTTCGGTCAAAGTTAACATAACTTGGCTAACAGCAAAGGCACAAGTACACGTTAACTAATAGCTTATACACGCTGAGTTGCGTAGTAGCATATTACGGACTGAGTGACAGCTATTGCCTGGGTTGGTTGACACCCTTTCACCTGAACAATATAGTTTGGTAGTTTAACTTTTATTTTAATTTATGGTTTTGACTTACACCTGAGGGCTTATGTTTCCCTCGCAAATTGATACATTTAATTGTTTAGTTGACCGAACACATGTTTTCCCCCCATTGCTCGTTTCAGCTCAATCCCAGTGTCAACACTTTCCAACGGAAATTTGTAAGTGAGATCAAACGATGCGAAGAGATGGAGAGGATTCTTGGTAAGGAATCTATAGGACACAAACACACACACACACACACACACACACACACACACACACACACACACACACACACACACCAGCTTTAACTTATATACGCTTTCAAGTGCCCTTTCTTTAGTGCGTAGTAAGAAGCGCTCTCCAGCCAATGATCTGTGTGGTCAACGAGGCAGAAGGGTTGTTTAATTGGAGGCCATTCGCAGGACATTACATTCTGCCTGGGCCTAAATAGAACTAGAAGACAACTTGTGATTGGATTCTATCACCCAAAGAAGTGCCAAGCCATTGGTTCTAATTGTATCCTCTGAAGCAGTGGTTGAGTGGTTCTCAAACTTTTAATTTCAAGGACCTCCATAACTCAAAGAGTTACAGGGTCCATTATGGGACCCCCTCCCAGAAGGATTGATGTATATGTATTAGCTTGTATTGATGTAGCCTATATGTGTTTGCTAATCACTCTGGATTAAGAGCGTCTGCCAAATGCGTACATTTTAAATTGGAACACTGAGGGTCCCAGTTGACCATACTTTGAGAACCACTGCTCTGAGGTTCTTCATTCAAGGTCATAAGCAGTCGGCAGTATCATTCCCATCCTTATTCTCTTTGTATTATCTGAATTTGTGTTCCAGTGATAGCTGAAAAGATGACCTTCATGTTGACAGATGCTCTGTGCCTTTTTACAGGATACCTTCTGAGGGAAATAAAAAAAGCTGATATACCACTACCAGAAGGAGATGTGAATCCAGTTGCTCCACTGCCCAAGCATGTCATGGTTATAATGGTTAGCTTCTGCACATATATTATTTGTTTTTACTATCCCTCTATCATACCGTGTTTCTTATTCCTACTCCATCTTACATCTTCATGAAACCTTCCACTCTAGGCAGAGTTTGTGTGTGTGTAGTGGTCTGTATAGTGTAGGCATTATCTCACTTATCTTTTTTCTTATTTCATATACCTTTAGTTAAAATCACATCTTGCTCAATGCTCATTACCGTATCACTGCCCTTACCTACAGGAGCAGCTGCAGAGGCTGGAAGTGGAGTTGAGTGAGGTCACCAGAAACAAAGAGAAGCTACAAAAGAATCTTCTGGATCTGACGGAGTACACACACATGCTGCGTATCACACGCAACTTCGTTCAGCGAAGCGCAGAGGTTAGCATCTTACAATCTGGGAACCTTTTTTTTGCCTTTTTTGTGTGGAGACAGGAACTCTGTTTCTTAGTCTGCTTCCTCCCAGGTGCTACGCGTGCGAGGAGCGAAATCGCCTGAGGTTTTTACCAAAGCCACGCCCACTGCGGAAGTGCTTCTCTCGTTGTTGTGGCCAAGTATAGTTATTGACAAAACCATGACAGGCGTGCTGTCTTAGGCGACCTTGAGCCCCGTGAGACACTGGCGAGCGAGGGGTAGCGAACGAGTTGCTGTGTCGAGCGGTGCGATGGTTGCCGACTCAGAATAGTAAATCTTCTTCCCCCCGACTTTCGGGCCCCACCGTTGTGCTCTGATTCGTTCCATCCCAAGCCACGAGGGGTGTGGCTTTGGTAAAAACCTCAGGCGATTTCGCTGTGTGTTTAAAGCACCCTAACCCTGACTGAGAGATTAGTATTTTAGGAACATAGCTGGATCCATTACGTAGAGGTCCACAGGCTTATGGAGTCTTCTGTCAAAGTGTGGGATAGGCCTGTATCAGCCTGACCAGACCAACATATCGGTCTGGACCTATTCTTAATTTTGAGTAAAGTATATAGTAGATGAGTGAGTTTTTTGTATTTGAAGTTTGATTTTGACAGTTGTCATTTCCCCTATTTGTTTTACAGCGTGAGCCCTTACAAGTGCAGTATGAAGAGTTTCCCTTCTTGGAAAAGGACACAATGATGGACTACAACAGCATGCAGAGGCTTGGAGCCAAACTGGGGTGAGGGACTATACTGCAAATGATCAGCATCATATTTTGTATCATCGCTGTCAGGCGTAAACCTTGTTTGTCTAATTTTATACTTTGTTATATGACATTGTCATGCAAAAGTAGTGAAAATAAGCTGATATATGAATTCATAATGCATTGCAACACGCAAGCTTGTAGATCTGCTATTCTATTTTGAATTTGGAACATAAGCCTTTAATGACATGCCAAAATAGGGATGCCAAATTGAAAGTGGTTACGTTTGCCTCTGGGTTTTATAAATATTTAACCAATGAAACATATTAACAAGAGCTTGTGACTAAAAGCTGCTTAGAATTGTATCCGTTGGAAAACAGGTTATTTTTTCCATTTCATGAAAAGTGACGCTTTTGTACGTATAGGTAGGTTTACACCCAACAGCAACGATATGTTGGTGCACACTTTTTAAAATTTGCCTCTCTATTCTCCCAGTTTTATCTCAGGGCTGATACATAGGACAAAGATCGAGGCCTTTGAGCGGATGCTGTGGAGAGTGTGTAAAGGCTACACCATCCTCAGCTACTCAGAAATTGATGAGTACATTGAAGACCCTGACACGGTATGTCCCGCTGGGTTAATATTGTCCACAGTCCTTACTAATTCCCTGCATTTCAGAGTGAGATTAAATGATCAGCAGTAAAGGAAAAATCACACCTAGTGTGAAGTGAGCAGTGCTATTTACGAGTTAATTTTCAAGGGCGTACAACAAACTTTGAGCGCTTTGTGCCAAGATGTACGACAGATGTAGGCCACACTTGACGTCCCGGACAAAGTCGGATGTTGGAGCTTATTATATTAAACAATGAAAATATCTCCACATTAAAGTAACCATTAGTTCTTTCCACCTGGCCGGAGATAACTAAATACTAATTAAATGCTCCAATTTGTATTGCTCCTGCTAATAAAGGTTTGAGAATTTGAAAGTGAGTTGCGAGCCCCCCTCTTGTTTTTAATAGTTCGTAGCAGTAACAAACCATATTAGCCACAGATGGTCTTGTGCATCATGTGACATGAATGTCAAACAGAGTTTTGATGCTCTGTACTGTTTGCCTGTAATTGCCATCACAAATGGCTTATACAACGTTTCCTGTTACTTCCTTGACAGGGTGAACCTACTAAAAGTGTGGTATTCCTGATCTCTTATTGGGGGGAACAAATCGGACAGAAGGTCAAGAAGATCTGTGACTGGTAATGATTGATCTTAGTTTTTTTTGCCTCCACTGTAACAGCCTTGGCCATAGGCATTACCTTCTTTTCTTTGTTTCTTGTCTATGGACAAACTTTTTGCGTTTGTCCGTATGTAACCGAATGACTCGTTCTTACATCGTCACAAACGCTATGTGCTAATAATATTGCAAATTACTACAAATTTCACACAAATGTCTAATGGGATAAAATGATGAATTGAAGATTTTGTTGGTCAAAAGGGCAAGGTCACTATGACGTCTTTCTCTGTGTTGAAGAACAAACACAGAGAAAGAGACAAAAACAATGTGCAAAAAGAGAGAGAGAGAGAGAAAATACAACCGTGATGATGGTATTTCTAGTTTGCGGCTTGTCACTGTTTAGCACTGCTTTTGGATAACAAATCTTTTTTTTCTCTACAGCTATCACTGTCACTTGTATCCATATCCCAATAGCAATGATGAGCGAAATGATGTTGTAGAGGGACTAAAAACCCGCATTCAGGACCTGCACACAGTATGTCTCAATTTCTTTTTTTAATTCAAAAGGTTTTTGTTGCTTCTATCCTTAATAGGTCACTGAAAAGTGGTTAAACATGTATACTGTAGTTTGCTTTCACAGCTAAAACTGTGACATCTTCACCGACTAATGGTTTACTCGGAAGATTTATTTTCTATCATTTGCTGGTTAAAATATAAGCTGCTTAGGTGTTCTGACTGGATTGGAACATCTAATGTATTCATTATATCCCAGTGTGCATAACTCTTGTACCAGTCGTTATTGGGAAGATAACAGTTTGAGGTCATTTTCAGTTACAAAATAACACAGTTTCAGTATCATGAATGAGCTTTTTATTTGCTTTGGGAGCCCGTACTGGCAGCTGTGCTAGGGTAGCCATCCGGAGGAGTATTCCTCCAGGAATTACATTAGCTGCCTGTAGCACATGATCTACATAAGACCTTTACCTCCCCTTGTCTTACCCCCTCTACACACTTACTGTCTCTGGCATGCCGAAAAAGTTTGCCCCTGTCTGTCCGTCTGTCCGTGCACACACTCCCTGGATGCCAAATGTTTCACATCAGCCTGTTATAGCGCCACCAGGATACAGATTTTGTCCAGACATCATGCATCGGTAGACAGTATCTTTATAGCTCTGTGATCTATATTCCATCCTGATCGGCTTCCAAAGTTTGCTGGAGTGCTACGTTTTGAGCAAAATGCCTCAAATCATGAACGCAGTGTCCGATTGTCGTGAAAGGCAATCAATTTTTTACATTGATAGCGCCACCAGGTAGATTTTTGTTTATATTACTCCATATCCAATTAGGTTTTATGACTATTCAAAACAATATAATGTGTCTGTGTGTGCAATAACTTCATAAACATTAATCCCTCAACTTCTCCAATTTCCACTCACCTCTATAATGACGGAATTACGACCATCGCTGGCCCACAATAACCTACCTAAACTGGTGGAGACCTGAGCTCCAAGGAACAATTTTTATAGTTGTATCTCACTCTCTTGCTTTCCCTCTGTTGCTCCCCCCCCCCCCCCCCCCCCCCCCACACACACACACACACACACACACACACACACACACACACACACACAAACACACTTCATTTCCCCTGCAAAAGCCATATTTACAGCAAGACCTGAAGAAACTGAGAGGGATTTACTATAGCAAAAAAGGATTGTGGGTTAAGGCCCAATTATACTCCATGCTTTGTCTATACAAGGCCGATACCCATTGGGAACGATGCCATTTCTTAGTGACTCTCCGATATCTGTATCAGATCCAATACTCTGCTTAAGTGCTTGTAAAGGCTCATGGGCACCCTTCCAGTGTTAACACATCCCTGATCCCTTTGTTTTATTTTGGTTCCCCTGGCTGGTACAGATCTTATCACAAATTCTGACATTTGAGAGAAAAAGTGGGACGAATATTTGTTCATCATTTGTTAAAATATTTGTAACTGTTCATGTCCCCAGGTGCTCTTCAGGACAGAGGACTATCTGAAACAGGTTCTGAACAAGGCATCAGAGTCTGTCTACACTTGGGTCATCCAAGTAAAAAAGATGAAATCCATCTACTATATCCTCAACATGTGTAGCTTTGATGTCACAAACAAGTGTCTGATCGCTGAAGTGTGGTGTCCTGTCAGTGACCTTCCCACCCTGCGGATGGCGCTAGAGGAAGGCTCGGTGAGAAAACTGTACACAATCCACATGATGGCTTTTAGCAATCATACATAATAAAATCCTGAGTGTTCATTTATCTCTCAAAGTGCAGAAATTGATTCTATTTGACCCTTACAGGTGAAAGTAAGGGTAAAACCTGTATTTATCCCCCCCCACTTTCAGAGTTAGTTTAACCCTGGATAGTTGTTGGTTTCTTCCTTCTTGAAGTGGAACATTATTATTATTGTCTCCACCAGCCGAAGGCTTGGGGGAGAGTATGTTTTCCCCTCCGTCCGTCCGTGTGTCCGTCCGTCCGTCCGTGTGTCCGTGCGTGCGTCCTCGCAGTTTGTGTGCAGCTAATCACAGTCACCGTTGGCCCGGTCGCTGCCAAAGTGAGCACACACATTCCCTGGATGCCAATCTAGAACCTCTGCCCTAAATTTTTCAAATGGGCTTTTTCTAGCGCCACCTAGTGGCCGATGTTCGCAAGACACATTTCTGTGCACTATTACAGATTTTGTCCAAAAATCCTACAAATCGGTAGGCAGTATCTCGAAAGTCATGTGATCGACACGGATCTGTCCGATTTTGCATATTCCATCCTGATTGGCTAAGATTGGCTTCCAAAGTTTGTAGGATTGAGCCGTTTTGAACAAAATGCCTCAAATCCCAAACGCAAAGTGCAATTATCATGAAATCGCGCACATACGTTCCCACTAGGCCGAGGAAGAAATGCCACTTAATTTTTTTAAAATCAGCCTCATGGTGGCGCTATAACAGGCCGATTTGTGGTTTTACCTATAACTCCACCGATCAGTTTCAAACTTTGTAAGCGCACTCCCTAGAGGCTAAGGATAAACCTTTGCCCTGCATTTTTCACATCAGCCTTTTATAGCGCCACCTTTGGGCCGACTTATGTAAAACACATTTTTGGATATTACTCCTTGAGATCTTATGCAAAAATCACGCAAATCGGTACACAGTATCTCTATAGACATGTGATCAAGTCCGATCCGTCTGATATTTCATATTCCATCCTGATTGGCTAATATTAGCTTCCAAAGTTTGCAGGATTGCTCCGTTTTTGAACAAAATGCTTCAAATCATCAACGCAGCTTGCGATTACTGTGAAATTTGCCACAGAAATTCCCACTAGGTCAAGGAACAAATGCTACCTTTTTTCACATTGGCCTGTTATAGCGCCACCAGTAGGTAGACTTTAGCAAAACACTTTTTTGGAACACAATGCTTCAAATCATGCATGCAGCGTCTCAATTTCCATGAAAGATCTATGGTGAAGAACATATGCCACCCTTTTTACATTGGCCTATTATACAGTAGCACCACCAGGACACACGGCCTGGTGGAGACCTGTGCTCGGAAGAGCACTGCTTCTAGTTATTATTTATTTACCATTTATTATTGAGAGAAGGACACAACTATAATGTGAAGTATGCATGTGCATGAAACTCTTGCTGTGTTTAGAGTTTGCAACATAAGGATGCAACCATAAGATATTCCCACAGTTACAGCAAAAACGTGTTTGTCTTTAAATGTATACTAGAGGTCCGGGCCACTAAGTGACCCTCACACTTACGGCAACTTTAATTCCAGTGAAATGCTTGGGTTTTTGAAATATCTATCATTGTTCACAGAGGAAGAGTGGAGCAACAGTTCCGTCATTTGTCAACCGTATCCCCAGCAACGACACCCCCCCTACACTAATAAGGACCAACAAATTCACTTCCGGTTTCCAGAACATTGTAGATGCCTATGGTGTGGGCAGCTACAGAGAGGTTAACCCAGGTATGTAATATGTGGTCACTACTCTGTTTTGTAATGTGTGTGAGAGATGCACAGTGCCGGCTTTAGCTGGCATGGGTCCACAGCAATCTATTGATTTCTGCTCTCTGGTCTTTAGCGCCTTACACAATCATCACCTTCCCTTTCCTGTTTGCTGTGATGTTTGGGGACCTGGGTCATGGCTTGATCATGGCTTTGTTCGGTTTCTGGATGGTGTTCTATGAGAACAATCGCAAACTGAAACGCACCAGGAATGAGGTGATTAAGTAAACCACTTCGGAAGTAGACTCATACATTGTTCACAAGCAGACTTGGTACGTACAGTATACTGTAGGTCTTTGCCATTTACCTTATTCTCAGTGTTTTGTGTGATCTGATGTTTATGTGCAGATCTGGAACACATTCTTTGAGGGCCGTTACATCATTCTCATGATGGGCCTGTTCTCAATCTATACTGGTCTCATCTACAATGACTGCTTCTCCAAGTCCCTTAACATCTTTGGTTCTGGCTGGAGTGTCCGTGCCATGAAGAAAGCTGGACGTTGGACGTGAGTACTTCATAACCACACAAAAACTGTAGGGCAGTGGTTCTTTACGTTGAATAAACTCCACTAGTTTATCAATGTGATATAAGATGTTTAGTGTGGAAATACCTCTTTTCTCAAATTAAATATTCTTGTTTGCACTTATACTGAATTATTAATGAAGAAAACAGGAAATGATGAATGTTATTGTTATTTTTTGAGCGCATTCAGAAAAGCACCTGGTGACCCCTCCAAATTATTTGCCAACCCCTCGGAAGGTCACGATCCCCCAGGTTGAGAACCATTGTTGTAGGAAAGTGTAGAACCGTTCAACAGTCAAATGTAACAAAAGTTACATTTCTACATATTTTCTATTTGATTATAGTGAAAGCTGTTTAATGATAATTTCTATTTCTATTTCAAATGTTATGAAAGGAAGACCGATCTATGTATGAACAATGATATACTAATATTTTGTTGTATCCGACAGTGACGCTGATATCAGGGCCAATCGTTTTCTAAGTCTGGATCCAAACATTACAGGAGTCTTCACAGGGCCCTACCCGCTGGGAATCGACCCGGTGAATGTTTCTCATTGTCAGATAAATAAACACATGCATGACATAAATGATCAATGTTAATGTATTTTAGTCACTCAAATGTGGGTGAGTAATATCTCCTCCATCTCTTCTCTTTTCCTTGTGAAGATCTGGAACCTGGCATCCAACCGCCTCACTTTCCTAAACTCGTATAAGATGAAGATGTCAGTAACCGTGGGCATCATACACATGAGTTTTGGGGTCATCCTCAGTATCTTTAACCACGTGTAAGTACCTGTGTCTTCATTTAACGTTAGGGCTTGTATTGACAGAATTAACTGGATTTTGTAGAGCATAACTACATCTTCTTTATGTCCACACCCACATAGGCACTTTAGGAAGACATACAACCTCTACTTGGTATTTCTTCCCGAAATCCTGTTCCTGCTGTGTCTGTTTGGCTACCTGGTGTTCATGATACTCTACAAGTGGCTGGCCTTCTCTGCTCAGGACTCCCAGCAGGCCCCTAGCATCCTCATCCACTTTATAAACATGTTCCTCATGCAGGGAGATGCTGTGCAGCCCCTCTATCAAGGACAGGTGAGAAGGAACAGATCTACTCCAGGTCTGAAATAAATACCAGTGGGTAAATTGTTGGCTGTGACTGGTCAAATTGTCAGGTCACCCTCCACAGTGGCGGGTAGGTTTTTTGCATTAAGTTCTTCATAAATGAGAACCCTCACCACGTCTATAAAATCTGTGTAAAATATTATTTTTAATATCTTAGTGATCATTTCATGTAGAGGCTTATAAAAAGAATCATGAAGCCACGATTCACCTTTTTAACAGATTTCTTCTAATCAGTAGTAAAGTTGTGCAAAAAAGTTGTGGACATCAGGAATAATATTGAAAAAAGAATTCTCAATAAATTCAAATTAGCCTCTAAACCAGATACTCAATATTGAAGACCCTTAAAACCCTTATGGATAATGTACTTATATATATGTAAAATACTTAGTTCAATGAATTACAAGAAGTTCATTATATACTTGATTATTGGCAAATTGACTAAGTTAAAGGTAAATAAATTGATGTGGTATGTTATGTAATATTTATGATGATCTGCCTTCAATTTACACTATTATATTTTTAAATGTATAGTTGAACTTGGCTCAATATGTGATGAATAAACGTCATGCAACATTGTGCTTTATACCGGTACTCTATGCTTACCAATATTTTACAGTATAAAATCTGCCAATTTTTAACACTGAAAGTCGGATGTAATTTCTGGGGTCAGTTGCCAAACCCTAGAATTAGCTGTTGAGTCTGTGTTTAATTGTGATGTTTTCTGCTTTGGTTTTGGGAGTGGCAGATAGAAACGTTTTTATCTATCTGCCACAGCAGCTAGTGGAGAAACAAAGTTAATTTCAGACGCTGGTTCTAATGCAGAGGTCATATCAATATATGAATTGATCGACACTGAACAGATAAAGCCCACTTACTTTTAAGCTAGTTATTGTCACTGAGTCAGAGGATATGAGAAGGTTATGCACGTGTCTGCTCTGTTTCATCTAGATTGGACTGCAGGTGTTCCTGGTGATCATTGCTTTGCTCTCTGTGCCTGTTTTACTGCTGGGAAAACCGCTTTACCTTTATTGGCTTCACAACGGAGGCCGCCACCTACGAATGTACAGGGTGAGTTTCCTTGTGTCTTGTTTTGTGTGTGTGCTCTTCTTGACTTTTGTATAGGTGTGGATAGGCATGTGTCATGTGCCTAAATATTTGTATCACTAACCCCCTTTATAGGGGTATGAGCGTGTACGACGCTGCAGTGAGGAGGAACTCTCCCTTATGAGGGCTCACGACATAGAGGAGGGAAGCAGTCACAGTGAACTCTCCACCAGCAGAGAGCATCAGACACAGGAGGTTGGCATGACAACACCATTGTATGCTCAAGCCCGTATCAGAGTCGGGTCCGCGGTGGATCACCGCGGTGTAGTGCCGTGTAGTCTTTTTGAGTCATAAAACTACAACGTTAACGCTCAAAAAGACTACACGGCACTACACCGCGGACCCGACTCTGATACGGGGTTCAGCTAGTCCAGTAATTCTCAACCTGTGGGCCGTGAGGATACTGCAAGTGGGCCCCCAAATAATTGGGAAAACGCTACGTTTTTAGTAATAAAATAACATTATATTCAAGCCTGTGTGTGTGTTTGTAGATAAAATAAACCTGATCTGAAAATGCACTTGATGGGCCCTCATACAGAAAAGGTTGAGAACCACTGAGCTAGTCATATTATGTTACAATGTGAAAAACAGAATCATGCAACATTAGTGGCAGATTTCTGCCCACACCCATGTAATGTTTTGTTTTTCTGTTTTGAAAGTTTGACTTTGCAGATGAACTCCTTCACCAGGCCATACACACAATAGAATATTGCTTAGGCTGCGTCTCCAACACAGCCTCCTACTTGAGGCTCTGGGCTCTGAGTCTGGCACATGCCCGTGAGTATCATCCTTGTGAAATTTTCAAGACCTAACTCAACACAAATGTGCCATTAATTCCTTGTAAAAAAAAAAACCTGATAATTTACACCAAGGATAGCCCTGAGAATGATCTTCCGCTAACCTGTAAAAGGGCAATATGATTCTTGTTCCTTGATCCCTATTGTGAGCAAATATCTGGACTGAATGTTTCCTTGCCTCTGCTCTCACAGAGCTGTCTGAGGTGCTGTGGACTATGGTGATGCGTGTGGGGCTGCGGATGGACACCAGTCTGGGCATCATGTTCTTGGTCCCTGTGTTTGGCCTGTTTGCTGTTCTCACAGTGTCTATCCTCCTGGTAATGGAGGGACTGTCTGCCTTTCTTCATGCCCTCAGGCTGCACTGGTAAGATGCATGCCCCGAAATACGATGATTTCCTGTTATGTTATTTATCATTTTTACTAATAATGCCATTATTCTCCTGACAACTGACTCAACAGCCTACTTCATTCCATAATTGCGACCATAGGTCGCACTTACTATCAAAACCTGCACAAACTGTGAGTGAGTCCGTCAGTCAGTCAGTCAGTCTGTCTGTCTGTCCGTCTGTCTGTCACACCTCACACGTCACACTATTGCCCTGCTCATATCTCCGCAACCGTTGCCCCGATCCATGCCAAATTTTGCACACACACTCCTTGGCTGCCAAACTACAACCTCCAAGGACCCCCGTAGCTCCAGGGAGGGACCCCCAGGTCCCTGGGGGACCCCCAGATGTAAAAAATGACCAAATGTGCAAAAATGACCAAATGACCACCCCAACGGGGCTGCTCACGGGGAATTCCCGGGGACCACCGACTCCTGGTGCTCCAGAACGGATGCAAAAGTGGTGGTGCCCCCAGTGGAGGACCCCCTCCACTGCAGCTCACATAAAATGCCGTAACTCGGGCTAGGAGGGTCCGGGAGAGCCGGGGCCGGTACCTATTCGTCCGCCAAGGCAACGCGGACACCCCACCCCTCATTTCTCACATGGCCCTCTTCTAGCGCCACCATGAGGCCGATTTTTAAAACACATTTTTGGACACTGCTCCTACAGTTTTTGCCCTAAAATCACGCAAATCGCTACACAGTATGTCTACACTCATCCCATCACCATGAATCTGTCCCATATAGCGCCACCTTCAGGCCGATTTTTAAAAACACATTTTTGGACACTGCTCCTACAGATTTTGCCCTAAAATCACAAAAATCACTACACAGCATGTCTACACTCATGTCATCAACATGGATCAAGGAAGATTTTGGAAAAACAAATTTTTGCCCTATTTATGGAGATAAGCGACCGATCTCCCGATTAGGGAGTCTTACTGGTTAGCATATTATTTTAGGAAATTATAAATCTAATTTAAAACATTTAAAGCATTTTGAATTGATCGAAGATTCAACAATAATGTATTCGTCAGAGTGACTGGCAAGACAAACAAATGTTTATCTAATGCAGTTAGTTGAAACATTATATTGTGTCTCATGTCACTTCTTGTCATCTCTTAAATGTAACCTTCTTATACCTTGACCGAGTAGAAGGTTCTCTCTCTCTCTAAATATTGGACTTTTACTGTCTTTTTATTTATTTACATGTCACAACTCAGAAGAGAAAGCGGGTACATAATACATACTGTATATCGTATCAATCAAAATATCCACTGGCTGCCTGTCAAACAACGAATTCACTTGAGTTACTCCTCACCACCTACAAGGCACTCCACAATCTGGCATTCCCCTACCTCTCCCTGTCTCGTTCCCTCAGGTGAGGCGGGCCATAGAGCACCAAACCTGGGGTTTGGTGCTCTATGGCCCCACCCTCTGGAATGGACTCCCCAAACCAATCAGAGATGCCCCCTCCCTCCATCTGTTCAAAATTGCCTTTCCCAGTTGATCTTGTATCAACTCTTGTTTTAATTGTCTTATTGTTTTTATCGCGTATTGCACTTTACCAGCTTAGTTTTTTTCCCCTAATAAAGTTATTGCTGTTACCCTCTCCCCTTACCCCCCCTCACACATGTAAAGCGACTTTGGGTATTCAGAAAAGCGCTATATAAATCCCAGATATTATTATTATTATTATCATCAATAATGATAACGCAACAAATAAATACACAACATTAACAGATTTAAAAGGGTGAAAACTGTTGAATCATTTTTTTTTTAGCAATAGCTTTAGATCAGGTTCATCAGTGGCTCTCTTGACCTGAAAATATAAAATAAAAAGTACCCAATAATTACTACAGATGTGATAGAATGATTGATTAATCACTGCTTCTGCTGATTCTGTGGTTATACATTTGTTATTCTTTCTCAGGGTGGAGTTCCAGAATAAATTCTACAGTGGAGCTGGGATCAAGTTTTCTCCCTTTTCCTTCGCCCTCCTGCCGTCCAGCTTTGAGCACGATGGCTTGCTATGAAAGGAGTCAAAAGACACGCAGGTCGTCATTGTCCAGTGTAAACACAGCCAAAATGTGCCAGCAGAGATCAGTTGTACTAAAGGCCACCTAGATACTTCACGATGACCTTTCAACATTTTTACCTTTTTTAAGAAGGTTTGTTAAAAAAAATGGGATTGGCTTCCTAAGCCTTACAAGGTAGTCTGAAAAGTGTAACTTCCTACAAGTACAAGCCCAAGAATGCCTAAGACTTTGTATTTAATTATGACCTCTTCATGCCTACAGACAGTACAACTTGTTAGCCAGTGATTATATTTTTTTCATTCATGTGCTCATGGAGCGTTCTTGTATCAGTATGACACTTCCAGCTTCATTCACACTTGCAGCTTCATTCATGTATATGTTGCACTGAGTGATTGAGCGTAGCTCATTAGTTGCAAAGCAGAAATTGCTGGCGGTTCAACTCGTCAAGCTCAAGAATCAAGTGCATCATCCACATGGTAAACCAATGATTTGCTTTAAATGTATGTTTGAGAGTTTTTCTGTTAATTAATGAGGTCAATGGGAGGAGTGGGATGCAAAAGTTCATTTTCAGTTTATTTTATACTTTTTCTTGCACTGACTGCCTTACAGAAGTACAACCAAATGAATGAGCATATTATCCTCCATTTTCCATTTTTAATATTTTGGGGCTATCAAAACATTGCAAGGGGTATTGAAAAGTGTTTTGACATGAATGTGATAAGAGATGTATATACTTTTATAGAGCAATTGTTTAAATTATTTTGTTTTTGAATCATCAAATTTAAATTTGAATGTTTGTCCCATATTGTGATATGCTTCTTGAAGATGTGTATTTACGATATTGTTTGTGCCCATCACCTTGTGGGAAACGTTTCACATTCCTCTGAAATCTTCACATCCTTATTTATCAGCTGCTCTAGAGCCATGAAATGAGTTGGCGATAAGGCAGTAAAAGTCAGCACTATACAGAATCTCAGTATGACAGATTAAATGAATGCTGTGGATTTTAGACTGGAAAGATTTGTGAAGCCTTATCATTCTATTACAATGCTTTAGTATGTACCCTATGTATATGATTTAAGAAGTTATTTTAGCTGTACTAAAATCTAACTTGTGTTTTATGTTATGTTTCTAGTTTTACTTGTCATTGGAATGATTAAATCTGGCCAGTTATATTTGTGAATTGTGATCATGATGCTGAAAATGATGGGGTCATTCCTATGTTCCTACTGTCCAGTATGTTACCAGGGTCTAACAGTATGTTACCAGGGTCCGGTTTGGTGGTTAGTGTCCATGGCTATTTTAACCTGAAGAAAACCCAACTGGATTGAGGCATTGGTTCTGCAGAGCTAAAAAGTGAGTTGCCAACCTTCCTTTTAGAATGTGTTCTACTGTTCAGCACCAACCTAGGGGTATGTGCATGAATTCGATCACAAAAGGGTGGATATTGGGAACATGAGACCCAGGGAACATAATATGCTCCCACGTTATGGGAGTGCTTGCACCTTCTCAATCGCAATTTATCTTGCTGTGGTGTTCAAAAGGCAATGTGTTTCAGCTTATGAGTGTTTAATTTTTGAAGGGTTTGGCCTTTGATATTGGAACAAGATTCAAAAATTGGTAAAATATTCAGACAACCACTGTATTGTAGGGTGTGTACCGTACTGTATGATGTGTTTGATTTGACATTCTTTAATTACTGATGACATTCACATATGGGGTTGGTTCTTCTACATGTAATGTTTTCTAATGCAGTCCCAATCTTGTCTGTTTATAGAATGAGAATGGGTTTCAAGAGGAATTACATTGACAAAAAAAAAAGACATTGTACTAATACATTCCTGTTTTTATTTTAATTTTATATTTGTTCATGTTGAAGATGTTAATAAATTGTATTTGAATTGTACAATTTGTAGATTGATTTAATTGAGCCAAGGCTGAAATCCAGAACCTGATGCAGTGTGGTTAAGGTTAGGGTAAATTATTTTCTTTGGTTGAAATCATTGTAAAATAGCTCTACATTTTGGTAGTACTTATTGCTATAGACATAGTGTTGGTTCAGTAGGTAATAATGGTTCAGTCCAATTTGGTGAAGACTGATTTGGTGTTGAACATGCCAGCAGCCAGCATCATAAATTGAAGTGGAGGTTGGCGTTCCAGAACTCCTAAATTGGGGTTAGCTAATCTGCACCCTCGCATCGCATCACATTCCATGAAGTTAAGTATCAAAGTCCGAAGCCGGCCTCTTCGACCTAAGACCAAAGAAGAGAGCATGGACAAGAAAACCGTTTGGGTTTCCAGGGCCAGACCCACTCTCAAATATTTTGTATATCCTCATATCCTCTTTCTTGTAGATTGTAATGATTTGTAGAACGGTATGTTTATGTGTAACGGTATATATTCTCTTTCTGTCTGTGAGGTGGATGAGGGAGAGCCAAATGTATTGGGGCTGTCAGAACTCCATACACCAGAGTCCTACCTGACTACCCTGCTCTAAGCCACGTGTCACAGGTCACCGAGTACCTCTGGACTGCTCCATGCTCTAGGACCTACACACATGTCATCAAGGACAGATCAATGAGACCTGGACAAGGTAAGAAAATACTGTGAACACTTAAAACAAGTGCAAAGGTACATGGGGTTGATACATTTTACGTTATGTGTGTTGCTATGTATCTGCAAGGAGCAGATTTGGCCATAGAAAACAGCTGTCTTAAGCCCAAAGCTTTGGTAGTCCAGCCGCCTCATGCTCAAGGTCAAGCTCACCGGCTCAAACAGGTGCAGACCAGGTACTCACTAGAGATTCAAGATGTTTATTGTCACAAGGAAGTATATGCACTATGAAAAGCTAAGGTTTGGGGTGCTCCATAATACACAGAAATAAAAAAACGGTACATAATAAATAACAATTTTAAACTTATCTGAAAGGTTAAAACTGTTTAATAATCACTCCAAGTGTGAAGTGAGCAGTGCTATTTATGAGTTATCGTGGGCTTGCTTTAGCGAGCCCACATTAGTTGTCCTCAATTTATTTTTATTCCACCACCTTTTTGGCATCCTACTACTTCCACATTCTTTGAGCAAGACATTTCGTTCAAACTTAAAATTGTTCAGCTTTACGCAGTTATTATTGCTTGTTATTTTCTCTTTACAATTTTGTTATACTTTTTGAGATTATTGTAAAAACAGTTTCCCAGTGGATTCTTCTGGAAAATGTATTCTGTCTTACATTTATATTGCTGCTTGGGCTTGAGCTGAATCGAAAGTCTGTCTGAGGAGGGATGTGTACGTATTTTCTATTGTACATAGTATATTATAGTTTGTGCGTGTTTTCAGCGAGCCCACACAGTTTCTGCAGGAATAGCTTTTCTAGTTTCTTTAAGTGTCCCACAAAGCTTGGCCAATGTGACCTTGGGCGTACAACAAACTTTGAGCGCGTTGTGCCAAGATGTTGGCCAGATGTAGGCCACGCTTCAGAGCCTGGACAAAGCCAGATCGTTCCAGGAGCACTACTCAAAGGAAAAACAGGAGACAGGGAGGATGTGGTAAAAGACGTCAGAATTTGGTTCTCTATTGTATGATGTGATGAGATAATGTCAGTTCCTGGAGGTCACCTATAAGTGGTAGTGTTATTAAGTATATTATTACTTTACTGTGCAATATTTTATCAATCATCTTTAAACTGCTTTGACTTTGTGAGATGCTGAGGTGGACCGTACATCATAAAGGATTAGCAATAAAAGGACATCTTTATACTTCTCATGTCACAGTGGGACACAAAGTGTTCTACATTGAAACCACCAACAGTAACGTGGATAAGAGTGAACAGATTGATATTTATGTTCTCCCCTACAACACTCTGCTATTATTGTCTCCACCAGCCGAAGGCAGGGAGAGACTATGTTTTCGCCTCCGTCCGTCCACAAAGTTTGTTACCAGCTAATCTCTGGAGGCGTTGGCCCGGTCGCTGCCAAACTGAGCACACACACTCCCTGGATGCCAATTCAGAACCTCTGTCCCACATTTTTCACATGGGCCTGTTCTAGCGCCACCAGGAGGCCAATTTGTGCAAAACTACCTTTTGGCCAGTGTTTGAAATGAATTGTACCGGGTTATTGTAACACTGAAGAGTGATATTTTTGGATTCAAATCCGAATTGAGTAATTGACATTAATTTGATTACTGAACTGGTTTGAATACTGCAGCATAAGTTGCATAAAGGTAGGCTATTATTCAGTTAGTAGGCCTATAGCGTGCACCCTCAGAAAATATCTCGAGAAACTGATTCATTGATTCATGTTACCTACTTACCTCCATTATTATTGTAGGCCTACTGTATGTTTGTGCGCATTGTTTCATTTTGTCTTTCTATTTCAATTTTCATTCAATATAAAATTGAGCCGGCAAACTCAGTGACTTGCATCTGGTCTCATTATTTACCCCTCTGGCTCCAGTAGACGAACCTATCTAGCCCAACCTCTAACCCCATGCGCATGCTGCAATTCGGTAACTGTCATATACTACCTTTACGACACAGGTGTTACATAATGCATTGTATAATGACTTAAAATGTCAAATGTAAATGCACTGTAATCTGCTTTATGACACTGGATAATTACAGTTATAAGTAGGCCTACTCTCATAAGGCATTAGAGCCAAATCTGTGTTGGATGTGATTTGTGGAGCTGCATCTGGTGGTGTAATTGTGAACTTTTACTTTGAGGTACCGTATTTTGTCAGGTACATGGGTAGCCTATCGGTGTAGTATATCTTGTACACCAGGTCACCATGTTTTGGATTACCTTTGAAGTCACTGGAAAGATTTGCCTCTAGGATGCACCCCAAGTCGGTAATTAATTTCGTTATACCTTGGGCTTCATATGAAGGATTACCAAAAACCAATTGGATACATTTAGGCAATTATGATATTTCACAAAATATAGAGGAAATACAAAATGCTATTGAGAGCATGACATGTGAACAATGTCTTATTCTCCACACTAGATGGCAGAATAGAACAGTGCTTAACTGTCTGCTCTACTACTATTGACTCTCTAGACAAGACTAGAGTGGAGACAGACTTGCTGGTCTCAACTCTCAAGCTGAATACAAGAACACTCGTCCCAAAACACGCTTGCCCCGGGTAAAATCGTAGACCGGTCACCACCAGGAATCCTGAACGTAACTTCAGTGAAATTATGCCAAATCCTAACCTTATTCTTAAATAAAACCTCAGTAAAACTATGTCTAAACATACCCTTATTTCTAAACGTATAACCTCTGTAAAACTATGCCTAACCCTAAACTTATTATTTGTAACTTGTGAAACTTGGGGGGGGATGGGAATGGGGGCGAGTCTGTTTTGGGGCAAGCGTTCTGATTACCCTCCAGTATCTGAAGAAATGCCAATACATCTAAGGGCCCTTACCACTGCTATTTTTAATTTATGAAGAATGAATTAAACAACGTCTTCTGCCAGCATGAATACTCTGTGGCACTTCTAACAACTAACATCTGCACTCTACCACTCAGCCTGACAGGATGAGGGGGCAGGAAGACAAGCAAATGTAGGCCTATTTATACAAATAATAAATACAACCGTCTGACATGCATTATAAAACACATCTCTGCAGATAATGGTTAGACTTAGTTTTGAAATTGATGCACAGTTCATATGTATTATTTGACTATTGCCATATGCAATTGAATTCAAATATGCCTTTGTTTGTTTTTCATACTTAATCTGAATGTCTGAAACGGAATTCAGACTGTTTTTTGTTTGGTTTTCTTTCTTTTTTTACTTTGAGATATATTTTTCTGCCTTTGGATTATTGCTGCTGTTCATAGTGGAAAAAGTAAAAGATTGACCAAAGTACAATGGAATCTTTCCACCATAGCAAAGACTTATAGGCTATGTACCACTTTAGCCCTTCTAGAATAAAATTAATTACAATTAATTAATTGCAATAATATTTAATCCAATTAATCCAATGCACCCTCTCCTCCAATGACAAATCACCTTTATTCATGTGAGCACTGCATTTTGAGTCAGGTGATGGGGGGGCCATGGGTAAAGTCAGACAGTCAAAGAACACTTGGCAGCAAGTGTGTTCATGCACAGTTAAATTCTGTGTAAAAATATACCTGTAACTCTGTACATACGTGCTAGGCTGCTAGCAATGCATCGCCCCACCCTTGAGCCATTAAAGTCAATGCATCTGGTTTAGTTGTGAGAGTGTGGTTTTAATGGGGTGATAGTGGGATAGTACCCACTGCTTAGGGGTACAGCCATCATGATGCAGACTGAGGAGACACTGAGACACTTTTATGTGCACACATCGGGGAAGGAGGGTGTTATTGGGGGTGGCGGCACTGCCCCAAAAGGAAAGATGTACTTTTTAATGATGGATGCTGCAACATTTCAGATGAAAGTACTTGCATGTGCATGTAAACTAGTTTTCTCCTTACAGTGGAGTGAGAATAAAGAGGAAGGAAGGAGAGCAACAAGACCAGGAGCGGAGAAAGTAAAAAAGAAAAAAACTCCCAATGCCCCCACCTCCTCTTTCAGAGTTCAAAATTATTTTCAGCTGCCTTAGATTGGAGGGACTTGCATTAACTCCAAACTGCTCCAGTTCTTGGCACCACTGCCCGTGCCTGTTACCTCATAAAATGCCATGGGTGCCACAACTCTGTGCCCACCCCCTGGCCAGTTCTTTCAACTTGTTTCCGTTTGGCGTGATTAAGAGCAGGTGGGCTTCACAGCGAGCAGTTTTAGGGTCCTGGTGCAATAGGATGAATGGTCTACTCAGCCAAGTGTGTCCAACTGTACCATAAATCAGAATGGTGCTGGGGATTGATTTCTTTGATAATTACTTTTTATTTATTTAATGGTACACCAAATAAATAGTCCTCCAAATAGCGGACAAGTGATAAATCCTGTGTCTGAATTGTCCACAAACAAGCTTTGCATCTCAGGCTCCAAGTTAGTGTAACTGTTCTGTTAGTGTTGCTCTCTCTCTCTCTGTTCTACATGAAGAGTGGCCAGCTATTCAGGCACCAGCATGCAGCGTCAGAAAAAATAACTACATACAGTAGATATAAAGAGAAGTGAGCAGCCTATATATCTTAAGAGGAAAAATGAACTAAGTGCCTATTGGGTGCAGACAACCGGCTATAATGTTCAAGAGACCTTTGCCATGAATGATTCAAAAGCAGATAGGCCTATACATTCACATCATCCGTGCAGCTGGTGTGACTTGCAGCTTTGCCCACTGAGAGACCTGAGAAGTGTAGTCACCCTAACCACTGATATAGATTTTGGGCTCCACTAGTGCTTGCAGTGCCAGGTGTTTAGCTTGGAGCAGGGCCACAGTGCTGTGGTTACTGGCAGCATACATGTACTGTAACCCTGTACCACAACCATGGGTAGAAAGAGGTTACACAGTGTTTCTCAAACTTTCAAATTTCAAGGTCTCTCCTTAATGGGTTAATTTGGTTCCATTTGTACATCTACAGACTTGTATGGCATAGACGGACCCCCCTAAAGGAATCCACTGTTACCCACAAAGTCCCTGGAATCCGCTTTGAGAACCACTGAGTTACAGTAACCCCAGCTATTAATTTGCCCTTCTGTCTGGGCACTGCATGTGGACTTGGCAGACAGTCTTCTTATGGCAACCATACAAAAACGATTGTGTTTTAGAATAGCCCATAATAGAATAACAATTTCTTATTTGATATGTCATGGATAAATCGTTATGGATTTATAGGAAGCTGAATGTGATTTATTTCATTATAGTAATGGAATACCTTGATTCAAGTTCGTTCATAAGTTTCATTGCTAACAATAACTATGATTTCAGAGAGACCTTTGCCATCCTGGAAAAGCTCACCGCCGATAATTAATTTACAACAGATGCGATGCTTATTTTGTCCTCGGTGAAAGGTTGAAACGGGGCAGGGTAGGACTTGGCGGGCTGTGCTTTTGAAAGACTCGAGGAGACTATAAAACTAGATCATGCCCATTGTGCAAGGCTCGGCTTGAAGTGCGCACAGAGGGAGGGAGGCAGAGTCTACACAGAAGAGAAAGGAGAACAAACACGGTACCTAGACGCTTGATTTGCTGCTGTCGGATCACTGGCTGTAGATATAGCGCCGAACACTCAGCGAAGTCGTCAGTTTTTACTCAAGTAACAGTGGCGTTTTTCCTCACCTTCACAGACATTTAAAAAGCATTACATCATTCATCTGTCCCTTTAAAGAGGCAGATAGTTATTTTATTTCGTGCATGTCAGCTACTTTAGTTGGTGGGATGCGCGTCTTCTCAGTAACCAAACGACCCGGGCTTTGACGCATATTTTCCCAGAGCTGGACTCATTCACCGGCCGCTTTCCATTTGTGGTGAGCTTTCTAGTAACTTTTCTGGCCGAACTTTTGACGCCGCGGAGATGGGAATGTGTCAACGTGAGTGCGTGTCCGCGCTTTACCGAAAAACTTTCCGCTGGACAGTGCTGCTGCTGTGGCTCGCCACTTCTGCTCAAGGGACTTGGAGAACGGGACTTTACAAAACCTACTCAGCTGGGAGCCAACTGGTCCAGACATCAGCGTCTCACACCTCTATATATCAAAAAAGGTAAAACTGGTAGATTATGCAATATGCAGATGACTAATTGATTGATTTTTGCCCTTTTTTTTCTTTTTCAAAATGTGTTTTATCAAATTTTCTAACTATATTAGGCCTAAACATAACATGTAGCCTATTAGACCCACTCATTGTTCACTGCTGCTTCATTTTCACTCACCCCCACTCTCTCTCTCTCTCTCACACACACACACACACACACACACACACACACACACACACACACACACACACACTTTTGTGCTCTCAATAAATTACAGCACATTCAGAGTTACTCCCATCCATGTCCATCTATTTAGCGAATTGTATTGTCTTCCTGACAGTTGGTTTCCTTTTTCCTGTTCAGGGAAGCACGCTTTGCTCTGCCCTCTCCCATTGTCATTGTTACCCACTGCTTTGGCCTCGGCTGTTTTGGCCCCTGAGAGGTGGACTGTCTCTTTAGTTGCGCACTGTGCTCTAAATTTTGCCAGCAGCAGCCTTCAACTCTCAACATCTGCTGCCTCTCAGCTGTCTGGGCTCTCCTTGAAGATCTGGACAGACTACTCAGGGGATCTTGTACTAAGCTCTACAAAGACAAACAAACCACCAACTTGGATGTGTGGATATGTCACCATAAATCCAAATGTCAGTACTAGTGAACACGGAACACATTTTGAACGAGTGTGGATAGTGAGTCTGGAGCAATCCTTTTTACATCTGCAATGCAATAAAGTCTGCACACATAATCGATGACCAAAACGTGCTGAGTGACAAGAAATTATGAAATTGTCAGTTATCATTGCTATTAGTATGTGCATGTATCGGTTTGTTTATCTCTCCTCCTCTGCATCTCAGAGTGACAGCATGGATGTCAATGAGTGTGTGGATCTGAGACAAAACCATCAGACTAAACACTAAGGGGAAAAACACCATCTGCTTTGCTTCCCTCTTAGACAAGCAAGTGCAAGGTTGGCCGATGCTTGATGGTGAGATGACGTTCTCTGTCTCACAAATATTTATGTTCCTCGAGTTCAATGCGTGCATGTGAAAGTGTGCATTTGTGCGCGCGTGACTGCGTGACACACACACACACACACACACACACACACACACACACACACACACACACTCACACACAAATGCACACTTTTTAATGTGGGAAAGCTTAAAGGTTGATGGCTGAAGCCTCTTTGTTCTCCTGGTTGTGTTTAGTGGTCCCAGTCTGGGTCAACTGGTTTTGGTCCACTGGTTTACCCCCCACTCAGCTTCCCTGTCATTCACTGGCAGAAGTTTGTGGAGATGTTTAGTAAACACATGCAGCTGGGACTCCACTGCATCTGGCCTTGTTTTGGGAAGAGGAGATGAGTTTACAGTTTCCTCAGGTTGCTGCAGTTTGAAAGTAGATGTGAACAGAGATGGATGGACAGAGATGGAGCGGGTGTTGTGAGTCAAATGTGGACTCAGAAGACAGGGGTCGGTGGGTTTAAGGTGACATGAATGTCACTGTGTGAGCCTCTCAGTCCACCTGCTGTCTGGTCTGATCTATATAGACAGGCATGTTTATGGTGTGTCAACAAAGCCAAACAGTAGCAATTGGTTTTTATAGAACAGAGGCTCTCACATGGGCATAGCATGAGTGATCCGACATTCCTAAGCCATGGTGCACTAACTAACTGACTGTGAGACTCTGCCACTGGTCATTAAGCACACAGTCAAGGGGATGTATAGCTCTAAAGGTAGAACATTATAGGACTGTGTAGTAGAGGTCAGTCATCATAGGGAAACAATAGCAGAGTCTTCTCAGACAAGCCCTGACTTAACACAAAGCCCCTTATCCAAATGAAAGGAGGTAAAAAAAAAAACTTGTCGAGGTGTGCTGTTCTTGACTTGTGCAGTCTCTCTGTAGAATACCCAGTGAAGCATGTATTCAACCTTGTTTAAGCTTTTATGCATTTATTGATAAGGATAGACAGTAAGCTGACAGGAAATGGGGGAGAGAGATGGGGAGTGACGTGCAGCATAGGCGGTCGAGATCGGGACTCAAACCCCCGACACGCTGTCAGGCTACACTGAGCCTTGGTGCCTGGAATGCTATGCCAGCGGCCAAGGCCTAACCTTGTCCTTCTTGAAGACTACAGTTGTCTAATACTTTGTCAAATGAGATAAGAAAAAAAAATATATATATATATATATTTATTATTACTAGCCCTTACCCGTTTGAAGATATGAGCTCCGAAATGATGTGCAATGTGTGGGTTATGGGGTGTGCACTGTGCACACAGTATATGAGGGATGGAAAGTAACTTTAACTGGTGCTTGTATGATAATATGTAGGAGCATCAATGTAAGAAATACCTTTTTCGTTTAATGGCTATAGAGATACTGTGTACCGATCGGCATGATTTCTGGACAAAATCTGTTGGAGTACTGTCCAAAAATGTGTTTTACTCAAACCCGCCTCCTGGTGGCGCTGTAACAGGGCCAGACACTCAGACAGACACCAAAGGTGTGTGAAAATAGCAGATCTACATGTTAACAGTGAGCATGTAGATTGGCTATTTTCACAATTTCTACCTCTAATATTTGACAATTTGGCCAATGTTTAATTTGTCATTTTAGAGATATTAAAACGTCCTCAAATTGTCACTTTAGATACCCTCTATACACTTAAAATGTATGTTGGTCTGTTTACTGTTGAGTGAGAAAACAATGTTAACATTTAGCTAAACATCGGGGGATCCCCCAAAATAATTTGGTGACCCCCCTGGGGGTCCCGACCCACAGGTTGAGAACCACTGGACTAGTAGTCATGGTGTGACAAGCAGCCAGGGGCCCCGTGACGCCCCTCATTCCTCACCCGTCATCACTACAGTACCTAGCTTTAAACGTACACACACACACACACACACACACACACACACACACACACACACACACACACACACACACACACACACACACACACACACACACACACACACACTCCTTTAACTTTGGGATTGGAAATGACAGGGATTCCAATGGTTCTGTAGTCTAAAAGGGAATACTACCCAATATTTTGGCCAGGCTTGAAAAAGAGATCTCTGATCTCAATGTGACTACCTGGTAAAATAAATACATACAAATGTTGAGTTCAAATGAGATTATCATTCATCACTCTCATTAATCTGTGATTCCATAAAAATAAAAATGAAATCATTTATGTTTTGGTGACAGTGACACTATCCAGGGTGCTTTTGTATAACATAAGGTCATTTTCTAGTATGGAGATAGTACCACTCATATACTGACTTTCTTTTGTTTTTGTGGACTTCTTGCCTTATTGATAGTTACTGACTGTGTAGAGAGACAGGAAATGGTGAGAGAGAGTCAGGGAGTGAAATCAGCAAAGGTCCGCGGGCCAGGGAATCACCCGGAGAGTCACTGTCAGGCATCATGTGGTGTGTGGCCTAACCACTCAGCTGTTGGCATCCCGAGTTATATACAGACTATTTTGTTAAGAGAAAATTATTTTATTTATGTTTCCACGCCACACAGTCACTGTTTGATTAAAGGTGCAATTCATAAATGTTATGTCCTATCTGGGATTCAAAACCTGGTTTCTCTGCATGACACCACATTTCTATATCTCATATGTTGTACTAATGAGCGTCAGGCAGTACTACTTGTCAACCTCTGTCCTAAGACCTGACACCATGCTTTAAATTTCTCAACTACTGCAGATGCAATTTGGGAACCAATTCGGTAAGAAAAGAGAGATATTACTGCAGACGTGGTTAATGCTGTAGTTATACTGTATAATAAGCTGTACCATACATAATGGTTACAATAATGTTCTGGATTCCAACTTGAATGGTCAACCGGGAGCTGTGGGTCAACTAAGCAGCTCTTAGCTGAACATTTTCATGACATCACAATTTAGATGCTTCTAACCTTCATAAATGCTGTCTTACATTAGGCAATAGAAATAATAATGCATTATAAAGGCGACCTTAATTGCGACCGCAGGTCGCAGTTTATATGAAACCCGGCAGATCCTGTCTGTATATCAGTGGGTGGGTAGTCTTGCATGGCCAGACTGTTGCTGCGGCATACAGTCTGGGAGACGGAAATTCTAACGAGTGCGAGATAAAGCGGATGTGACGCACCTGCTCCCTTGGTGCAGTAGCAATAACAAGTCCTACTGGAAGCGTTATGTCTCCTTTCAATATTTTTGGGGTGTTATGTTGTCTTTTTCTGGTGTTGTTTGTGTTACTTTCATGATGTTTTCAAATGTTTGCTTAAACTATACACGCATAATAAGAATATGCCGCTCGAATGACTGTCTGTACTAGTGTGTTTCTGTTGTTTCCAATGCAGCAGTGGCTACTTCCGTTACTCGCCGTTCGGGAGCTGTCGTTCCAGACTCTATATAGCATTTGGAGATTGTGGAATAGTTGTCTGGCTACGCACACCCTGGCCACAATAGGACTTCCGGTTGGTTCTAGCGGAAGTGGCGGAAGTGCTGTGTTTAACGGAAGTTACGTCATGCGTTGTAGTCTTCTGTTGAAATTCTCACGGCGGAAGTTGAACAGTCTCTGCCTGATATTGTCACCAGGCTTTTCTCTTCGCAGATGAGTAAGCCTGGCTACGCGAGGCTAGGCTACGCAAGACTAGTGGGTGGGTAACGCCTCAATGTCTATAGCTGACCTGTTGTGACATCACATTGTTGTCTCAATGACCAAGACAGCCTGTTCTGGCAATCCCTGATGTCATTAGTATTAAGCCCATATTTGGCAATGCCCATATATGGCCACTCCGGCGCTCCATATGGCCAAGGCAGAATTAATTTGCAAATCAAGACTGCTGACTATCATCACCTGGATATCCATATATGAAGATCACGAAGATCACGACACTGACCTTATTCAAACCCTGGATATCCATACATGGAGACGACTGGATCATCACTTAGATCTCCATATATGGAGCTGACCTCTACATTTGATTCCCAGATGATGCCCACTAATAGAATCCCTTTTATGCCCATCAATATTAAGCCCATATCTGGGAATGCCCATACAATAGAATCCCTTTTATGCCCATCAATATTAAGCCCATATCTGGGAATGCCCATATATGGACATATTGTGTCAGCCTAACCAGTGTGGTTGATGCGACACAAGTCATACTTGCGAAATTAATTCCGTCCTTGTCCCTTTTATACCCATATATGGAGATCCATGTCCCCATATTTGGCAATGCCCATATATGGATGCTCCATATATGGCCAAGACAGAATTCATTTGCAAATCAAGACTGCTGACTATCATCACCTGGATCTCCATATATGAAGATCACAACACTGACCTCATCAAACCCTGGATATACTGTACATGGAGATGACTGGATCATCACCTAGAGCTCCATATAGGTGATAGTCAATACCTCTACAGTCTACATCTGACCTCACGGACTCCATATATGGATATAGGTGACCTGTTCTGACATCACAGTGATGACTCGACCAGCTCAGCAGAAGGGTATACATGCCAAAGCAGCCATGTGCACGCGCCCATGTGTGTGACCTCGTCCTTTAGGTTGAGGTCGTTTCTCGCCCTTAGGGCATCTTACTGGTATAAAGTGTTACCTATTATAATATATATACGTAATTACGTATCTGGGTCTAGCCACACATGTTCCCTGTTGTGTATCCAAGGACTACAGGAGTAGCTACCACATAGATGGAAGCTAATGTGGTTACAAATACAATAGACCTATTAAACATTATTGGCTTTCCTAATATCACTGCAGGTGCAGCAGGAAATAAAAATGCCAAGATCCCCTCGGTCATTTTTCTTTTTACTTACAACTGCAGACACCTTGAAGAGAAAAAGAGGGGCACATACTGTACCCAGCCGAAGGCACACACAAACACACTAAAAGCTCACAGGTGTTCCAAATCTACATGCATACAGGCAGACTTGTCCTCAAGCACAAAGCTGAGTAAGACTTTTCCAAGTTTTTCTGTGGCTTCGGCATGAGAATCACTTAGCTTGGCCCTTCGAGGCCTCAGTTTGGTGCTTTGATGATTTGTAGATGTTTTCTTTGCGAGTTCACTGACCCAGAATGAGGATGTTTATCGGGTATGAAGAGCCCTTTGGCCCAAGTCTTCTTGGAGAGCTATGACCCGCTTCACGTTCACCACTGCAGCCCCTGACGTGACCGTGTCATTTGATCCTGAGAAAACCTGCAGCATAAAGGGCCACCCTTTTGACATTGGAGCTATTCTGTTGACGTGATTTTCAATCAATCACAACGATATGGTCATTTGCTGAGGTATAAATGAGCCTTTAGCATCTCACTAGAAGTGTAACCCTAACAATATATACTCTATAATTCTCAGTTTTGGTTTAATTGTCTGTCCGTCTGTATCTTTCTGTATCATTCAATCTGCCTTAGCTATTGTTAACCTCTTACAGCAGGGTTCCCCAATTAGTTTTCCCCAAGGGCCAAATTATGTCTAGGGTACCAAGCCGAGGGCCACAACTTTGCAGGGGGCGACGGTGGCGCTCCCGCTACTCCAGTGACAGTTCAGATATCGTCGTTTTCGGGTGAAAATCTTGTATGTCCAAAACCGTTCGTTTTGCATTTATCATTTTAAAAATGATTTAAACTAGTGAAACAGCCGATCTACAACGCGTTGTGTGCTTGTAGATCTGCTGTTTTCACTACTTTTGTGCGACGGCCTTGTTTGATGAAGCAGAGCTTTACTTTGCGAAAGAACGTACACATTTTGAGATACGGGTTTTCCACCCGACAATGACGATATACTAGTGTTGTTGCTGCTCTTATACCACCATTATTACTGGGGTTGGTGTGGGCCAGACGGTAGCCCCCCACGGGCCGCAAATGGCCCGCGGGCCGCCTGTTGGGGAACCCTGTCTTACAGTGTTCATATTGTACTCGTAAATCTTAGTGTAACCTTTAAGATCTTCAATCTACTTCTATTCGTAGCAGCAGATTATAACTCCATTAATGCCACTACTTTCTCTATCGCTCTCTCCCATTTGTTGTTGGATGACATTTATCTCATGTCTCTTATGTTCTCCATCCCTCTGGGACCTACAGTGCATCATAATTGTCTATCCTTTCCTTTCTGTATATTCCCATGAGCAAGCTTCTTGTGTGACCCCTGTGGTAGAATGACCTTCCCCTCCTCTTCTCCATTATGCTCTCCTCTTTTTCTCTGACTGCATGCCACATCTGTCTTTTGTCTTTTGTTCTCCACAAGTATTTGTTCCCACAGACAAAAATCTAGAAGAATTTCTTCAGATTGCTGTCATATTCATGCATATTCTTTGACTGTTGTGCTGTGTGCTTTTCTGTTCTTCATCTCATAGTATAAAAACGAAAGGGTATATTTCAATTAGGGAGGTGGGGGTGGAGATTCGACCATGTCCCAAAGGCAAGGTGAAAAGGAGACTGAAACAGGAAGCACAGCAGGGAGTGCACCTGGATGTTGTTGACCAGAGTCTGGCTCTGCTCCATTTGTGAGTCTGACGAGTAGTTTGCCCTCCGGTCAGTTTCAGAGCACTCGGCTTCAAGCATCTACATCTATGTATAGACAGTTTCTTTAAAGTGAAATTACCTCCTAACCCATCATAGCACGATGATGCATGGGATGAGCCCCAAGACACACTGGGCTGGGGGGCAAACCATCACTCCTTGAAGGAATTCAACGTTTTTAGACTATTTCATGAGCTCTCCATCAATGTTATTCATTTGGGGTTCTGCACGCTTTTGTTTCCCCCGATGTTTTACTGTGTTGGCGGCAGCAGTGGTGGGGAACAGATGGACCAAAGCTGTGATATTTTTCCATCCCTTCAGAATTAAGACTCACACACACACACACACACACACACACACACACACACACACACACACACACACACACACACACACACACACACACACACACACACTCTAAGCTGTTGGCTGTTGGCTGCAATGTGTATGACTGCTAGAGATGGCTGATGATTTATTTGGTTTGGGTCCAGCATTACGAGTGCGCCATGTTTGGAGAGAGACCTGATACTCACTGAGGGCCTGCTGGGTGCTGTTGCCAGTGAAACGCCAGGGTGCTGGTGGGTTTCACACTTATCCACACACCATCCTCCAGCAGGGGGATGGTGTATCCTACTGTATAACAGGATTCAGAGATGAAGTATAAGTGCATCAAGCACCTGTGTCCCGTTGGCACTTTGACATGCATACAGCCTCATTAAATGCAATGGAGCATTAAACAGTAGTCCTCTAGTCTTTCTAACCAACAAGAGTTATTCCGTCATTGTTTACTTATGTTCAGATACATTTTGTCATCTCTCAGCCTATGAGCCAAAGCATAATACAACTATGTACAGCAACAATCCCCAGTAATGGGATGTTTATTTCTCTCACCAACAGGTAAATTATTGCATAATGTTTCAGTTGTCATGTCAGTTGACATTTCATTGTAATCTTAATTTTGCCCGTTGCTTTTGTTATTTTATATTTTGAAATGCACCTTGGCGAGGGAGAGGCCTGTCATAAAACCTATAAAACCCCCACTTCCCCTTCTTACCCCCTGGTGACATAATTATACTTAGCTGTTCCCAGGTGGGGCTGTGGCCTCCCCTCTCAGTCTGGGAAACTCTGATGTTTATCTGTTGGTTCTGGAGGATAAGTGGTGGGGCGGAGAAGAGGTCAGCTCTCCCCACTTCCACCCCTACCTGACCACAGAGCCTTCAGAGTCTGCATTCTTCCACCAGTGTTTAGACATTTTCTTTTTGTTGTTGTTTAACAGTGGAAAGCCAACATTGAAGAATGAAATTAGTATGGATCTGACCGAGGTCATGTTTGTAGCCATCGTCTACTTACTTTTATGATCTTTGTTTACAATGACTATATCTAAGCAATGTTTTAATTAATCAGATCTCACCAGAACACCTTCGCTTCACCCAGCTTGCACCTTTGCACAAGTTATTCTTTAATCATCATTCTAAATAGCCACAATTACTGTGCAACGTTTGGTGACACACACATACAGCACCCCCAACAGTTGTTAGCATAACAAAATAAAGCTACTTTACCACAGTAACCTAGACGGTCAATGTTTAGATTCTGACTGTTCATGAAACCAGAGAGGTATGTTTCTGCCAAAAACGACATATGTTATACCAAAGTGAAATATCTCTTAAGCCCAATGAAGCTGTCCAGATATTTCTTATGGATGCCCTTGCTTTCATCCGGCCAGGCCAGGGTCTGTGTGCGGGCACCGCAACATGTGGGGATTGTTAATGTGGGTTGGTTCAGGGCTGTGCTGCATCCTCCGCCGTTGGCAGTTTCCTTCCGTGTAAACCTTATCCCTCACATACGCACAGATGCAAACATATGGTCTCACATATTGACAAACAGCCTTTGGTGGGAACACACTCCCACACTTGCAAACACTTTGGCATTGGAACACACAGCATGTAGCGATGTGTGATGTGAGCTACAACGTGTGCATTGTGGTTCCTACATACTGCCCACTCTATACATAGTGATTAAATAAACAGTCTATACAGTAATTGTTTTTCGTGCCCCCACCCCGTCTGCCAGCCGTAGCCATAAGAAGGTAAACTGTGTATTTGTAGACTTCATTTTTAATTAAATACTAGTAAGACATGTTAGTTCTAAAGGTGAATTCACACAAACATACTACTTCCAACGGCTCCAAACTGCCAATCTGTTGTAGTCTGCTGGCATTAGTTGGCAAACTTGGCATTTAGTCGGGCGACGGAACATTGCCGTCAGAGACCTCCGTAGCATGCACTGCCCTGCAGCGCTGCTCTTGCGTGTTCGTGTTGCCAGGTCTGCTCACTATAAGCAACTTATAGGTTTTCCTGTAAAGTCTCTAGTTGTGGGTTGTCAGCAACAGACACTTTTATACGGAAATCGTGACTGAATCTGTGCGGTTAAAAGCATGCCGCATCATGCATTTAGACATTTCTAACTAGACTTTTTCTTAAGGGATGAAGTTAATTATAAGAATCCCTAAACAGATACTGACGACAACACAGTCTGGAGATTCACTAGATTGGTGTGTGACATACTAAAACCTTGTTTTAGCAAGTATGTGGTAGTTTCCATCTATCCTCTGAAATATATAGAAACTGCAGTCTCAAGCTAAATTCTTCTCAGGCTTTTTTATGCTATTTCGGCCGTAAGGTTTTCCTGTGGCTCATCTGGCCTGTATTGCCAGTGGCTCCATTCTGTCAGAGAGACCCACTATGTAGGACAAGTTTAATGAATACCATAGTAGGGTTCTCTCTCCCTACTTACTTCAACGTGCATGATTTCGCTTGTTAGCATTTTCTTTCCCTGACCAATAATGCTGTGATTGAAACCATACAGCCGCTTCAATCCTAATCAGGATCAGATATCTCCTCTGTGTAGGAAAGTAATGGAGCTGAGAGATCTTGGTTGGGGATTAAACCTGGTCTAGCCCTCGCTCTGCTCCACCGAATCCCTTTCTCAATCTGATTTTGATGACTTTTGCCCTGCGGAGGCTTTGGATGCGACAGCGAGAACTTATTTTTTAATTGAGAAAACAATTCATCATTCTTCTCGAGTCTGATAAAGACACAAGATGTGAACATAAGGGTAGCGTGTTCCAACACTGCAGCTCTCAGTCATGTCCCCTACTATCACATCCCTGACCTTTACATAAGCTCGGTTTTCCTGCCAGGTCAGTTTCTCTTTAGTGTACCCCAGCTGTGCAAAGTGAATCCTGATAATGTCTTGTGAAAAAGTCTTTCCGCAAAGGGAATAGACCCCTGACCCAGCACTTGTCTGTGTTGGAAAACACACTATAATCTCAGTGTGGAACATCTACACATGTCATGTGCACGTGCGCTTGGGCATGCACACGCACACGCACACACACACACACACACACACACACACACACGCACACACGCACACGCGCACACACACTGACTTTGCCTCTCGTGAGGAGAGAAAGGTTAGCGGAAGTGTATTGATAGGCGAGAGACTGCAATGTAAATACGACCCACAATGCCCTCCTGCAAGGCTCACGGCCGATTGAACCTCATATAAACACTGTAAAAGAGGAGGGGGGTTGGGGGGGGTAAAGAAAAGAATCAAACCCCCCGGGTAAAGAATGGCTTACTAATAAGTGTGAGGGCATGTTTAAGTTCCCTTTGTTGTGAGTACACAAATGAATGAGAGAGAGAGATAGCAGAACTCTTTTATGGGGTACATCCACCTGTGTGTCGTTGGAGAATATAAACTCAACTTCCCTTATTTTATTCACTCCGTCACATTCTTCTCTTTTGTCTTTGTTCCCGCTCAGGAACTGGTGTCCACATACCATCACTAAGACAGTGACGTGCCAGGTGCAGAATGGAACAGTCCTACAGCGGGTCTATCAGACGTGCCGCTGGCCGCAGGGATGCACAGGAGGCAGGTGAGTCTTGAGTCACCAGAAAACACGTCAGCAGCTATTCATCACAGTTATTGTACAATATATATCGCATACTGCCAGTGGTGGAAAGTAACTAAGTACATTTACTTCGGCCTAAGTACTGTACTTTACAATTTTGAGGTATTTGTACTTTCCTTGAGTATTTCCAATTTACAATACTTTTACTTCAACTCCGCTACAGTACATCCCGGATCTAAATATTGTACTTTCACGCCACGCCACTACATTATTTAAAAACTTTAGTTACTAGTTACTTTGTAGGTTTTGATTATTATTACAAAACATACATTAACCACATCAGCCCTATATAGATTTCGGGCATTTGAAAATCCGATCCACAAGCTCACAATCAATGTGTCGCGATGCGAGCCTGTAGATCTGCTATTTTCAAAATATTTGCATGGATTTGAAAACTGGAAATGGGACATTCTGCATAATGAGTACTTTATTTTTGTTACTTTTTAGTCCATTTTGATACCAATACCTTTGTACTTTTACTCAAGTACATTAAGAAGTCCGGAATTTTACTTGTAAGGGTGCCCTCACACCAAAATACCTATGAGAGTGGAATCCGCATTCCGCCAATGCATTTCAATGATAAGGGAGCGTTTTTTGCAGAAATCCTCTGCTGGCATGAAACCGCTTCACTCTCATTGAAATGCATTGGAGGAATGCAGATTCCACTCTCATAGGTATTTTGGTGTGAGGTCACCCTAACAGAGTATTTCTACATTGCAGTATTGATACTTTGTACTTTTTCCACCACTGCATACTGCACATATAGTTAGTGACTTATGCTTTGTTGGTGTGCATGGAATCGCATCTGCTTCTGTATGTTAATGTTTCCCAGCTACAGGACTGTGGTCAGACCCTCCTATAAGGTCGTGTACCGTACTGTGACCTCTCTGGAATGGAAGTGCTGTCCAGGGTTCAGCGGCACTGCATGTGAAGAAGGTAAGCAGAGATTAACAGTTGGAGTGCATCGCAACAGATCAGAGGACTCAAGCAGTGGAGTAATGTTTAGCAGAAACACACATTGTTTATACAGCAGCAGTGCATAAAATTAAAAGATTAGGCCACGGTGTTCTGCTGAGAACGTAGCAGGTGATTAATAGTTTGCGTGGAGGATCCATTGGGTTTCCTCTGTGATTGGATGTAGTTCTATGGGAGCTCTGACAGGGAGCCAACATCACGGCAGAGAAGCGAGACACAAGTGTGAGAGGAGTCTGCTGCCAGGATGGCTTTGGCTCCACCAATTTCTCTCTTCCTCTCTCCCTGGCTTCTCCATTCCTCGCCTTCCCCTCTTATTTCCTCTCTTCTCCTTCTTTCAGGTTTCGCTTGTGTCGAGTTCTCAACCTCAGCTTGGGCACATTTAACTCACCATTGACCAGTACTGTTCTCTGGACAGCAGTGATTAACATTAGGCTTCCCTTCATCAACCACGCTGCTTCTCTCTTTGCGTTCTCCTTTCAAGAAAAACACCCATTAACATCATGCAGCAGGCCTAGCCAGACGCCTCCTCCGCCTTTTTTGATCACTCTGGTTTCATGCGGCCGACATTTGTCTTTGCAGCACATAAGGTTGAGGCTTTTCTGTGGTTTTGGATTTTATGGTCCAGCTGCAGCCATGTTGTCATCTTCAAGTGCCATGCTGGCTCTGCTTTTTTCTCTGTTCCCATCATTTTCAACTCAAGTAGCCACCACATATGCACGCACGCAATCACAAACACACACACACACACACACACACACACACACACACACACACACACACACACACACACACACATGCACGCACGCACGCACGCACGCACGCACACACGCACACACGCACACATGCACACACGCACACATGCACAGACATACACATGCACTCAAACAGTCATACTCCCACTCACTTCCCCTGGCACTGGCGTCCTGGCTCAGCAGTCTGTGCACAAGGGTGGAGTGTTTATGTGGGGATTCGGGACTTGACTGGGCGTGACCATAACTCTTTTTGTGACACCAAGTACAATAACTCTTTACTGTGCTTAAGTTGGTTACTTTTTTGTGGTGTTGAAAAAAGTGGGTGTTTTTCCTATTTTATGTCCCAGGTAAGCTCACAGCTACTCTTTGGACCCCCGGAGGGGCCTACCGTCTGATGTAATGGGGCTGGGCAGAAATGACTCCACTTTTCCCCAGCAGCACACCTGACCTCACACATGCGTCGAGGCACAAAGTACACACATACCGTATGATGTCTGAATATTATGACCTAGACCTCCCCCTCTCTCCAAGTGCAAAAACAGCCTGAACAGGCAGACCAGGCGAGATGATACATTCACACAATGTGGAGGAACATAGAGTCAACTGGGGAAGAATTATCCAATTAAGTTATTGCTGGAAGAGATCCCCCCCCAGCCCCCCTACACACTCCACCATGCACCCACAACACCATCCCTGGTTGTCATGGCAGTTGGGTGCTGTCAAGCTAGTGGGGATGCTGGGATTAGCCACTTATCAGAGCGCCGTTCCGGGTGTCTCAGATCACAGGCCCTGCTGAGTGGAAGTGACAGTTCCCATTCACCAGGCCTTACTCTCCCGCACCATGGATGGCATCCAGGGCCGCCGGCACTTTGTTCTGCCCCTGCCGCGTGAGCATAGCACCCCTTGCCAACACCGAACCTGATACCCCACTCCTCTCAGCCTCATTCCCTGTTTTAAGGAGAACATTTAACCGTGCCACACGAGCTAAGCCAGACACATGACATGGCTTAATACTGTTGCCAGGCAGAGCTATAAAGATACATTTATAGTTTAGTGGGTGCAAGATTGTCTGTGTTGTGGCTTTATTCACAGATCTCCACATGTGTCTATTTGAATTCATGATTAGGGTACATAATCATCTGAGTGGTTAGTTTGGGTAGTATTTTGCCAGCCGTATGTTGTTGTTTAATCCATTTAATATAACTTTTTAGAATGACACAGTTTTGAACATTTGGAGCGTTGGAATATCTTCAAAATCCCGTAATGTGTCAGGAACCAGTAAAATGAACCTCCTTTGAAACATTTTTAAAAATAGAAAATCTTTTCAATACTGGCTTCCAGAAAATGGAAATGCTGGTATACATTTTTCTTAAAGTTAATTGCAGAAATACAAGTTGTCTTGTCAGGTTGGATGGTTACATATTATAGGTGTTAATTTGTAAATGTTAATTTAACTCTTATGAGAATGTGTGCACCCTAAATGCTCCCCTGCACTCCTAATGGTTAGGATGGGTTAAATGCAATACAAAGGTAGGCTATGTGCAAATGTACTTTTCGCACATAGCCTATACCCCCCCCCCCCCCCCCCCACGAAAAAAAAAAGAAATCGTCTTTTAATTATTTATGACAAAAAAAGTCCCACTTTGCGTTCCAGTGTTGGGTGTATTGCATATGCCTGCTCCCATCCTCCACTATCCGTTACTTGTCTGCCTCTCACAGTGGAAAATGTGCATAATCTACCAATTTACTTTCCATACCTCTACCTACACAGTCATCCCACAAGTGCAATCCTAACCCCCCACGGCCCTGCCTGACTCCTAAAGCTGGCCTGCATTACAGAAACCCCCGCCCCTCAGTCTTGCCCACACGAGCTGCACTCTGGGATTGGGACCTAGGCTTGGATTCTGGCGCTGGGGAAATCATGAGTAACAGACCAATCACCAGATTAGATCAATTTATGTCAAATGTCCAGGAAAATAAGGGCACTTACCATATAAACACATTGTCTGATGACAGGTACATTAACTGACATCTGAGAAATGTTATGTCTAGAATGCACATGAATGCTAGTCTTTGCTCCATCCTCCATTCTAGCAAGTAGACTTAATGAATTGACAGGTCGAAATTGGAGATTGAAAAAATATACTCTATAGGTTCTTAGGTTCCTCGGGTGAATGAGAGAGAGTATTATTGGGAGGGATCAGGCCACTATGGCAGTGGTTCTCAACCTTTTCAGGCCGCGACCCCCAGAATAATCATATTTGAACAGGGGACCCCCCACCCTGACGAGCACTAAGAGTTGAGGCGTTACATTTTGTTTAACACCGTGGTTCTATTGTGAAAATAGCAGATCTACAGCATGTAGATCGTCTATTTTCACAATTTCGGCCTCTTATATTTGACAATATGGAGAATGTTAAATTTGTTATTTTAGAGGTATCACATTAAGCTATTCATCTGGGGACCCCCCAAAATTATTTGGGGGTCCTGACCCACAGGTTGAGAACCACTGCACTATGGCACTCAGCACCCTGTTGTCCAATCAGATGAGCCGATGGGATCTTTAGCCTTTTGGCTCTTTCACATCCAAACCAAGGGCTCCAAAAGCAAAACATTACATCACAACCAGGCTGATAACAGTCAAACTCGATTGAGATAACACATCAGAGAGAGGCACTATTCATATTTCTCTCTTTTCCTCCATCTCCCGCCCCAGTCTCAGTACTTGGCTGAAATTCCAGACATATAGTGTAATTACGGAGTCCTAATTGTTTTCTATGAGGTTGGGGAGATATTGTCTTACTTTTGGACGTGGAAGACAATGGCCTTTATCTCTGATTGAGCCTGGGAAAAAAATAGCCCTAAGTATTTGCAGATGGAGGTACTTTCATAGTCTGCCAGAAACAGGGATTTAATGTATGCCTGGTTGGCTTTGGCATTCCAAGTAACTAAACTCTTGTTTTCAGAGGGGATATCCCAATTTGCAGTACATCAAACAGAAACATCAAAATTATACCTCATTTAGAGGCAATTTTGTTATACAAGAATATCAAATTTATCCCACAACGGCAAAATTATTACATTAGAAGTAACTGTCAAATACGGAATCCCATAGAGATTGCATCAGTATTAAAAGTACAGTATGGGCACTATATTAGGGAGAGTGCAGACTCAGCAGTTGACATGTATTCCCACAGGGGTATATTTTTGACTGTTTCCCTCTCTCCTGCCATTCCATAGATTCCAAAGACAACACTAAGACAAGGGTCTTCAAAAGGAGGTCCGGGACCCCTAGGGGGTCCGCCTCCAAATCATTGTGTAACAGAACCTTTTTTCTCCGTTTTTATATTAACTACTTTAACCCTAGTGTCCATATTCTGAGAACTATAGCCAAAAATAGCAGTACAAGCTCACAACACCTCGCACTGCGAGTTGTTGTCGCAAGTCGTTGTGAGCTTGTAGATCGGCTATTTTTGGTAAAGAGGTTTGGTGTAGAGGGGGAAAAAGAGCACATAGTGAAAGGTCAACTTTATTAAGTATTGATGGTTCAAGTGGTTAAATATCTGAAAACGCAAATTGACATGAATCCAAAATACACTGTTGATCGAGCTGTCAAACAATGAAACGATATGGTATCTATCTATGAAAAGGTTGTGGGGGTCCTCGCTTCATCTCTCTCTCAACTAAGGGGTTCTTGGCTTGAAAACGTTGAAGACCCCTGGACTATGAGAAGGTAGTTGATTTTGACTTGCGTTATTGGGGGGGCAAACACTTGAAAGAAATACGGCTGCAGCTTATCGCAGGAGGGGGGGGGGGTGGGCGTAGTGCAGGGAAACATATGTGTGGACGTAGACTTGAATTAGCACGGCTGTCAAAGCCGTGCCGGAGGGGGGGGGGGGGTCAAACCATATCTCGAAGCCAAGCGGAGGCTGCGGTTTTTGAGTTAGCAATTACGCCGTGGCTGGGAGGCAGAGGCGCGGTGTCTGTAATAAGCCACAGAAATGTAATCTGTGTTTTCACAGCTCAGCGCGGCTTATCAGAGGCCTACATGCTAAGCCCCCTCGCTTTAAACATCAGTAGGCTGCAGCTTGCCATTAGCAAGGGAAGAGTGGGAGTGTGTGGGTGCCTGTGTGTGTGCCTGTGTGTGTGTGTGTGTGTGTGTGTGTGTGTGTGTGTGTGTGTGTGTGTGTGTGTGTGTGTGTGTGTGTGTGTGTGTGTGTGTGTGTGTGTGTGTGTGTGTGTGTGTGTGTGTGTGTGTGTGTGTGCATCTGTGTGTCTGCCAGAGTATGTGCGTGGGTGGGAGAGCGAGGTGTTGAGGATTTGTACAGTGAGGGATGCAGCTGTTCAGCGTGATTAGCTGCTTTAATGGCAGTAAGTTTTAGTAGCTGTAAGTGGAAGGACCCCAATATGAGGGTCATAAGGGAGGGAGCTGAACAACTCCAGGTGACCTTCACTCCCACTCAACTTGGACCACACAGTTGGAATCAGAAATGTTATGTTGACCTAATATACAATTTACAATTGCCTCTTAATCCAGAGCGACTTAATCCAGTAAGACGCCTAAGGGCAAAAAGCGACCTCGCCCTTTATACGGGCTTAATATTGATGGTATAACAGAGATTCTATTGTATGGGCATTCCCAGATATGGGCTTAATATTGATGGGCATAAAAGGGATTCTATTAGTGTGGTTGCCCTAACAGGGCATCATCTGGGAATCAGATGTAGATGTCAGCTCCAAATCTAGGTGATCATCCAGTCGTCTCCATGTATGGATATCCAGGGTTTGATCTTTTGTCAACAATGTGATGTCACAACAGGTCAGCAGCTATAGACATTGAGGCGTTACTCGCGACAAGATACGGACAAGATGTGCTGGTTTTCATAGTTAACTGCGACCTATGGTCGCAAATAAGCAAGGTAATACAATATACATCAACATCAATACATCAAATGCATAGAAATAGTAATCTAAGGAAAATAACGTAGGTAGACCAAGCACCTATTCAGTAAAAAAAACACTTCATATAAAACCTAAACAATGCTATCTAACTTCATCGTCATTGATGGTAGGTGAGCGCTACGGTAAGTGCTATGGGCTAAGGTGGAGTCTGAAGAGGTGAGTCTTCAGTCCCTGGCGAAAGCTGGGGAGTGAGTCTGTTGTTCTAAGTGCGACAGGGTGTTTATTCCAAAGTTTGGGGGCCAGGAGGGCAAATTGTCTAGGACGAGTGGATTTTTGTCTTGGGGTTTTTAGCGAGGGTTATGTCAGCATCCCTGTGTTAGCCGATCTGAGTGAACAGGTGGGGTTGTAGGGGTTGATCAGGCTTTGGAGGTAATATAGGTCATGAAAGGGACCCTTCTCAGTCACATACCTCAATTAGCTCTTTCTTTACATTTGCAGGTTGTAGAGCTTTTTCTCCCTTTCACTTATACTGTACAGTATGTATTCATGCATCAAATAGATTATTATTATTCAGCCTCACGCAGGTTGAGGCATAAATATATGGTTCTCAACTGGCTTCACACTGTGATCAAACTGTTGGAATTTTTAATGAACTGTTAATTGTGTCAGGAACAAGCATGTTAAATAACCGCATTCCTAGTTATGTTATGCTTCATCAACAACGCACTAAGAAAAGCTTGCAACTCACTTTTGGGACTCGACCCACTCAATGTTTATAAATCTACAAATACACTTACAGTATGAGAGGCACATCCCCACTGCCGCAACTAGGGATGGGACAATAAGTGATATTATCGTTTATCGTGATAAAAAACACTTGTGTTGTGGAGATTGAATTTATGGTGAAATCGTCCTACGTCATGCACTGGGATAAATGGCACATGCCTGGCAGATGCCAAATGACACTTTTCCAGCTCGCCCTTTATGGATAATTAAAAGGTACTTATAATATATGTACTTGATACAGTCTTTTTTCCACTGTCAATCAAAAGTCTTTGCCAAAAAATAGCCGATCTATAAGCTCACAACGCGTCTCAACGCGACGCGTTGTGAGCTTGTAGATCTGCTATTTTTTGGCAAATGTTCCACCCCAGGATAATAGATTTTGATTATCGTGATATCGTAAATCACGATTTCTTTTGTCGCAATAATCGTGATATGAAACTTTCATATCGTCCCATCCCCACTGCCGCAACCTGCAGACAGGCTTATGCAGCCGGGGATTCATGGTTATGTAAATGAACAGCGACAGCAGCACAAGTGCTGAGCCCAAATTGGAAGCAGCTGAGGTTAAGGCAGGCCCCAGACAAGATTAGAGGCACGGGTGTCCACCCCTTCAATGCAGGCTGCTCCACTGAAGGGAATTGTCACAACAGTAATTAATTAACATACAATACCATTCATATCATTAAAGTAACCAGAAAGTACAAATAACCAAACCAAACAGTGGAAATATGTTTTCTTTTTTAGCCCCAGGAACAACTCTGAGGTACCACTACCTCTTGGTACTAATAGATCATGTAGATCAGGGGTTCTCAAACCTTTTTAGGCTGTGACCCCCAAAATAAACATATTTGAACTGGGGACCCCCACCATGACAAGCACTTGGACTTGTAGGTATTACATTTAATGTGACTCGGTTCCACTGATAAATACTGTGAACATAGCTGATCTACATGCTCACAACGCCTCGCACGTCACGGTTACTGAGGTTAGGAATAGGGTTTGGGTTAGGTTTAGGCATAGAGGTTGACATTTACCCACGTCGGCAGGTTAGCTACTCACCCGCGTCGGCAGGTTAGCTTTTCACCAGGTTAAAATTCACCCGTGTCGAAACGATGAACTGTCGAGCAGATGCTACAGTATGTTGCAATGTCGACGACTCGGCGCGCTCCCATTTTTGGCTTCAAACGGCGATAGCGCACAAACGTTGGATCGTACCACCCGGCCAAGGGACCACTGTGTTTTCAGACTGTTACCACAGTCATAATTGATCATCGTTAAATCAATTAGTTATTGTTGTTTTTGTCTCACCATCTCTGATTTGTGTGCGTGCATGTGTCCTCATTCCATATAGATAAAATAAATGCAAGTCTTGTATGACAACATATTTAATTTATTGTCTATCTTGCATAGATACATAGATACAGCCTCTTCTCGTGCTCACTGATTTATTTATTATTTCCCTCGACTTCCCAGGAGAGCTTATTGAAAACTTTTTTTCTGCAGTCAAGAAGAAAGAAAGTAGTGCTAGCCAGCACTGCGAAACAACTTTTAGGGATGAAAATAGACACACATGCACGTACGCACACACGCACGCATGCACGCACACACACACACGGCACGCTCTCACGCACTCACACAAACACACACAATCACTCTCGCACGCACGCACAGCATTGCAGACCCATGCTCTTCTGTCCCCAATAAAGTGGAAGCATTTCCCTTCACCTAGTAGTTTAATTGAGCTGCCGAGTGCATAAACCTATGCAGGTTTTCTCCATAACAAGTGAGATTTGCAGGGTATGCAGACAGGGTATGCAGACATCCCAGGGTCTTAAGAGACAAGGATAGTTGGGGCGACCTTGGGTTAGAGATTACTGGAACTCTGCAAAGGTCATGAGTTTGCTTGTATTCTTTATTTTTCATTTTATTTATATATCTTTTTTTCTTACTGTTCCTTTGTTACCTACGGTATTTTGTACTTCTTATTGTAACAATTTTCCATTATGCTTCACTTTACAATAATAGTTTTTAGTGTGTGTGTGTGTGTGTGTGTGTGTGTGTGTGTGTGTGTGTGTGTGTGTGTGTGTGTGTGTGTGTGTGTGTGTGTGTGTGTGTGTGTGTGTGTGTGTGTGTGTGTGTGTGTGTGTGTGTGTGTGTATATTTTTTTAATATATATAATCTTTCTTTTTGAGCGGTGGTTACACCGTCTCCTATACGTGGCCGTGTGTGTATGCGTGTGTGTGTGTGTGTGCGTGTGTGTGTGCGTGTGTGTCTGTATGTAGCCTGCAGGCCTGCAGTACCTTTTATGACCACACATGTTAAGGGAGGGGCGCTGTTGTTCAGGCCAGGCCAGACCAGGCACATACACACACACGCACACACACACACACACACACACAGGGGGGAAAGGGGGGGGGGGGGGGGGGTAAACCACCGCTCAGTTCACACGGGTGTGATTTTTAATGTAATTGTGAATTTAGCCATTGAAGTTGGTAGGGTTATTATTGTTATTGTTGTAGTTTTCATTGATAGAATTGGACAAATCCTATCCTTTTTCTTTGCCTTCACCACCATTCTAGATGTGGGGTCCTTTACCACTCATCCCATCATCTTTGCTGACATCAGTCGCTAAAGCCCAATTTAGCTTGTCTCTTCCCTGTCCTTCAACAAATTAACCTCTCTCCCAAGTTCCCAACTGAGAGGCATTGAATGGCATACTGCCGTTAATGTATAACACAGAAGTGCTGCCCTTCAATGGGCTTTGACAAGTTAATGAAGCGTATTCCCCGTGTTTTTTGACGTCAATGTGGAGACAATGGCGGCATTGATGGAGAGGGTGTCCCCCTGCAAGATGTGGGCTTCATATAGCTGTGATGAGTTCACCTGGTCCAATGCTGCCTGCTTCCAAAGAGGAAGGTTGGGAATCTCTTTCACAGCCATATACGCATAGAAAATCACTACCGTACACGGAGTGTAAAAGTCTACTTATAAGGTCTCCTGTTTTTACACTCTCTAACATTAAAGGGCAATTCCAGGCTAAACCTTATGCCCCCCTTAATTTCCTATTATCATGATTCTTCCTACCTGGTTTGGTGGATTTCTGTCATTGTGGCCTCTCTTCAGAGATCTCCCGACCCCTCCTCACAGCGAAAATGTGGCTAAATATACACAGACAAAAGCGCAATTATTTGCCGTTCCAAAGTTACTTTTTTTCTTCATGAATCGTCTTTTTATAGTTCCAAGAGACGAATATACCTGCTGTTAGATCCACCACTTGCAGTAATCGATGAGAAGACAGCTGTGTTTACTTTCAAGAGAGCTTAGGCGATTTCCGGTTACTACGCTTTTAGCGTAACTTACGCATCTACGTAATGTAGGTATGTAACTAAAGGTATTCTAGAAGCTTACTACGCTAGAAGCTTAAGTTATCTGCTCTTTCATACTACTAGATTCTAGCGATCAACAGACTAACTAGATTATATTCTTTTTGCTGATATTTTTATTTATTTATACCACGATGCCTTGTTGTGTATGTACTGGCTGTAATAACTCCAGGAGAAAGCCTTCTTTGCGCTAAAGAAGTTACGCTAAAAGTGTAGTAACCGGAAATCACCTAAGCTCTCTGGAAAGTAATCACAGCCGCCTTCTCATCAATTACTGCAAGTGGTGGATCTAACAGCACGTCGATTCGTCTCTTGGAACTATAAAAAGACGATTCATGAAGAAAAAAGTGACTTTGGAACGGCAAAGATTCGCGCTTTGTCTGTGTACATTTAGCCTCATTTTCGCTGTGAGGAAGGGTCGGGAGATCCATGAAGAGGGGCGACAATAACAGAAATCTACCAATACAGGTAGGAAAATCATGATAAAAGGAAAATTGAGGGGGGCATATGGTTTAGCCTGGAATTACCCTTTAAGGATTTTATGGTGTACTTAATAACACTATACACCGATCTTCTCACATCACATTTACATATCTACCTACTGTACCTACTCACCTGTCTGTCTCTACCTGATAATTGACTGTAATGTACTGTATGGTCCATTTTTATCGAGTCCTCCACTTTCTCTGACTCAGACATGCACACGCGCACGCGCGCGCACGCACACACACACACACACACACACACACACACACACACACACACACACACACACACACACACACACACACACACACACACACACGCACACACACACAATCTCTCACAATCTCTCTCCCCTTATTTTTTATTTTATTTTTTTGGACAGCTGCTGATTTGAATCCCCTACAAAATCCAATTATGTTCCATTAATATCATCTTCTCCTTTTCTGCTCTCTGCCCCAGCTGCGTTCATACTATGCTGGCAAGCAAAAACATTAAAGCCGAATGGAAACAATTGCAATGTTTTTCTGCATTGTATGCGGCGCACAGTATTTATATCAGTGTACTCTGTGTTTATTCCAGACAGTATCTCTGTGGTTTCTGTACACTCCCTGGAGACGTGATTGCCTGGTAGCTCATTTGTCATTGCTCCGAGTTCATAAACATATACAACACCACATAAGAGAGGTTCAACTGTTTTGGTTCTGTGGGTGGGGATTTTATGAAGCTAACTCTTGAGCCTCCTCCTCCTTTCCCCTGCCTTCCAAACCACAGACAGACCCACCACATCACAAAGATCTGTCTATGGCGTGTCGTGCCGGCGTCATTTATAGCCACTCATAGCACAGGACCTCCCAACTACTGTCCCTCATCTTGTGCTTGTCTCATAAAACACGAAAAAAAGCTGCACCTTTTAAATATCACTCTTCATTGCACTTCATCATTCTCCATTGTTGTTCCCATTGCCCCTATCTGACTCTTCAGAGCTCTTTGCGTACGCAGCTCTGCTCTCTTTGCATATTGTTCCATTTGCTCATGGCGCTCTGAGGGAATGGGGGTGGGGGGGGGGGGGGGGGGGTGCTGATGGTTGCGATTAGTTCTGGATTGAAGACGAGAGTGGGAGAGGAGGCTTGGATGAACTTCACCAGCAGACAGTCTAATTAGAGACATGCCTGGCTGGCTCCCACAGCGCAGACCTGACTGAAGAGCCAATCGCCTTGCCCCAAAGAAGGAATGACCTCACTTGATTGGCTGGATGGAGGACCGAGAAGCGTGCCTGTAGAGATCGTGTGTCTGATATATGTGACACTGATGCAAAGTCTGTCTGGCGGAGAGAGTGTGTGTACAGTAGGTTGTACAATAGTTAATAATCACAGATAAGACTTTCACAACCCTTAAGAAAACCTTTACTTGTGGCTTGTGTGCACGCACAAGCAAAAAAGATACCATCAGTGGTATACGCTGACAGTACTCCTCAGATCTGCACTAGTTGACAGAAAGAGCGTGTATGTGTGTGTGTGTGTGTGTGTGTGTGTGTGTGTGTGTGTGTGTGTGTGCACGTGCGTGCATGCGCGTGCTTCACACACGCGTCAGACAGACAGTTGAGCGTTCCAAGTCTGCACAGCGCTGTTTACCCTGCACTAATAGAGCATGTAAGACATGCATCATTTAAAAAAGAGCTCATATCTCCTTCCCTGCCCGGACTCCTCCACTGTCACGCCTTGGGGACTCCATTAGACTGCCACATACACATGTGCTCGTTCGCGTGTACACAAACACACACACGCGCACGCACACACACACAGCACACACGCACTAACGGAATAGAAACACTGCCTGCTTCACAGATTGCTTTGGCAAAGGTGAACATGGGTCCTTTTTCCTTCGTACTCGCCTCGTGTTCCCAGATGTCTTTGTCAGATTGTTGCAAAGTCTTCCAAGTGATGGTCACTCTGGTCAGGAAGTGTGGTGTGCTCCAGTGGTCTGGGTGTAGGGTTCAGGGCAGCAGGGGGATGTGGTATAGGTGGTGAGGCTGCCTGGTGAGGCAGTGTCGCGGCTCCGAGCCAGAGAGGCCCGGCAGGGTGAGCTCATTAACAACAGGACGTACCCCTGAACCTCTAAAACCCAGGCCTGCATTCCACCTCTCCGCTGCCCCCTGGGACCCATCTGGGGGTTTGGGGGCTGTGTGGGGGGGGGGGGGGGTGGGGGGGGGTTAACCGTGTAGTGTTTTCATTGGACCCTCGTCACAGTCTCGTGTGCGTTCCCTCCCCCATCCTCAACCATAAATACAGAGCAGAGAGAGTGGCTGTGTGTTCCTGCCTCTTCAGGTGTTTATGGCTTTCTTGCTCCTTCACACTGAGCTCACAGCCAGGGCCTGGCCGCAAACGCTCTCACACACACACACACACACACACACACACTCTCACACATACACAAACACACACGCACACTTGCACGCACATTGCTGTGCATGGTCTCAATAGTAGACAAACACCTGCTCCCATTGCCTCAAACAGACACAGAACAAATTTGCAGGCTTAAACTGAACCAGCGGGACCTACTGTACATTCAACTCTGGCATAACCTTTCTAATCTGCACCTGCTGTGACACAGGTTTTCAAAGTGGGCGCCACCAGATTACCCGATCTCTGTCTGTCTGTCAGCCCGTCTGTCTGTGCGTGCAAGAGTGTGTCTGTAGTTCACGTATCTCATGAACCGTCCAACCAACCGACTTCAAACATGGCATGCACACGTCACAACGACCCGAGGGAGTGCAGTGCCCAGTGTCGAGTTGAGTCAAGTCATATAGGCCGATCCGACTGATATGCCCATATACTCTACGGGCATGCCCACATATTCTATATTTGGGCAAAAAAGGGACACAGAAAGACAGACAGACGGGTGCAACGCCGGAACAGCGGGTACACAGGGCATTGCATAACTGTGTGGGCCCCGAACACATTTTACTGTGCACCCAGCTGCTTGTGCGCCCCACTGACAAGCAGGCAAGGCAGTAAATCATTTTGTCATTGGACATCATTGCTACTGTTTCCGAGGGGAACACGTGGGTTGGAGAAGCCCTATCTGCTCTATCTGCAGCTGTGATTGGTGTGAGCGAGACAGACAGAGGGTTGATGATGTCATTGCTGTATTATTTCTGTTGGCGGTCCTCCATGTGGTCTGGCTTAAATGCTCCATCTCACCTGATGGGGACTGCAGCCCCATGAGAGAGTGGCTGTCTGGTGTCTGTCTGCCAGAAAGCAGTTGGATCAGCACAATAAAATCAAAATCAACTAATTGCACTTTCTTATACAACTTCTGGCTGCTTCTCAGCTAAAAGAGCATAGACTTTAAATGTGGAAATAAAGTGAAGTATTCCAGTGTGTTTATACTCTGTCAGGTTCCACATTTGCTTAGTTATTTTGTTGCATACGCAGTAAAATCCTCAATTTCAATTGTACTGAGAGTCTTAATGTAATGTATTCAGTGCAGGCACAAACACTCATAACCTGCAATATAACCTGAACATTATCTGTCCACGATCAGGTTAATGCACACTTCATTGGATGTACTATGGAATAACACACCGTACCTCTCTGATTCTTTTCAAATACCCCCCACCCATCATTACATCCTATTTACAGAAGAACTAAAGGATTATTCCAGTTAATGCGTTTTATATGAAACCCCCACTTTGCCTCTTGTAAACCTAACCACTCAAGTAAACAGAGACCCATTGAGGCAGAGTAAACTGAATCTTCAGCCTGATGAGCTCTCAACCTGAGACAAAGCTGAGCATTAAGTTCTGAAAGTCCCCTGCTCAGTTCTATAGCCAGCGCTCCTCCTCCCCCCTTTTCTTACCCAGACCGGACAGGCCAGAATCCATTCACTCCTTCCTCCATGTTGGGAGAAGATGGGTGTGTAAAACGAGAAGCAAACAGTGAAAGGATGGCATGGCTCCAAAAGGACACGTTTCGCTAAGTGCTGCCAGGTAGAAAGCAGGGAGCGCGAGAGAGGAAGAGGAGTGCAGGATGGCCTTTTCTCCCTGGCTTATTGTTAGCCCTGACACTTGGCAGGGAACGGGATGGCACTGTTGTTTTCAGACAGTGGAAGTGGGTGGGTCTGGTTGCTGGTGTGGGTGGGTGGGGGGTGGGTGTAATGGATCATTGTAATGGATACAGAGAGAAAGGGGAAAGGGAAGGTTGTTTGGCATGTTCTAACCCTAAAAAAAAAGACAAAGACCAGAATGGAGCTGTGATCATGGTGAGCATCATTCATGCGTTTCCTTTCAGCCCCTAAACCTCAATTCCCATTTGAGTCACAGAGTGGCAAAAAAAATATTGTTGCAGCAATGTTACTGAACTTTATGTTCTAAATTGTATTTGAGGCCCCTTGTATTTACACACACACAGCTTAAGCGCTACAGATGGGTGACCCTGTCAGAGCCATGCACCAATACCCTCTATCCCCCCGGGTGTGAGTGGGTAGCAGCGGGGGATAGCCACAGGGACGCCAAAAGGGTGAAAGGCCAGACAATTGAGGGGTGCCGGATTTGTGAGATTTTGCTGCAGAAGAATAGCAAGCATTGTTCCTTAAGTGGCTGCACTGTATCCTCACCATCATAGGGACTTTCTTGACATAATCATTTGGTGTCAGTTATAGATTTCTGAAACCCATATGGATGTATGTAAGCCAGTCGTACGAAGGGAAAACAATGTCCCTCTTTTTTAACGCTTGGATATCGGTTAATCAAAACTACGATTAAAGCCAAAGCGAGGCACACTTAAGTGTCCCAACATTAAGTAAGTGTAGAGGAAGATGAACGCCAAAGATAGCCGGAGAGAACTGAATGCACTTTGCAGCATACTTAACGTTTCTTTATAGTTGTGGTTTCCTTGTCCTTTATACCACATTCTTCCTCGACTGCTGGACCAGAATGTTGTGGTCGCTGTGGACACCTGCCAGAGGTACCAAGATTCCTGAGGTCTTTGTGAGTGACAGTTGAGACTGGGCCTACAGGACCAACACTCTCCCTCTCTCTGTGAAGTGTTTGTGTAACAATGATGGAGGCCTTCTCACTCTTTGGTCCACATAAGGGTTGGGAGAGAGGACGCACCAGGAGATGTATTACCAACACGGCTCAGGATCACTCATCCATCTGAGCTGCTCTTTTTTTTTTTGCGAGGCTGGAATTCCTTTCTCCTGGCCACACCTGACAGAGCACAAACCTCAGTCTGGGGCTACAACTTTGTGTTTCATAGAGCAGCAGCAGAGTGTGCTCTGGTTTTACCCAGGGCCCTCAGTCAGGGCCAGGGGCGTCACAATCGGGGGGGGGGGGGAGGGGGGGGGGGGAGTGGGACTGAGTTACTAGGGCCCCAATCTGGCCAGCCATCGTCAAAGAAAAAGGAACGCCCACTCGGGTTGTCCCTCTTCCTTTTCAGTAGCTATAGCTACAGACATGTCTCAAGAGAATGTGAGGGCCCATGGTGGAGGGACCTTAATTATTTTATGCTTTAACTATTGAAAAATAGCAGATATACAAGTTGTGAAAATGTGTGCAAATCTTGTATTTTTTCAAGCGAACATTTGTAACTCAAATTTTGCTTCTGGGGGGGACCCTGGAACTAGATATTTTGAGATGGGGGTCCGTGGCCAAATACATATCATTTTGGGGGTCCTTCACATGAAAAAGTTTGAGCACCACTGACATAGAAACAGGTTTTTCCAAAAACCTCGGTGCCGCACTGTGAGCTTGTATATCTGCTATTTTTCAACAGTTAAAGCACAAAATAACGCGTAATAATGCGTTCCCAGTCTAAATGAGTTAAACCCCTTCCCCCTATGAAGACCATTCATGGGGGGCCCGCAGTGAATCCTTGTACCCAGGGCCCAGAATTTGGTGTGACACCCCTGGTCAGGGCCGAGACAGCTGCTGTCAGCAGCGGCCCTTCGTTACTCCACTCGGCAGCTGTCTGATGAATCTATCTGTGGGTGGAGGGTAGAGATGGCTATCATCGCTCCATAAAATTAACATAAACACCCAGCGAACGCGCTGATGTGCCCCCGCTCCACGCTCTCCTGCCTCTGTATCTACAGTACGGAATGAAAGTTGAGGTGAAATTGTCGGTGAAAGATGCGAGCGTTGAAAGAGAACAGAAGACGCTGAGATGAGCACAGGATTAACCCATTTAGGCCTAGGATTATTGACTGCTTGGTGCCGCGCTGTGAGCTTGTATATCTGCTATTTTTGAAAAATCGTGAACATTTGAATTTTGACCCGATTCTATAAGTGTCTTTTGAATCCTTCTAAGGTTTTTTGAAAAACCTATGTTTCTATGTCAGCAATCTGGCTTAGCCATCGTCAAAGAAAATGTACTTTTCACGTTCACTGGAGCTCAGTTAGTCTGTTCTTGAGAGACTAGTATGTCAGTGGTTCTCAAACCTTTTCATGCGAAGGACCCCCAAAATGATATGTATTTGGCCACGGACCCCCATCTCAAAATATTTAGTTCCAGGGACCACCCAGAAGCAAAATTTGAGTTACAAACGTTCGCTTTGAAAATACATATATTCAAAGATTTGTACAGATTTTCACGACTTTTTCAAAAATAGCAGATCTACAAGCTCGCAGCGCGGCACTCGGTGCCGCGCTGTGAGCTTGTATATCTGCTATTTTTGAAAAAGTTAAAGCATTCAATAATTCTAGGCCTAAATGGTTAAGAACCACTACACCAGCAGACCAACAGGGGAGCCACAGAGAGTAAAAGAAAAACAGAGTTGACCTGTCCGTATATTTTATTTTTCTGACATCTTAGGCAGATTTCTCAACAACGTCAGCCCAATGCTTCTTTGGCAATGTGGTCACTGGGGGGTTTTAACTGACGTGTGGTCTTCACACTACAATAGTTGTACGTGGTGCTGGTCAATATTCCATGAGTCAGCCAGCCGTAGCACTGATAGGCGGGTAAACATTGAACCTTTTTTACCGTGGAGGCAGTGCAGTGTCTGGAGGGCTATATCTCACGTCTCAATTATGATAACTCTCCCCAAGATTTCCAGCCTCATACCCACATAGAAATATGGAGAAAAACTTAAGTGCTGAAATTGCACAAAATTACATTCATTTTCCACTTGCTTCGGGGACTTATCTCACCACAAAGTGATGTCATGTGTAATTCAAAAACCTTTATACAGCTTTAAAATTAAATGCTTTTTTTTTTATAGTGGTCTGGTATAAAGTCTGTTTTATGTAGATTGATGTATAATGAGTTTTAAAGACTTATTTGCCCTAAATTGTCACTTGTAATTTTACAGCTTTCATAAGCACTTTAACATTGTACAGATAAAACATTAAAGGCCTACCAAGTCGGTGACCTTGTCATCGTAATACTTTGCAATGTGTAGGGAGGAGGGAAGACATGGAGACTCAAAATAATTACTATTAACGAATCAATTAAAACCTTATAGAGAGCTGAAAATAGAGGCTGAGTGCAGTAGAGGATTGTTCTTGATAGTTTTGGTTGACAGCTAGATGCTGAAATCTTTAGTCACATAAGGTGTGCCTCAATCAAGTTTCACCAGGGGTGGAATGGGCATCTGGCATACCGGCATATGCCCAGCGGGCCGACCATAAAAGTGGGCCCGTGGGGCCCAAAAAAACTATCCATAAAGGCCCATTTTGACACCATTTTAGGATAATTAGTCATTTTTAGGCTGGCCGGCCACTAAGTGTGACATCTTGGCCCACTGACTTGTCTATCATCTGAATACCAGCCTAGTAGCCCAATCACAGGCTACTGTGGCCCAGGTGTCTCACCCAAACATAAAACAGCTGAAACAAGCCCACAACGCGTCGCTGCCTCGACACTTTGTGGGCTTGTAGATCTTCTATGTTCGGTTTGCGCCGGTTGTGGTGGGCCGGTCTGCGCCAAGACATACCAGGGCCGAATTTGTGTCCCAATCTGGCCCTGAGTTTCACTCTCATGCAGTACTCACAGTCACTATACTGTACCATGGTTTGTTGGAATATCCAGATGTAGAATCCCATTCTCCCCACTTCCTTAAGAGAGAGAGAGAGAAAAAAAACATGCACTTCCTCACACACACCCTCCATATCTGTGGGTGCCACAGCTCGATTTATTTTAGACATTTTTATGCCTGGAGTCCGACCAGGGGACACATCCATCCAGTTTTACTATAGGCCTACTACCCAATGCCTTGGGAACTCGGGTCCCTTGTAGAGCCAAGACAGCCAGACCTCCTTCAGAACACAACTCATGCTGCCAGACATAAGGGACGTAGAGGGGAGAATAGATAAAGCACACATATCGTCGTTGTCGGGTGGAAACCTTGTATGTCCGAAACCATTTGTTTTGTATTTATCATTTTTAAAATGATTTAAACTAGTGAAAACAGCCAATCTACAAGCACACAACGCCTCGAGGGGTGCGAGGCGTTGTGTGCTTGTAGATCGGCTGTTTTCACTACTTTTGTGCGATGGCCTTTTATGATGAAGCAGTGCTTTACTTTGCGAAAAAAAAAATACAAATTTGAAACTTGGAGATACGAGGTTTCTGCCCGACAGTGACGATATACTGTATGCGTGAACAATAGTATATAATACACTAGTGCTTACACACTCACACACACAGACGACACAGCCTAACACACACGCAGATGGCTGTGCACGAGGGAGAGATAGCGTGTTGCAGGTTTGGCCTGCAGTTGTATAATGTGTTCACGCATGTATTTGTGACACGGCTCTCCCATCGGCTCCAGCTGACTGAGGGGTGTAAATCTCTGGAGCCGGGAACTCGGCATGTTGCCTCTAACTGGGAACGTTGTGATGAATTACACTGCAGTGACCATGGGGGGTCTCGCCTAAAACATGATTTAGAACCTGCACACGTTGAAAAGCCAGGAAAAGACCCCTTTCAACATAGGTCTCTCGCAGATTGTTATATAGTGTGAGTTTTCCCTCATGAGCGTCTTAAGTTTGTTATGAAACTTGGTAATGTAACCCAACCCTTCCTTCATTGACAGTGTGAATATGACCTTTAGCCATTAAATTACCCTTGTGTTAGTACAATAATGACATAATTGCTGTAATAATATTATATCCACATGTGGAATAACATTTAATATTGTGTTTGAGTTTTGCATGAGAGTAAAATCTATGAACAACATCACAAATTAATCACGTAATTGCTTTGGACTCCATCACCGTCAACATTGCCTATTGACATTTGTATTTATTTAAGTTTAAATCCTGCTGTTTGTGTAAGAAACTGCCAATTAAGCCATGTAGAGCATTTATGGAATATGTCCATGCAGATATCACATTTAGAAGTATTATAAGTGTTATTATGTACAAAATTGATGTGAGGACAATTTAATTTCAAAGCAAGAAACATTTTACATTCATAGTCTGCAAACTATGGCACCAAGGGGTCTTAATGTAGCCTGGTAAAACTTCCATGACCAGGGCAGGGTGGTTTACCAGGCTATAGCGGTCTGGAGATACACGCACATCCACACACTGCGACAGGTGCTGGATCAAATAAGTAGACTGAAGAAGAGGAGAATGAATTCGCACACTGTCTCACAGCTCCCAATTAATTTTATTACACAGCGGGGAAAAAACACAACGTTTTGGCCTATCCGGCCTTCATCAGGTGTATCAATACTCTTGGCCAACTCTTGCCATTGGCTCTTGGCCAACTCAAACCATCAGCTTCACTGCTTGGCTTTTGTGCTGCTAAGCCAACTGGCTCCCCTAATGGCTAAAGGCTCAGCCTCGGACACACTGTACGATATTTAAGTGGTTGGCGATATTTATTGGATCTTTAGAGTATTCCACACTACAGGACACGAGTGTCTTTCTTGAAATCGGCTGTCATAATATCGTTGTGGTTTTCACACTATGAGATTGATCACCGGCAAGGGATCACACACTGCCAGATATTTCACCAGGATGCGATCTAGACCCGAGACTTACAGTATATAGCCAACATTTGTTTTTATACCAATGTCCAACGAAAACGTGAAAGGCTCCCGTGGCCGTGATATGTGCATGCAGCGAGGCAGGACGCAAATGATTTTCATTCTGTTTCTCTCCGTGCACAAACACACACACACACACACACACACACACACACACACACACACACACACACACACACACACACACACACAGAAAGAAGCGCTCGGGAAGGGATCGCCGAGCGCTATTATCGCGTCCAGATCTTCTCGCAGTGCCTTTCACACACAACAAGCAAAACATCGGCGAGCAAAGTCCGATCTTGCTGCAGATCGGTGGTTTTGTCAGCGACCGCCAAAAATGGTCGGCGACAGCATAATCGGCGCAAAAAGGCGTGCATTGTGTACAAGCCTTAACCCGACACTTAACTGTCGGGTTAACGACGCTTAACTAATTGGCAGAGTTCACAATTTGCATAACATTTGTGTCACATAGCACAGCACTATAAATGGAACTACTTGCATTGTTCCCGACATGTATGGCCCCAAATAGACCAGCGCCCAAAGTGGACAGTCCTAGTTGCTGAAATTCTAATGTTTAAATATTTATTTTATACAATGTGAATTGTTAGGGCGCATGCCACATGGGCTCTAATGCAAGTCCCTGGTTCGACTGCCAGCCGGCCGGACTGGTTGCTGCATGCCACTCCCTGCTTTCTCTCTGTGTTTCTCTGTCTCTCTTCAATGTAACTCTCCATAAAGGCCCATTCTGTGCCATGTGGACATCTAATTGTATGCGTCCATAACACTAGCACTGTGCTATAATGAATAAAGGTACTGTATGGGAGCCTTTTAGTGTGCAGGCTTCCTTTTCATTTATTCTACACAGTTTGATGTGGAGCCTTGGCAGCTGCTTGTGCCTGAAGGGTTCACAAGGCTCTGGTGTACAGTGATCTTACTACGACTACCAGAATCCTGCTTGACGTTTGTACTTGAAATGGTTCAGCAGTTTCTCACAGTGTGATATGAGGCAGCGGAGTGAAGGGTGTTGTTGAAAAACCTTCTACATGCCAATAGGGAGGGGGAGTTGGGGGGTGTGACGGCTAGATAAGGCCCCCCCCCCCCCCCCCCCCCCCCCCAACTACCCCGGGCCGTCCAATACATCAGCCCCTAATGCAGCCCCGCAGGGTTGGCCGACCCCTGTTGACCTGGAACTGTGATCACACAGTCTGTTTTATTAGCTGACAAGAGCACCTGATTGATGGCGCTGTATGATTGTGCTGCTCTATGGCCTGTTGTTATTTTCTGCTGTAGAGCCAGCGATGGTTCTGTTCCATGTTTTGATCTCTGTTGTCCTCCTCTGATCATGTAATCCGCCGACAACCCTCCATGGGAACCTGTGTGTGCGTGCGTGTGTGCGTGCGTACGTGCGTGTGTGTGTGTGTGTGGGTGTGTGTTTTCTTTCATCCTTGTGTGCATTTCTTTTCACAATCAGCACTGTCTGTGGGCATGTTCTGTTGAAGTGCCTTTCAGATAGATAAGACCCACATTCTGGTGTGATGGCAGAGAGGTTAAAGATGAAGGAGTGAAGGCATCATGAATGGAACCATTACTTATTTTTTTGCCTCTCTCTACCAGCCCCTATCTTTACTCCCTTCCATGTTCTTTTTTTTTCTTCTGGCTCCAGTGTTCTTTCGCTCCCATCTGCTGAGTGCCGATCCTACATGAATTGTAGGAGGCATGTTGAATTGCTCTGTGAGAGTGCAAGTCTTGTTTGCCCAATATGAATTACCAGTCACAGGCTTACAGTCTTAAGTGGGTCTGAGGATGAATGTCACAGTAATGCTGGAACACTTCATCACCTAGCAGCATGGCTGAGAGATGGGGGAACGATGTGGGAGAGAGAGACAGACAGACAGAGGGAGAGAGAGAGAGAGAGAGAGAGAGGGAGAGAGAGGGAGAGAGAGAGAGAGAGAGAGAGAGAGAGAGAGAGGGAGAGAGAGAGAGAGAGAGAGAGAGAGAGAGAGAGAGAGAGAGAGAGAGAGAGAGAGAGAGTTGGACAGAGAATAACAGATAACAGAGACAAAATAATCGTTTGTCTCCAGGGGTCTCCTAGAGACTGAGGTCTCTGCTGGCCTCCGATGACATATCCTAGCCAAAAACTCAAAGAGGCAAAACCCTACTATATCTGTTGTACATGTCTGAGAGCACTCATCATCACACACTTCATAAATCCTATCTTAAAAAAGAACAACCCTCCCTTTGCAATAAAATGCTGGTGCACTGATTACTTTCCACATTTTAGCTTGGCTTTGTCATTGTTATTTATGTTCTACTGCATGTTTATCTTGCTCAAATTTGGAACACGGTTACCTTCAATCATGTAGCCTAATTTAAAGGTCATTTGATGGCTGGTCAGATAAGCGTATTAAAGTGGCTCCTGTTGCCTACGCAGATTTAAATGTATACATAATACGTGCCAAAGGAAAGTTCCTAATATTACAGACAATATTTAACTCAGATGGTTAAATAGTGCAGACTCATGCAGTCTGGCTGTCAATGTCAGTGGTGTTCAAAAGGAACAAAATGAAAGTAACTGCTGAGTTCACATTGATGTATTTAAGTAAACAAAGAAATTGTGTGAGTATCCATCAGCAGAAATATTTACAAAACCTTTAAAGAAAAGCACATTTATAATGGACCTCTATGGCCATAAGTTGAATTATTCTTCTCATGTCTTGAATGAACTAGATGAGTCAGAGATGATGAATAAAGGATTCAGTAACTCCAATTTCCCATCTGTCTGAATATGTATTAAGCCTGATTTATGGTCCTTTACCAGCAGTAAGATGCTGAAGGATGTACAGTAGTTTGCTGAAGTGTCATTGAACTCTCACTTAGCCAAATAAATAGTTAACCCCTACTAGTCCATTATTGTAAGTAGTTTATATTGCCTATATTCCTCTTCTTTCTCTCCTTCTATCCCTTTCCTATTTCTTCCTCCGTTGCACATGTAGTTATGTAAGACGCACAGGGGCCTGGTGCTTTCTTTCCACACACTTAAGCATCCACATTGCAGCCTGCAACTAAGTAAACAGTATATGACCCTGATCTAAAGACTAGCCTGTGAGAAAGGCCGACTCACCCCTGAGTCCTGGATCCAGTCCTCTAAGCCTCCAGCTCTCTTTAGCTTATCATCCCTTTGTAAAATCCACAGAGCATGCATACTTATCTCCAGCGGTGCAAAACACAAACAAACCATGGGCCCCCATGTGGAAGGAAGAGGGGGCTCGCTTTATTTCAGTTTGTCAGAAGGTGCAGACATGAGACAGAACCACGTTTGTGTAACATAACCCAGACTTTAGAAGTCCTGGTTGTTAGGTACGGGAGAAGGAGAGCTGAGGGTTGGCTGTTCCTCCAGATAGATCATGAAGATGCAAGAGGAGTCAGGACAGCTGGTTGGAGATCAGATGATAAGCACAAAAGACCATCATGGACCTACACACACTCTTCTCTCCTGGCTGAAGAACAGATATGTACCAGCCGCTTAAATCACACATGAGAAAAAGTACACTCCCATAAACACGTTTTGTTTACTTGTTCATTAGATGCCAGGCTGGCGTGCCAGCTTTGCCAGTCAATGCTGTCTGGGCTTGCCTGCTTGGCGGTGTGGACAGATTCCAGGTTCTCTAAAGGTCATTTCACCTAATACTCCCTAGAGTATGCAGTATGTGCTGTTACAATCATGTTTTTGAAATTCAATGAATAGGTTAATGTAGGGTTAGTTGTAGGTTAATGGATAGGGATTGGGCCAGCAGCAAGTAATAATACAAATTTGTATAAGATTTTTTTTATGTCCCCACAAAGGTAGTGAGAGAGATGTAGCTGTGTGTGTGTGTGTGTGGTGTGTGTGTGTGTGTGTGTGTGTGTGTGTGTGTGTGTGTGTGGTGTGTGTGTGTGTGTGTGTGTTGTGTGTGTGTGTGTGTGTGTGTGTGTGTGTGTGTGTGTGTGTGTGTGTGTGTGTGTGTGTGTGTGTGTGTGTGTGTGTGTGTGTGTGTGTGTGTGTGTGTGTGTGTGTGTGCGCGCGCGTGTGTGCGCATGCAAATATCTACATTTTGTCCTTTGTATTCGAGGTCAAGGATCGAGATGCAGATACCCAAGGCTGTACATGAGGCCACTGAGATTCCTGCACGCAGACACAATAGTGTCACGTACCATGTTCTGTATGTGTGCTGCTGGTCTGAGTGTTTTCCCTCTGTGTGTGTGTGTGTGTGTGTGGGGGGGGTTCTGGAGGTGAAGTCAAGCTGGTTTATTTTCAGAAAGTGCCATGGGGGGGCTTACAAAACCATGTCAATCCTGCTGTTGTATTTCCGTGTGCTAGAGCCCACTGACCTGCCGTGGGCTATCTTTTAACACAGTTTGTTGTCTTTGTTGGATTAGCAAATAAACCATGCGGGTTCTTCTTCATAAACTATTAAAAACTGGCCAGGTGCTTTGAGGTCACAATGCACTGCTTCCTGCTGCGTTGCAATGTCAGAGATCAATCTCTGTTTGTTTTGCCTGTCGTCTGTTTTGTGGGATGTAGCAAGAGTCAGCATAATGAAAACAATGTGGTGTTTAGTAGTAGTAGTAGTAGTGATCAGGGCAGGGCCCAGATTACTAAGAAGCTTGCTCAGCTAAATCTAGAGTGTTCATTTCTGTAAGGGTCCAATTTTACCCTTACTGATTTAAATGAACACTGTGGATTTTACCGTGTGGGTGTGAACACGGTCCACATCCATGTTTCATTTACACATTTCCCATCATGAAAGGCCGTCTTTATTCCATGTAAAGTGGACACACGACACAGGAGGAAAGCCCTGATTCAAATCTCAATCATTTGTGATTTTCGTTCTGTGTTTGTCTAACCTCATGGGAGTCCAGGTCCAGCATACCTCCATTATTGTTGAGACAGCCCCGATCCACGTCTTTAGACCTCCCATAGGCCGGCCGTCAATCAGCACAGTGTGGGTTAGCACTGTGCTGGATTAGTGCAGGTTTGACCCCTGCCAGGTGTGTGTGACCTGTGTCACCGCCTCATGTCTGGGCTGTGGTGTCGTGTTGCCTCCCTGCGAGTCTCACCTGAGTGTGGGCTCTGTGTTCCACACGCTATCACCCCCAACCCAAAAGCCCAATCAGCTTTGATGCCGCCCTGCGGCCCCTGGAAGTAAGTGGGGTCTAATCCCACAGAAAGCCCTAGAAAGACACAGAGGAATGCGTGGCACACAGCGCACCATTCACCCAGGGATTACACTGAAAGCAGCTCAGCTTCACACACTCATTTACCCCACTCTGTGTGTGTGTGTGTGTGTGTGTGTGTGTGTGTGTGTGTGTGTGTGTGTGTGTGTGTGTGTGTGTGTGTGTGTGTGTGTGTGTGTGTGTGTGTGTGTGTGTGTGTGTGTGTGTGTGTGTGTGCGCGCACACGTGTGCGTTCGTTCGTTCGTGCATGCTTGTTTTATTATCCATGTGGGGACCAGAAATCCCCTCAAGCATAGTAATACCTGTCTAAATTGACCTTATAGCAACATTTTTTTAGGTCCCCTTGAGGGTGAGGGTCACTTTCATGGCTGATAAAGACTTTTAGAGACAAAGTTTCAGTTTGGGTTTAGGATTAGCCGATGTTATAGGTATCCAGGTGTTAGGTTTAGGGTTAGGGTTAGGGCATATGGTTAATTAATTGGTGGGGTATGTGTTGAAAACAACAAAGATTTCTTTTTCTTTCATTTTTAACAAAGAATTACCTTTGACGACATTCATGCATCTGCTTCCTGCATGTGTGCTTGTGTGTGTAATGTATGCATGCTTAGTTTACGTACAGTACTTGCATGCATTTTCGTGACATACATGTAAGCACATATGCATGCAATATGTGCACATGTGTTTTTGTGAGTGTGTGTGTGTTATTGGACCATGCTTCTGAAAGGAACCCTGTGTGCCATCAGCCGTGAAATAGCTGTCCTACTGTCCCCGTAAAGTGTCGATCTGGAGCCTGAAGTGGCTTTATAGACATCTGTAGCATGCAGACAGACAGACGGGCAGGAGCACCTTAGTGCTGCTGTCTCATATTCTCAGCCACTTTTCCATTCCCTTAGTAATTCTCGGATGCTCCGGTGTACATTATACTCCTAACGTCGTTGTTGGGTGGAAACCTTGTATGTCCAAAACCTTCCTTTTTTTGCAACAATCTAAAATAGTGAAAATAGCCAATCTAAAAGCACACAACGCCTCGCATTGCGAGGCGTTGTGTGCTTGTAGATCTGCTTTTTGTGCGACAGTCTTGTATGATGAAGTAGGGCTTTACTTTACGAAAAAGACGTAGACATTTGAAACGTAGAGATACGAGGTTTCTGCCCGACAGTGACGATAAGCTGGCTGCTTATGATCCAGATCCATATGTGTCTAAACGTGGAGACTCGCATCTCATGGACGAAACGGAGTCAAGTTCAACATGTGGATTTGATTCGCATAAGAGTTGTCTTTTGAACTCACCTGACAGTTGCACCACACCGCACAATCCACAGGCTGTCTGCAGAGTGCACTGCTGCTGCAGGAGCTCCAACGGTAGGATGTGAGCTGTCACATGGTGCCCTGTACCCTCTGGTGCCCTCTAGCTACAGACAGCTAACCTCTGACCCCAGGATTATCAATTACCTTGTTAGGAAACTGAAACCATGGGTGTGTGTGTGTGTGTGTGTGTGTGTGTGTGTGTGTGTGTGTGTGTGTGTGTGTGTGTGTGTGTCTGAACACATGCTCATGTGTGCTTTCTATTACATGCATGTGTGTATGTGTTCCTGCGTGCACATGTGTGCTCTTTGTGTGCTCTTTGTGTGTGTGTGTGTGTGTGTGTGTGTGTGTGTGTGTGTGTGTGTGTGTGTGTGTGTGTGTGTGGGTGTGCGTGCGCGCGCGCGTGTGTGTGTGTGTGTGTGTGTGTGTGTGTGTGTGTGCGCGTGTGTGCGTGTGTGCGTGTGTGCGTGTGTGTGTGTGTGTGTGTGTGTGTGTGTGTGTGTGTGTGTGTGTTGGCATGTATGTGTGTGGGCACATATGTGTGTCTCAACAGGTGCACCGTTGCACACTATAACTATGTGAAGACTGACACTCAGATTTGGCTTTAACTTGACAGTGAAGACAATGCGGCAGCAATCTGGAGCAGACCCATCAATCTGAATCTGAAGCAGGCGTGTAGAGGGAATACTGTTGACCCTGGCAGGCGGCCATTGCTTTGAGAGTTTATCCATATGTGACTGTCTTTATGCAATAGAGCGAGTGAATGTGCATCAGTGGGTGAATTTCATAAGGTTCTAGTGAAAGAGATGCGTCTAATTTCAGGCTTGTGTTTTGGGGGACTATTCTCTTACACTGAAGTATTCCTGTCTGAGTTTTTATAAGTAGAGATTTTTATCACTGTTCTAAACAGTATCAGTGTCAGTGACATTTTTATCTGTGGGGAGTACACAAGGCATCTAAATCACAGGCTTTGAGACCTTGCTGTCCACTTTAGTGTGAGTCTATATGAGTCAGACAGGCCTACAACAAAGAGCTTCTTCAAACATGCAGCCTGGCCGGCATACAGACACAGCCCACTGCACTTTAATCAGCCAGCCCTCCATGTCTGCCTTCCTTCCATGCATGAATGTACACTCTGCCAGGGAACCTATACAGCTCTGGATGTCACAATGTGGTGCCTCTTTATGTACAGTACTGTATGGCTATTACCAGGAGAAATGTGAAAGAAGTGGGGCATTTGCATGTTTTTACTTGACTAATCCATAATCAGCCCGTAATACGTAATCCATTATGGTCAGGGGAACTTACATGGCCTCTAGAGTTCTCAATTCATTTTAAGGAAGAATGTATCATTTCAGAAACGCATGATCATCAATAAAAAAACAAAGCTGGATTTCTTAATTCCTGAAAAATTGCCAATTCAGAGAAACATTTTCACCTGACACCAGCAATATATATATACGCTCTATATCTCTACTAGGCTGCTTCTTTTGGCAGACAGCATGTTTACATTGAGGACTGGAATTTTTGATGAGATGGTATTTTTTTTCTTTATGGTTACAGAGTGATGTCCACCCAGTCCCTGTGAGGTTTCCCTTTCTATCTCACCAGTACGATGTGCTATGAAGCAGTGCTCTTAGCTGTTTTACATCTCACAGTTTTCACAAACACTGAGTGGGCCTGAATGCCTCAAACGTAAAACGATCCAAGCTTATAAAGACAGAATGGAGATTAGTGTGTTATGTGAGATGTCCCAGTGGAACCTAGCAAATCAAATGATTTCGTATGGTGCAAGGAAACGGACAGAGAGAGAGGCTGAATCCCAAGGAAAATTCAAACAATGGAGAGAAAAAAGGTTCCACATTTTCATTTTAATACATACTCTAGTGCTCTGCCCTCTCAAACCTGACTTCATTTATAGAGCAGCAGATTATCCCTATATTCTCTGATTACCAAAAACTGTGAATCTGCTATTTTCGCTACTTTTAAACTTTTTGAAAATGGTTAAGACTGGTTTATGGTTTGCTGTTGAACCAGAATATCGCTGTAAGGGGACATGGAATGGTCTGTGGTCTGGCATTCACGGCTTGGCTCTGGTGTTTCGTGGTGCAGTCACTATCATGTAGTCATTGTGTTAGATTGGAGCTTTTTGTGTTTGGTTGTCATGGATGCTGTTATATGGCTGTCAGAGCAGACTCTTACTTGTGTTTGTTGTTTACGTGGGTGCTTAGGAGTAAAACGGGGTGATTTAAAGCCTTTTACTGGACAAGCATTACCCTCAACTGTTCTCTCACTCACAGATCACATCACTGGAGGGAAATTATGTGTGGCTGGTGCGGCAACAGGCCTCTGAGCCATAATAAGTGTAAGTTCAAATCAACCTTGGGCAAATAAACTTGTGCGATGGAATGGGACGTGTCCTTCAAACACTGAGGGCACAGGATTTACTTGTCCGGTACTGACTGTATATATACTGTAGCAGAAGACTTGGGGCAGGATGTTTAGCTGAAGGTTTGTGGATTGGCCATCTGCAGCCAAGCTTTCTACTTGGCTGCAGTTTGTAGGCCAAGAACTGAAGCTCTTGTCAACCTCTCTAGTATGGTAATGAACAGGGTCAGACTACAGAGTTCGCTGGCCAAGAATTTTACCACCATATTTTTCGCAGGGAGCATACACCAGAGTATGGAGGATGTTTCTCCTCCAGCACCATTGTTCTCATAGCAGCTTATTCCTTATAGTATGAATGTACAATAGATGTTCCTCTTTCTCTGATTATCGTTTTGCTGGCGTTTGTACAGTTGCTTTGCTGCACCCTGCACAAAGTCACCAGCCTCCATAATGAACAGAAGCAGGCTGCAGTGGTTACTAGATTGTTGTACAGTGGTGGAGGCCAGTCAGCAGGTCTAATTCCAAAGCTCGGCTGTTTTTAGAGTGCTTGTTTGTGGACCCACTTATGGCGGTGAGGAGTGGGTTTAATTGCTGTGGTGTGTGGGGAGTGTATTATGCGGAGAGGTCACAGACAAGATGTCCACTCCCTCTGCCACTCTAACGCTATACAGCAGAGAAGCATGCAGTTTTTATCCAAGCAGCCACCATCAACCATCAGGAGCTCTGCACTCCTGTTTATACTGGTTGCCCTGGTGATCACGGGGGAGAAGGGTTCGAAGGAGCGAGTGAATGCATGATGTTGAACTCCATAACATTTGAGTTCTTTGAGAGGGAGAGGATCACCAAGGGAAAGGGTGCAAAGATGCCTGCATGCAGGTCAACTGGGGTCATACATGAAAGGAACTGGGCTTGGTTTAAGTTTGTGGGTTATTGTGACTGTCTTAATAAAAGTGAAGGGTGTGAGTATATGGAACATCAGCATCTGCCCCACATTTTTTTATTAGACATCTGCTGGTTTCAAGCAGAGGAAATGTTTAAAACCCGGCGAGTGGATTTGTGGTGCAGCCTATCCCAACTGTGTTCTGTCTCAATCCCAGCTCGCTTTACTTCAACAGATGTGCCCGCCACTAATTTTAGCCACTTTACACGGACCGCAGCATTGTTTGTTTTCATGGCACAGAGAAAATTGTTTCCATTTTGCCATAAACTAACAATCTTTAAGGTTTTGGTGGGAGACCAGTGAATTACAGTTATTCCATTTTTAACCCCGCCTTAAAAAAACTTTTGCTCTTTTTTTTTTGTTTAGTTTTGCACTTTCTTGTGTTTGTTTGAATATTAGATACCATACTGTTGCTTTAGCCGACTCTTTGAGCACACACTGACACCCCCACTGTTATGGGCATTTAGGAATCATGCTGCCTACTGAGTGGACTAACAGTGGCTTAAGAGTGCGGGTGGAAAACAGAGAGCGCCACCCTAATGCTACACCACAAGAAAAGTGGTCAACGACAGTGGAGGTCGGCCCACAGTGGCTAGTAATTACAGGCAGAGGCAGTGAGTGATTGTCAAACAAAGCAGAATTTTCCTTTAATTAGCATCAATAAGTAAGTGGCTTGCAGGGATCCTCTGCAGTCCAGACAACCGTTAACACATTTACGAGGGCTCTTTTCGGAAAGTACAATATGTAGGAAGATGTCTGTGAGCAGGGGTTTTAATGGGTTTTGTTGTGGAATCTGGATGAAGGCTGCACCCTGCAGAGCGAGGAGGTCTACCTTACGGCTGCACAATGAAGTCAATCCCCTGAAGTCCGGGGATCCTCACGGGGGCACATGTGTGTTTGGTCCAGACAACACAGCCGTCAGCAGCCCACCGTCACACGAGCAGTCAACCTGCTCTGTAATTACACACTGCTGCCTGGAGTGGGAGGGTGAGGTGGGGGTGCATGTGGTAGACGGTGGCCAGACCGCATCAAACTGTCTGCAACGCAGACCCTGCCCCTATATCAGCACCAATACAGACGTGTGCTGGAAAAAGAGGGAAGCGAGTAAGTGAGAGGGGAGGCGGGGGGAGAGAGTGGCATTGTGAGAGCGAGCGAGAAGGACGTGGAGGCAGAGACGGAGGCGTGTGGGGAGTAACTACTCTGTCTGGGACAGCGAGGTGGGAGGAGAGGTGAAAAAAAAACTCCCTTTCCTGTGTAAGATTAGAGGCTCCGTCTGTGAGCACATCTGGATGGGCTGGAGGAGCTGTAAGGGCTGATCTCTGATCAGGTCAAGATCAGAGCTGCACTGTTCAGGATCAGCCAGTATAAATTGCCACTGATCACCTTAGCTTGGATTCCCTGTGATCAACCAGCATTTGTGTGTTGTGCTGCCAGTTAAAAGTTGATATGCCATCTGAGATTGATTGATTGTTAAAGATCCCTTCCTGGGCTCAGAGGGCCAAGCTCTCACTCTGTGTTGATTGTAGGTCAACTGACTATGTGTCTGCTGAGTGACGAGGTGTGTGTGTGTGTGTGTGTGTGTGTGTGTGTGTGCGTGCGTGCGTGCGTGCGTGCGTGCGTGCGTGCGTGCGTGCGTGTGTGCGTGTGCCCGCCCTTGTGCCTGTGCATGCTCATGATGTGACAACCTCTCTTGACCCTGCACACTCACCTCTGGGTCCTAGAGGCTCTGTTAATTTGCTCTGCCCCAACACCTCTGGATGATGTAGAAACCATAGTAGACATAGTAGAGGGCTGCCTTTTCTGTGCATGTGCTTTCTGAGTTACTAGATATGACGTGAAGATGGCGGTCTCTACTCTACCTGGCTTAGTGTAGTCCTACCAGTGATGATCCATCTTGTTCTAATTCTTTCCGCCAAAGCCCTTACCTGCTCACCTGTAATTACAGAGCTACAGTTCAACCAGCTGGACAGTCCAGAATGAGAACAGAATGCGGTCTGCACCGCGTTCAGGGTGTGGAGTGAAGTGTACTGTAGGTGTGCAGGGGGTATTTGGGGCTGGCAGGCCCAGAGGAAGGAAATGATCAGGGGTGTTCCCCTCAGTCAGTCACCTAATAAAAGAAAAGCTGGCACCCTGGGAAAGCATAGTAAATGTTGGGGTGTAGAGGCAGGATCGTGTTGGAAGCCTGATCCCTAAACCATTCCTTACTGACACCTTTCAGGTCATTTAAGCAGAGAGAGAGAGAGGTGGAGAAGGATTAGATTAATACAGGGGTTCCAAACCTTTTTAGGTTGTGATCACCAAAAATAAACATATATGAACTGGGAACCCCCACCCTGACAAGCACTTAATGTGACTCGGTGCCACAGATAAATATTGTGAAAATAGCTATTAAAACGGTCATGAAAATCCTTAAATTGTCACTTCATAAATGTGCAGATACAATGTATACACTTATGTTGGTTTGTTTACCATTGAGTGAGACATTTTCTTTACATTAACTCTTATACCGCTACGGACGTTCCCGTTCGCCCCAATTCTCGAGGTCGCGCCGCGCCAATACGGCCGTTCGTTCGTTTACCTTGTTGATGTCCGTAAGCTGATGAGGGGTCGCGCCGCTGTGTACTGTAATCACATCGCCCGCAGTGATGGTCTTAAAAATCCATTATGCGTTAACATCAACGGAGACCAATTCTCTTCCGTGTTGATTTTCTCTGGCCCTGAGGCTCTGTGGCCAGAGACTGCTCTCAATGTATGGCAAGCCATACCGGCCAAATTCACATTAATTCTTGCATGACGCCGCCCTCTGCTGCCTGGTCTGCCAAAGTGCATTGTTGCACAATAATAAAAAATGTCTATCTATCTACTATAACGTCGCAAAGGTAAGCCGCTTTTTGATGGCACCAGACCCAATAAATAAAGAAATAATCTGGCAGTAGTAGAGTTAAGCTAATCATCTGGGGACCCCACAAAATAATTTGGGGACCCCACTTGGGGTCCGACCCCAAGTTTCAGAACCACTGGATTAATATGTCACCTCAATTTGTCCGCCCTGGTCTAAAAACGAAAATGAAAAGGGAAACAGCTCGCTCAGCACACACAACCACTGAGTAACTGTACACCCCACTTGGCTTGTTTGGAGGAGCATAATGTTCTCCAAACACACACTTGTTTTTGCAATCCTGTATAGAGCATCAAGACAGAGACAAACACCTCTGCTGGCTGTTCATCAGCACCTGGTCATTAGCGATGCTGCAAGCGCTGAGCTCAGCTCGTCGCCCAGACAGAGATGGATCAGAACCTCGTAAACTGTGCTGCGTTCACTCGCCGCGGCCGTGCCATGCGTGTGTACTCTGGTGTTTGTGTTCACAGCTGCTGCCAGACCCCCATGTCTTCCCAGGTCTGAGGTAAACCAGTAAGACACAAGGAAGGAGGTTGTAAACACGACCTCAAGTCCCACGTGATGGAGTCCGCTCTTGGTGTCTGGCTCGTGTTGAAACAATTCCTTGTTGATTAAACTCTCTGAGGTCGCTGGGGCACCGAGGCAGCATTGTGGTGGGAGCTTGGCTGCACATAATCACTTACTCCCCAATGCAGACTGTATGAAAAGGACATCAGCACACATTGCCCCCATAAAACTTCAGAAGAGCTGACAAGCAGCTACCAGCCCCACAATTATGACTCTGTCTAAGTTTATTTTCTGTTCAAACAGAGAGAACAAATAAACCGCAATAAGTAATGAGTTTAGAAGATACAGATCCTGGAATGGGTCGCGCGCGCCGTGCGTGCGTGCGTGTGTGTGTGTGTGTGAGATCTGGGGCTCTGAAGAGACTAGGCTAGCTATGCTATGCTGTCTTGGTTTGGCTGGGCCGGCTAGGCTCTCAGCATGAGGGGTCTGGTTTATTTTCTCTGGGAGAGAATCACTGAAGTACTGACCTTGGCCCATTAATAATACAGCTGGGGGGGGGGGCAAAAGGAACACACGCTTTGAGACCCAAACTGACTACACACTGGCAGTAAACTCCTCTAGACCCCAGGACTGCTGTAGCGGCTGGTGTTGTTACAGTTTTACCTTCGTCCAGCCTCCACCGTCATCCTACTGCTGGGACGTATGGAACACACATGAAACATGGGAGGCTGTGTGATGTTTAAGTCTATAAATCATCTCTCACAGCCATCCATCATTTTCACCTAAATATACAGCAGTAATTGTGTGCTGAAATGAATTAAGGTGTGTTAAATTATAGTTGACCCAGGCGCTGTGACCTTCACATTTCTGGAGTGTCCTGATGTTAGATAATTGTGCCTGCAGGGATTAGTGAATGAGCAGAATGTTTGTAAACAATAGAAAAATCCATGAGTGAGTGAACTCATCAGAGACCCGAGCTCGGATCAGTGTACACTTGACCCCAAAGTCTGGTTTGTATGATTAGTGTGAACACTGTGTAACCACAGTGGTTCTCAACCTTTTCAGACCGCGACCCCCAAAATAATCATAATTGAACTGGGGACCCCCCCACCCTGACGACCACTAAGAGTTGAGGAATTACATTTTGTATAACACGGTTCTATTGTGAAAATAGCCGATCGGCCGGTAGATCTGCTATTTTCACAATTTCTGTCTCTAATATTTGAAAGTTTTGCCAATGTTTAATTAGTCATTTTAGTCTTAAAAAGTCCCTAAATTGTCACTTTAGAAATGTGTAGATACCCTCTATACCAGTGGTTCTCAACATGTGGTACATGTACCACTGGTGGTACTTGGGGCCCTCTCTGGTGGTACTTGGGCCCCCTCTCTGGTGGTACTCAGAGGAGTCTCCCAAAAAAGAAGAAAGTGGAGTGAAATATTTATATTATATTACAGGTAGTTCTTCTGCAATTGGTTGAAATAGGCTCTCCAGTCATGCTGAAATGAGCATACTAGCACAGTTTGCACGGAAGGTTCACAGACGTAGTAGGCCTAGCTAAATTGGCAGATGACCCGGTCATTAAATTATTGGCTTAATAATGCACCAAAAGCTAAAATCTCCATGAATTCAAGGAATAAATTGGGCTCCTGTGTTAACTGTGCATATCTGAATAGGATGGGGTAGGTCTCGCACCTGTATTTTAACACCAGTTATTGGGACAGATATTTTCTGAGGTGGTACTTAGTGTAAAAAGGTTGAGAACAACTGCTCTATACACTTAAACTTTATGTTGGTTTGTTTGCTGTTGAGTGAGAAAACAATGTTGCACATTAAGTTAATCATCTGGGAACACCCCATAATAATTTGGGGACCCCCCCTGGGTTGAGGACCCACAGGTTGAGGACCACTGGTGTACCATGCATGTTTCGTTGATCCATGCCCGAGTCCACTTGAAAAGGTGTACTCGGGGTACGGTTGGTTCGCATCAGGTGTGTGAATATGACGCATGTACTCGGGTATGAAATAACATTACCAATGTGAAAGCTGAGCAGTGGGGGAGTGGGAAGGAGGGCCAATCGTACTCAGACACGGTGCAATCGCACCTTATATGAAAACACTCAGAGAGAGTGAGAGAGAGAGGGAGAAAGAGCTGATGTCAGGGCGGCCTCCAATGGCCCTCTGAACTCTCTGTAGGGTTACTCCTCTGACAATGAGCACTGATTCCGTCACTGATGAGGGCCCACTGCAACACAGGGCCAAGGGTCAAATACATTCGCAGGTTGCCTTGATCCCCCCGCAGGGGCAATTAGCACCAGAGAGAACAGAGAGTGGATACACTGGAGCGTGTCCAATGGGGGGGCACTCATTAGCTGTGACGCTGTTATTGTTGGTCCAGATGATGAATGGATCACGCTCAATACATGCAAGTCCATGTCTCCTCCTAAAACACATCCATTCTCACTCACACACATACACGTGCGCACACACTCACACACATACACGTGCACACACACACAAACATGCACGCACGCACGCACGCACGTACGCACGCACGCACGCACGCACGCACACACAATCACACACATTAATATCACAAGCCGTACTGCAGAGACAAGAGAAAGTAGACACTCTTTATTAAAAGAGTTAAATTGCTACTGTAGGCTGATTGGTAGCACAGAGTGTGTGTGACAGGGAGAGGGAGAAAAAGAGGGATGAGAGAGACAGAAATGAGGTCGGCGGTGTGTAGGAGACAATTGTCCCAGTGCCAGAGCTTGCTTAATGTTTTATACAATAATGTATGGGTGGGGGGGATCTTGGCAGATGAGGGTCTTATAGTCTGAAGAGAAAAGAGGTGCTGTATGGAAAGGAAGGGGTTGGAGGTGCCTTTACTGCTGGGCGAGGGTTAGATTTCCTTTCCACAGCCTTTTTGTAATTGAATGCAGCCATCGACTTGAGCCTCACTGGAAAGGAAACTTCCTCTGCATATGCATCTGCAGTGCACACACACATGTCTCATTCTCTCTCCGTACTGCACTGCAGTCTTCTCATATAAACAGGTGACTATAGAGCAGGGCAGGGACAGCCTGTTACCACACTCTCTTGCCACAATACATTACATTCTTAATTAAATTAGCTGTAGCTTTTATACATTCCACTGCATATGCCATATTATTTCTGTCTCTATTCTTTCATGCTTTAATTCCATCTGCACAAGATCCTCTGAGAACAAACCTAACCCTCAAAACTCTCATAACTGTATAAAGGCTGAAGGGGATTGCTGGAGCTTGTCTCAAGGCCATGTATTGTGTGTCATTTTTAGCCCTGCTAGTGTTGGGGCTCTAAGGAATGGCAAAGTCAGTTGGTTGATTCTTCGGTCCAACATGTGAAGGCAGCTTTTAACCGTGCAGATTCGGCCATGATTTGACGTCTGCTGCCGACAGAGAGTCATTGGGAGCTTGTCATTCGGAGCTTGCAGTCGATAAAACTGTCGGGACTCGTTGATGAAGAACTGAACTGGTTCAGTCTTTTGCCGTATTTTGCAAGGAGTCAGTCGAATTGAGGCAGGTAGATACTCCTGTAGAGTGGACCTTTAGTTTGCTACTGCTGCAGAACCAAGGGTAAATAAGGCAGAGACTTTTCCCGTTGAACATTTTAACTAAATACCACCAGTAAGATGCCTAAGGGCGAGGTCGCGCAGTTACGATTCCAGCCCTCAGTAACGTGTCGAAGTGTCCCTGAGCAAGACGCTTATGTCTGGTTGGACATAAGGAACAGCACAGCCTCGAGGGTAGCTATTAGAGTTATACCCCTCTTTAACCCTGTCTCTTTTCCTCTTGTGTGGGCAATTACTCTACCTATACTAGACTCCAGCCATGGGCTGACATAAACTCTTTCTGTCTTCAATGATGAACATAATGAAAATGAACATAATAATGTTCATTTTCCTTCTTGTCAGTATGCTCTTCATTTACTCCTTCTACAACTGACAGGTATAATAGTCAGAGCGATTAAGTGTTATTACAGGCATATAGCTTTGAGTGTGTGAGTGAAAGCTGTTTTAAGAAGAATACCAGTCTCTCACTAACTTAGAGCTACAGGTGTCATTTCATGGTTTCCTTGACTATATAGTGACTTGGCTTTGGTAAAGACTGCTACCTGGTCACTAATGAGGTGCTGAACCCAGCCCCTTGTTTGTGTCAGGAGCACCTGGGCCAACCAGAGCCAGACCAGGCCAAACAAATGATTCAGTCTCACAGCTCCACAAAGGTCTGCCATTTCAAAACATCCCAAACCCAGGCACACAAACACCCATACTTCATAAAATGAAGGCTAGAAAGATAGAATGTGAGCTGCCTATTCTCTCAGACAGTACAAGGAAACTATTGTTTATTTTCGGTCTTCCAGTTCGGTACTCCCTCCTTTGGGTGGCGCTATAGCGTCAGCCTCACAACAGAACGTACTCACGTTAACTCCCGCAGGGCGATCCCTGATTGGCCGGAGGGCTTGTCATTCAAGTTTTACGGTGCTGGGTCAGCCTCCTATAAAACCTGTGGCAACCCACAATACTATCTCTTTTTCGCTATCTGCTCCTCAAATGGTACAGCGCGAAATCTCACAGCTCCTGACCTACGTAATTTGTAAGTATATTTCAACCTATTATAGAAGATATAATCGTCTCGAGGATAACCGAGAGCGACAGCCTAGGACCAGTCCACCGGTCTCGGGACTTTTCTTCTCTGTTGTTTAGACAGTATCACTGCACAGCTGTTGTTCCTTTGTTGTTAGCTTCACGTTCACGATAGCCTAGCGTTAGCTCCTAGCTACCGGCTCCGTTGTTTTGTGCGAGCGCAGCACACAGCTGTTTTTCCTTTGTTGTTAGCTTCACGTTCACGATAGCCTAGCGTTAGCTCTTAGCTACCGGCTTCGTTGTTGTGCTAACGCAGCGCTCAGCTGTTTATTCCTTGTTATTAGCTTCACGATAGCCTAGCGTTAGCTCTTAGCTACCGGCTTCGTTGTTGTGCTAACGCAGCGCTCAGCTGTTTATTCCTTGTTATTAGCCTCACGATAGCCTAGCGTTAGCTCTTAGCTACCGGCTTCGTTGTTTGTGCTAACGCAGCACTCAGCTGTTTATTCCTTGTTATTAGCCTCACGATAGCCTAGCGTTAGCTCTTAGCTACCGGCTTCGTTGTATTGTGCTAGCTTTGTTGTTGTTGAGCACTGGCCTTGCCTGTGCTCACGCTAATATACGCTTTTCTGCCTTAGACTCTCGGCCCCTGTGTCGACGCTAAAGCTATTGGAAAAAAGCTATTTTTGGATATGGCGTCCTCGCGCTCCTACGGCCGTTGTGCTAACCCTGCCTGTAGGTTGCTGGTAGCCCCGGACGATCTGCATGGTGCGTGTATCGCCTGCATGGGCTGGCGTCACGCCTTGGTTGCTCTGGAGGAAGATCCTCCTGTGTGTCTGGAGTGTCGCGACCTACCTCTAGGGGCGCGTCGGCTCCGCCTCGACACGATCTCTCTTCTCTCGGGTCTCGCCTCTGCTGTTTCCCCGGGCCTCCCTGTAGGCCGGTGCGGCAGTGACCCTCCGGCGGTTGGCGGCGCTCCTCCAGGTGGCGGCGCCTCGGTTCCGGCCGACGGCGCCGCTCCCCCGGCCGATGGCGGCGCTTCTCCAGCCGGCCGCGCTCCGGCTGACGGCGCTGCTCCTCCGGCCGATGGTGGTGCCTCTCCAGCCCACTCCAGGGCTGACAGCGATTCATCAGAGTTTTCCTTCTCTGCTTTCGACCGCTATAGCGAGGAGGAGGATGTTGGGGAAGAGGGGGACTTTTCCTCCACCCAGCATCCTGATGAGGACGTGGTCTTGATGGAAGTAGGATCCCCTGTGATCTCTCTCCACCCTGATGAAAATGACTCGCCTCGCTCTACTCACGCCTCCGTCTCTGCTGTGGCCAGGGCCCCGGCAGGCCTCGCTGCCGCCCGAGTCAAGTAGCTTCTGTTCCCCCTACCACCGCTCAGGCCGGGAGTCAAGCAGGCCTTGCTGCTTCCCCAGCCCCCGGTGGCACTGAATCTGCTGCCTCCGCCTTGCCGGAGTCACAGGCCTCCTCCCTTCCCATGGACCCCTGGTCTCTGCTGGAGAGGGCCGCTCGCTTGCAGAACCTCACCGTCCCTGTACGTCAGCAGTCTGCAACTTCCCGCCAACCGCGGCTGGGCGTGGACCTTGCTCCACCGCCGCCGCCTGTTATGGCTTGCCTGCCGGCCATCACTGGCCTACAGCAGGTTTTCCAGGAGGCTTGGACCTCTCACAAGGACCCGGAAAAGCTGGACTTCTCCATGGAGTTCGAGGGGGCGCAGGAGATGGGGATTCCTAGATGCCCGCACATCAGCCCTGCCTTGGCCTCCATGCTCCAGGCCCGGTTCCTCCATGATAATCCTGGTGGGCCGAGCCCCTATTCGCTGGCGGGTGTCCACCCGCTTCTGGAGAACAAATGGGAAAGGGCCATGTCCAAGGCCACCCAGGAGGCTTACAGAGCTGATGGACATGCTGTGAGGGCTCTCAATGCCGCGGGCCTCTTGGCGGCCTATGTGAAGCTCCTGCAGAACCCACCGGCCTCTGACCCTCCCCTCGATGTAGCGGCTGAGACCAAGGCCTCGCTGGACCTCCTGATCGGACTCAATTTCCATGCCATGCCTTGGGTGGGCCGTTCCATGGACCAGTGTATGCAAATGGAGTCCACCCGCTGGCTGGAGCCCATTGACTGGAAGGATGAGGAGACGGACAAGAAAGAGCTCCGCAACCTGCCTTCTTCGGGAACGGAGATTATGGCGGGCGGGCTCAGTCTCTTCCAGGCACGGGCGGCTGCCAGGAAGGAGACCAGGGAGTTGGTGGTTGAGACTGTACCTCCGACAAAACCTGCTGCCCAGTCTTCTCAGCGGTCGGCCACCAAGCAGCGTGCCCCGCGTTCTATGGTGAAGGCGGGTTCTTGTGTGCAGCGTGTTTGTGTTGTGAACCCGCCCGTGTTGTGTGCTGCAAAAATTCTGGCTGCTGTACATTTCGTGCCTTGCCAGTCGAAAATACCAGTAAAGAATTGTGTGTTCGATACAAACTGTGTCTTTCTTCCCTGTGCATCTTCTGCTGTAGAGAAAGTTGTATGTGATCAGCCTCCTTAGGCACCTTCGCTGCCTCAGCTAGTTTCGCACTCACACAGTCTGTACAAGGGTTTGGTTCCTCGGCCTATTCAGGCTCCAGTTCCTTCTCTGCTAGAGCCACTCACACTCAGCTCACATTCCCCTCCTCTCGAGGGCAGCATAGTCCACACTCCTCACAAGGTTTTGGGTGTAGTAACCCTAACCCACTGCCCACTGCGGCAGCCCAGGAACAACCTGCTAATGTTAAAGACCATGAGCTCTTCCGGGACGTTTCCAGGAAAGCTAAGGGTAAAGCGCGCTTCCCCTCAGGTGGTGGAAACGCTTTCTGTAGGCCCGAGTCGGGCGAAGGTAAAGAAAGTGGATCACAGGTGGGTTCCTGCGCTGCCTGCGGCGCACCACGTGACCAGGTCAGCGGCAGCTTCCTCCGGCCACAGCGGACGGCCTGCAGTGTCTCCGCCATTGGCTCGGCAGGTGTTGCCAGCACATCTTTACGCTCCGCTGGCACCTTGTGCAGATCAGTGGAGGAGGTGCAATCCAAGCCATTGGATTTATCGCACTATTACAAAGGGCTACAGAATACAGTTCAAGATGTCGCCCCCGCTTTCCCCCACGGTGAGCTTCACCAGGGCCGAGGGCGAGAACGCCCGCATTCTGGAGGAAGAGATACAGGCCCTCCTCTTGAAGGGGGCTGTACGGGAGGTCCCGTGGAGTCAGCTCCATCTAGGGTTCTACTCCACATACTTCCTGGTTCCCAAGAAGAAGGGGGGCTGCGGCCCATATTGGACCTCCGTGGTCTCAACCAGTACTTGATGACCTTCAAGTTCAGGATGTTGACCGTTGCCAGCCTGCTTCGATCCGTCAGAGAGAACGATTGGTTCACCTCAATAGATCTGAAGGATGCTTACACGCACGTGTCGATCTATCCTCCTCACAGAGTTTCTGAGGTTCGCTTTCCAGGGGAAGGTCTACGAGTACGCAGTCCTCCCCTTTGGCCTGTCTCTCAGTCCACGCGGTTTCGTGATGGTTACGAAGGCAGCTCTAGAACCTCTCAGGCGGCAGGGGATAAGGATCTCACCTTGACGATTGGCTTATAAGCGCAAGCTCGAGCCAGGAGGTGGCGCAACACACCCGGGTGGTGATAGCGCACCTCGAGTCCTTGGGGTTCGCAGTCAACTACAAGAAGAGTGTGCTGAACCCATCTCAGCGGACCACCTTCCTGGGTGCAGAGTGGGACTCCCGGGAGATGGTCGCCCGCCTCTCTCAGCAGAGGGTGGACAAGTTCTTGTCCTGTGCCAGCACCTTCCTTTCCGAGGAGGAAATCTCCTTCAGGTTGGTGCAGCGTCTCACGGGCCTGATGGCTTCGGCCGTGGACCTCGTGAGTCTGGGAAGGTTTCACTTGAAGCCTTTCCAGCAATGGATGCTCTTCCTGAACATCCCTCCTTGCCAGGGCGGCACTCTGGTCCGGGTCTCCGAGCGAGCACGGACGGCCCTGAGCCCTTGGCTGGTTCCCGGCTTCCTTCGAAGCGGCGCCAGGCTAGGGGCGGTGATTCACAGGGAGGTAGTCACCACGGACGCCAGTCTTTCGGGTTGGGGTGCAACCCTGGAAGGGCGTACGGCGAGGGGACCTTGGGGCCCCGACTTAATGAACAAGCACATCAATTACTTGGAATTGATGGCGGTGTTCCTGGCGCTCCAGGAGTTTGAGCCCTTCATTCGGAACTGTCACGTCCTCATCAGGACGGACAATACCGTGACAATGTGTTATGTGAACAAACAGTGGGGGGCGGTGGCGAGCCCTGGACGGGCTGGCTCGCAAAGTGGCCCTTTGGTGCTCGGAGCACCTACAGTCGGTCAAGGCCTCCTACGTCCCTGGTCTCCTGAACAGCGGGGCGGACCTGCTGTCCAGGAGGAGGGTTCGCGACGAGGACTGGTCCCTGAACCAGTCAGTAGCGTTTCAGATCTGGACCAAGTATGGTCATCCGGTGGCGGATTTGTTCGCCTCACGCGAGGACGCGAAGTGCTCACTGTTCTTCTCCCTGATTGGGCCTGCACCCTTGGGGATAGACGCTATGGCGCACGATTGGCCCCAGGGCCTGCTGTACGCCTTCCCGCCGATGAACCTCATTACTCCGACTCTCGAGAGGGTTCGTCGTTACGGCCACAAGTTGCTTCTAATAGCACCGAGGACGGGGACTTGGAGCTCACTGATAGCTCCGCTCCTGTACAGGGATCCTTGGCAATTGCCCCAGATACGGGATCTGCTGAGTCAAGCGGATCGCGAGATCTTCCACCCGGACCCTCAGAGGTTAGACCTGTGGGTCTGGCCCGTGAGAGGGAGAGGCTGATCGCAGCCGGCCTGGACCCTTCAGTCGTTGATACGATGCAGAGGTCCAGGGCTCCTTCTACTCGTAAGGTGTATCAGGGCAAGTTGGAAGCCTTTGAGGAGTGGTGTCGGGTTAAACACCCTTTGGTGAACCCGGTGTTCTCCTCAATTCCGATCATTTTGGAGTTCCTCCAAGATCAGGTGGATAGGAATTGTAAGGCCTCTACGGTGAGAGGTTACCTTGCGGCCATTAAGGCCTGTCACCAGAGCCTTGATGGCGACCAACTGTCCAAACACCCGTGGGTGGTACAGTTTATGGCAGCGGTTAGGCGGGACTCCCTGACGGCGAGACCCCTGGCCCCCGCCTGGGACTTGGAGGTGGTCTTACGGGGATTGAGGCAACCCCCGTTTGAGCCTCTGGAGAGCATCTCTCTGAAGCTCCTTAGCTACAAGACTGCTCTTCTTCTGGCCTTAACCACGGCCAAGAGGGTTAGTGACCTACATGCCCTCTCAGTGTCAGAGGATTGCATGAGGTTCTCTCCGGGCGGCCGGCAGGTGCTGCTTAAACCTCACCTTCACTTCATTCCGAAGAATAAGGTGGTGCAGCATGTTCCGGTGCGGCTTTTGGCCTTTCATCCTCCTCCCTTTGGTACGGAGGAGGACAGGCGCCTTAATCTTCTTTGCCCTGTGAGGGCACTGAAGATTTAGTGTGAGAGGACTCAGGCGCGCAGGAAGTCGCGCAGCCTGTTTGTTCCTCGCGGCAAGTCCACCGCGAAGATGGAGATTGCTAAAGCAACCCTTTCGGGGTGGATTGTCGACGCCATTAGGTTGGCGTATGATAGTGCGAATGTGGCTAGACCTGTGGGTTTCACAGCTCATTCCACTAGGGGGATGTCTTCCTCTTGGGGTCTCTGGCAAGGGACCACCATTCAGGAGGTTTGGTTGGCGGCAACTGGACTTCGCCGTCCACCTTTGCAGCTCAGTACCAGTTGGACGTGGCCCCGCGCTCGTTAGCGCATTCAGTCCTCCAGGTGGCTGCTGACTCTTCTGCAGAATGAGGAGGACCCTTGTGTCTTCCTCCTCGTCTGGAGCGCTTGGACTGCCCTTGTGCTTTCTGGTGCGCTCCTCTTTCTTTTCTTTCCTACTCACTGCCCCCGACTGATTCCGGTGGTCTCAGGGGGGGACCTTGTGGGCAAGATGTGTCTGGAAGACATTTCCTTTGCCGTTCATGTGTACAGTGAGTAGACGTTGGCCGACGTCGCATACGGGAGTTGACGTACCCAAAGGAGGGAGTACCGAACTGGAAGACCGAAAATAAACACAAGTGTTTCGAACGAAACACCTGTTTATTTAGGTCTGGAAGGAGGTACTCCCTCCGAGTCTCTGCCCTCTGTTCGATTTTTCGGAGCAGATGCTTTCAAGAGATAGTATTGTGGGTTGCCACAGGTTTTATAGGAGGCTGACCCAGCACCGTAAAACTTGAATGACAAGCCCTCCGGCCAATCAGGGATCGCCCTGCGGGAGTTAACGTGAGTACGTTCTGTTGTGAGGCTGACGCTATAGCGCCACCCAAAGGAGGGAGTACCTCCTTCCAGACCTAAATAAACAGGTGTTTCGTTCGAAACACTTGTGTTTGTTTCATCATCTATGACAGGCATTATGTTTTTATACTCAATAAAAAAAAAACTAGTAAAAATGTGTGCCACTTGGAAAAACATAATAGGCAGACAGATTGTATTCATTTATTTTACACATTTTGTAAAGATGTGTGGATTGATTATAAGCTGGGGATGGAATGTGTGTGCTGTGTGTCTGTCAATCCGCTGTCTTCTATTGGTTTACAGCACATCCTGGCTGACCAACCAGGGTCCTACAAAGTCTCAGTTACTGCCAAATCACTGGAATGAGAAAACATTGAGTTCAAAATGTCAAAGGGACTAAATGACATTCTTGGCACCCCACTGGCATTATTTAGAAACTGAATGAATGAATCATTGGGGTGGAAAGAGGCAAAGCACTTTCTCATATTCTCTCTCTCTCTCTCTCTATATATATATATATATATATATATATATATATATATATATATATATATATATATATATATATATATATATAGTAGTAGTAGCCTGTTGTCCCCTCACAGCGTCATTGCCGCATAACATCAGTGTGCTATCCGGTGCTATGAATCCTCTTCATTGTTTCTTTCCTTCGTCTTTTACAGACGCAGGGAACCAGCTGATAGCTCAGGAGGCAGTGAGGAAGCCCTCCACATTACGCCGCCCACCTGCACGCGTAGGAGAGCCGGCAACGTCATGTAAGAGAGCCACAGCTTTGTTTATTTGTCCTGCTGCCCCAACGAGGACACGCGGCTACATGTGTTTACAGCCATGACCTCTGCAGGCCAAAACCACAAAATAATCGTGTCCTCTCTTTTCCAGCTTGCCTCAATTGTAGTCGAATCACCGCTTTGACTGACAGGCTCAGCTCACTCGAGGCAAAGGTAATAATGGATAGCATATAGCCTATTCAAGATCCATTGTGTCTGGGAAATATCATGAGAGACATCTATGATTAAGCTTCATATATGTGTTTCTATATGACCACAAAAAGCGTAAAGTAATGATAAAATAATCATTTTGGCCATTGTCAGGCTGACTTTGTTTACATCCCGTATCAATCCATATAAAAGAATAGAAGAGGGATATAAACAAAGTCAGCCTGATAATGGCCGATTATTTTATCATTATTTTATGCTTTTTGTGGTCATTTTTGAATAGAAACACATATTTGAAGCTTAATCTTTTTTATAAAATATTTTCTACATTATTTTTATTTTAGCGTCCGTTCTTCAAGAAAAAGTTGACTATAGTTCCTTTAAACAACCAACCGTGATGCAAGTCACACTTGAAAATGAATTCCGTCAATGTCATCAATATTAAGCCCATATCTGGGAATGCCCATATATGGACATTATTGTGTCGTATAGCCTATTCAAGATCCATTGAGTCTGGGAAATAACATGAGAGACATCTATGATGTCAGAGGTCAGTCATCTCCATATTTTGGAAATATGGCCACATTTTGGCCAACTTAAACAACCAACTGTGATGCAAGTCACACTTGAAAATGAATTCCGTCCTTGTCCCTGGAGATCTTGGAGATCCTTGATGTCATCAATATTAAGCCCTTATCTGGGAATGCCCATATATGGACATTATTCTGTCAGTCAGCGCTTCTCGCCCTTATGGCGTCTTTCTTACTGTTGTTGTATGTCCATTCCCACCAGGTCCAGTCACTTGCTGCCCCTTCCTCCATGGCACATCGCCACCTACAGGGTAAAGGAGCTACTGGACCAGAATCCTCCTCACTGATGGGAGCTTTGCCTGCTCAAGGAGCTCCTGGTGAGCAGGGCCCTACGGGTGGGTACAGCATGACTCTATGTTGGGTGCAGGGTCCTAAATATTCCACATTTCTGTTTTGCAGTCGCAAGGTTTGTGTTTTGATAAATGGATGAGAAATGACTCGTTGCAACTCTCTCCACGAGCAGTAATTCTTTTTCTGCTCCCTACTTGCTCTCCTCCTCTCATATCCTATTTCTCTCCCTGAATGCACACGTGCACGTGCACATGCATGCATGCACGCACGCACGCACGCACGCACGCACGCACGCACGCACGCACGCACGCACGCACGCACGCACGCACACACACACACACACACACACACACACACACACACACACACAACACACACAAAACACACACACACACACACACACACACACACACACACACACACACACACACACACACACACACACACACAGTACACATTCATTTCCTTTATATGCTGAGTAAAGCCTAATTTATGCTCCGTCTCATGATGGCGTCACATACTGAAAACAGCACACCTAGCTCACAGAGATTTGCATGTACGTCACATTGTGAGCTTGTAGATCGGCTATTTTTGTTTGCGCAACGCCGTTGTGTTACAAATTATGAATTGGGCTCAAGAATCCATGTGTGTGCACCTCTCACTTTCAGAGTTCTATAGCTCTGTGGAAAGGGAACACTTCAGGGCATGAGAGCCCACTCAGTCTCTGGACCATAGCCCGGCTCTACCTTCAGCTAGAAAGACAGAGTGCTTTGCTGTACTGTCAAAAGAACGTTCAATAATAGTGTATCACTTTACATCCAATTACATTCAAATCAGCTTTAGCAACAAGTTCCCTCCAGTTAAGAGACCATCCTTGCCTCGGCCTGTAGAGAACAGTGTATGCATCATGCTAACCCAGAACACAGGCTTCTACTGTGCCATTACTTAAAGTGGAACTGCTGTTTCAAAATGAGCCGTTGATGTTAGAGAAGGCTTTGTGCTGCATTGTAAAAGTTTTTTTTTTGTCTTTCATGGTTAACTGAAGAGGATGCCATCCTAATGTCTCTGAAGCCCAATTAACAGCTCAGTGGATAGGCTGTCACTCCAAATCCAAAGAACAACAGGCGTGCCCTGCCACCCATGACCTCTGAAATCACTCAACCCACTATCGTTCTAACAATATCATGGATATAGGGCCAGAATTAATTCATAATATTTAAAAAAGATTTCATAACCTAAAGAAAGATAGATTTACATTACTGAGTGAACGTCAGAGCCAACATGGGAATTCTAGGTCCCTAGACACCTAGACATTGCACAATCATGCCATCTCTCTGTTTCCAACACAGGTCCCCAGGGTGAAAGCGGGAGAGATGGGACTCCTGGCAGAGATGGTAAGAAATGCTTTTTGCTAGACTTAAAAGTCCCCATTTGGATTTAACCAGTTCAAGCTCCACACTTGCTCATGTCTGTTCCCTCT
>NC_137832.1:34150756-34278256 GCF_963921795.1 Nannobrachium achirus | reverse complement strand
ACTTAGAGGCACAGGCAGTGTTATTATTAGGCAGTGGCCCTGTCAGTCTGTCTGTATGCTCTGTCTATCTGTCTGCTGTCTGTCTGTCTGTATAATGGAAATCAAAGGGGCTTCGTTTGGGCTGAAACCTTGCCCTAATGTGGAATCACACATCATTAATACATCATAGATGACTGACATAACAGGCTAGCCACAAGTCTGAGATCCACATGGCAGCCACACCATTTTTATACACGCCTTGTTTAGGTAGAATGGTGCAATGAACTCTTAACACTGCGAGCCATTTATTTCAACATGAAAGAAAAATAGGGAACGTGGGGGTTCTGTGTTAAGCGTCCTTTGGAAAATACTGTCTTATTGCCTTTTATGTCTGGTTGTAGAGGTTGGAATTCCATGCTGCAAAACAGAACTGTGTTTCTGGGGCTGCGTAAAACACAGAGGCTTGCTGCTACTTGGTTCAAATCTGGTTCTTCATGAATATGTTACTAGATGGCAGCCCCAAAACTGTAATAGTACGGTATATGCATCTAGAAAAGGTACAGTACACTAGGGCTGTCCCCTTGTATTATAGATATCATATTATATACAGTACCTATTGATTAATTGGTCATTTTGGTCTTTGTAGACGAAGTCTTTTTTGTATTAGTTTATTTTTCCATTCTGAATGGCATTGTAAACTCTGGAGATAGCCCTTTAATTCTACCTGTCTAATCAACCGTAGAATGTTGAGTTCGGTACCTCACCAACCTGAAAAGGCTGGTTTCTGCATGACAGTGTGGGAAATACAATTTGACAGATTTGTAGATTAAATAAAGTCATTGATTAGTTTTGACAAATTCCTTTGACTGTTAGTTTACTAAGAATGTCTTTAGTTGAGGATATTCCTGTAGTATTTCGATGAATTGAGTACACAGGAGCCCAATGGAAACAATCCTTTTAGCAGACCTTTTATGCCTAGTCAGTCAATCAATCAATCAATCAATCAATCAATCAATCAATCAATCAATTAGTGCAATTCTATGCATTAAATACATTCAGTATAGACAAAGTCAGAGTAATTGAGAGTAAAAGAGAACTAGGTTTGACAGTCACTTCTGGTCTTTAAGCTATTACTGTTATGAAACTGGCAGCTGGGAGATGTTTCTGGCATTTATTTCAACCCGTTTCTCTTGAAACCCAGTGCTGTGATTGGAACTGTGTTTGCTGTCAGTATTAGACAACCCAATAACCACACACATTTCCTCTATCACTCTCACATTACCTTTCTCACATATCTCTCTGTTCCATTCTCCTGCTCTCTGCCAACTGAATCAGTGCATTATTTATGCCATACTCCAGACATTTTATATGAATGAAAAACAATGGTTATTTTTCTTTTTTTTTTCATGCTGTAGAGAACCTGTGTGTTCCACCTTATTTTATCTTTAAGTGTTTATAGTGTTCAAGATTTTAGAAATGCTGCCAAGGCTTGTGTTTGTGAGAATGCACTGCCCCCTACAGGCAATGACTGTTGTAGTATATCATCAGAGCCTTTCTGATCTCAATGGCACAGTTTCAACAGCATTAACAAAATAAATAACACAGAAATGTACTCTTGGAATATATTAAGTCTAATGCATGATCACACTTTTTATTAATACAATATTAAATAAATCCTTACCCTAGAAACAAGAGAGAAGAGAGCATAATATATATCATTTTGTATTTCATTATTGTTACATTTTATTGTATTTGTTTATTTGTTGTTTGGAGTTAGTACATGAAGCCAGAATCACAATACAATAGACTCTATTCTATTCTATTAGAATATTTCTTTGGAAGGAGAAGTTTGTGTCACACAAGTAATGTTTTCATTATCCATGGCTACATGACTAAGATGATCAACTTTTTTTTTGCAGGTCAGGGAAAAGACCTTTTCTACTCCAACACATTCCATGACTCACGAGGACCACCAATCCCAGGACCTCAAGGTCCTCCTGGACCTGTTGGTGGGTATTTCTCTCGATCCCACAAGCTGGCACCTCTGTGTCACTATTGTCTGACCTGTTTAATATGACCTATTTCTGATGGAAATTATGTGTTTTAGTTCCTTATACCTTTACACACATGCATAGCCTAAAGTAAACCAAATGTATGTTACCAAAACACACACAACAAACTCCTTTTCCTTTATTTTTCCTTTATTTTGTATTATTGTTTATGATCTCCACCAGGCAGAAGGCTGGGGACGCCCTAAAATGTGAATCCTTACTCTCCTTGAAAACCACGCTAAAAGAGCACTTACAGGTGGTACCTGCAATTCGGAACTGGCCCCTGTAAAAACTCAAAGTTACCCCTGGGTGTCTGTGTGCACCTGTCTGACTCTGGCTGTGTGTCCGCAGCTAATCTTGAAAAAACGCTGTGCGATTCAGAATCAAACTTTCTATCTTTTGAGTCATTTGATAAACATGTATCATACATCTTTTTTACATTCCATACTAATCTGGGTTCCCAGAAGTTTTAATTCCATACTGACTGGCAACAAAATTATTCAAAGTTTGCTTTAGGGGCCTATTTTTCTTTTTCTTTTTTTTTTAGATTAATTTCCCATCGACCCATAGGAGGTGCCACAAACATCGCTGTTTGTTGCAGAAACATGATTGTATTTTATATTTTTGTATCAATTTTCACCACAGTAGATACACATGAACTCGGCAGTCACGCGACAATTAGCCTATTCTGGTGCTGTGCTCTGGAAGATCTCCGCTTCACCGGCGGGGTGAGGGGTACTGCCGTTTTACCAGTACTTCAGCAGCCCCAGGACACTATTTTGGTGCTGTTGCTTGCAATCGTCTTTTGATTGATTGATTGAATACTTTATTAACAAGATCGTTAACAGTACAGGTAGTATAGTCAAATGTTATGCTAAAAGGATTATTCAAAAAACCCCAGGGGTCTTGTTTGCATTGTGGTCCGTTGTACTCAATTCATCAGTCCAGTCTTTTTTTCATTTTTGGCCTGCTGTTTGATGCCCCCTAGAGGCTCAGTGCCCAGGGCAGCCTCTATAAATTCAGTGCTAGTAGTGGGAGAAATATGTGAAAAAGGTGTTCACTTCCGGCAGAAAGCGTGAAAATTTGCACCTAGGGATATTTTTGTGCGCTGAATTCAAAAATTGACAGTCCCAAGCACTTTTCTCAAATTCACTTTTCTCTAATTCACTTACCATAGGGTTAGGGTTAGGAAAAAAAGACCCCCCAAAAATCCTCTTTAAGTAGCATGTGAGGGGTCTATCTAGGGGGTTTTTATGATTCTGAATCCATTCCAAGCATTTGTTTTGCACAAAAACATTGCTTGGGCAAGAAATGGACCCCACAAAACTATGGTTTAGTGATGAGTCATCACTTTTCACAGTTGTGTAGGGTCCATTTCTTGCCCAAGGAATGTTTTTCGTACAAAACAAATGCTTGCAATGGATTCAGAATCATGAAAACCCCCTAGATAGAACCCTCACATGCTATTTAAAGAAGATTTTTGGGGGGGTCTTTTTTCCCTAGTATGGTAAGTGAATGAGAGCCACCAGATCCCATGGGAAAAGTGCTTGGGACCGTCAATTTTTGAATTCGGCGCACAAAAATACCCCTAGGTGCAAATTTTCACGCTTTCTGCCGGAAGTGAACACATTAGCCTATTTTTGTTACATATTTCTTCCACTATAGTCCCTTCTTAGCTTGGGTTGGCTCCCACAGAGCCAATTTTCTTGCCAGTTCTCACCAGTTCCAGGTGCCTGACCCAGTGCCCAGCCACCTTCATCCTCAGTGATGTTACTAGGTTTTCAATGTAATGGGTCCAGGGACCCACAGGTGGTCATTCAAATGGGTCCCAGAAAAGTTTTATGAGTCCTCAATACAATGTTTTCGAGCGCTGTGAGCTTGTAGATCGGCTATTTTCAAAATGTTTGCCTATTTCTTATATTTATTTTACAATTTGGCTAATGTTTGAACTTAGAACTACTAAAACTACTAAAACATGTGCCCCTAATGAATTCGGGCGCGCAAAATGGCGTCGGACGTCGGTGGAATCAAAACATTGACGTTTCTATCGCCTGTTTAAGACTTTCTACATGGATTTTATTTGTGTTAACGTAGGGTAAAGTAGGATGCTTTCACCCATGAACAATGGTGGTGTCTGTGGAATTTTAAAATGTTTTTCTTTTACCGCGACCCGGTAAATTATTTTAACATGGACTCCAATGGAGGCGCATCCCCGGGACCCCAGGACCATGACATGAATGAGTCCCTGGGCGACTTGAATGAGTTTTTGATGCGGGATGCGCATGTAATGACATCACTGCATCCTTCTCTCTCTGAACTTGTTTGTGACCTGTGGGACGTCCCCGTAAAGGTCCACATTTCTGATGGTGTCCGCCCATGTGACACAAGAGCCATTCGTAGCATTTTCGTGTAGGTGCAACCCAGCGGCGTGTATCTAATCGTGTATCTACATATCATTTTGGGGGTCCTTGACATGACAAAGTTTGAGAACCACTGATATAGCAACATACGTTTTTTCAGAAGATTTAGAAGACATTTGTAGAATCGGCCTATATCAGTGGTTCTCAAACTTGGTCATGTCAAAGACCCTCACAATGATATGTATTTGGCCGTGGTCCCCCATCTCAAAATATTCTATTGCAGGGACCCCCAGAAGCAAACATTTGAGTTAAAAAGTAAGTGCATTTTGATGCCAACACTTTCATACTTTTACTCAAGTACATTTTGAATTCCGGACTTTTACTTGTAACAGAGTATTTCTATATTGCAGTATTGATACTTTTACTTATGTAAAACATGTGAGTACTTTTTCCACCACTGGTTATCGTGATGGGATGTACTCTGTACCTAGTCTTCCTCGGGACCTGCGTGAATCCCAGTGTCTCCTTCCTGACGCCGAGTGCGAGTGTCAGGGCGTGGTCCATCTCTACAATAAACAGGAAGTGGGCCAGGTGTCACCCTGTAGGACTCCCGCAGGGATTGTTTGGAATAACTTTTACTGGCAGACACAGTGAGGTGATGTTGGGACAAGACAGCTTGAAGGGCAAATCTCAATTTACTACTCCTGTGTCAAGGGTCCGGATGAAACAGGCTAGCCTCGTCTCATTTACAGTATATGTATATTTTCTACAAAACCTGATCTCCCAGCTATGCCTTGACGGCTGATGGAAGTTCCATTGATCATGGATAAGGGAATTAAATATTGGAAGTTTCAGTGTGCGGATTCTTTTTATCCTGCACCTGAATCCATTGGGTTGGATGTACACACCAGTTCACTTTTTTCCTATCACACTGTGATGAAAACATACAGATCCATCTAAAAAAAATAGAATATTGTGTAAAAAAACATTGCAGGTGGCATAGAACCCCAAATCATAACTGTATCACCACTGTGCGTCTGAACCTTGGCTCGAGTCCAGCCATAGCTTGCCTCTACCTTCTGAACCATCTAATCAGGAACCCCCGTAGGCCCGGAACATGTTCATGAGTTTCCCTCAGTGTATGGTGTCAAAGCTTTTTGGAAGCTGATGGATCACCGCTGCCAGGTTCCGCTCCCTGAATGTAAAATCTCTTCACAGCATGAATATTAATGAGTATGTTTTGATACACAGGTCCACCAGGTCCCAAAGGCCCAGTGGGACCTCCTGGCCCAGCAGGACAGAACGTGAGCTCTCCGAATACTTTAATAATGTTATACACCTTGAAAAAAGAGAATATATCTAGGTGTCTGTCTGTCTGTCTGTCTGTCTGTCTGTCTGTCTGTCTGTCTGTCTGTCTGTTTAATCAATTTTCCATTTGTGGCTGTACAATTTGAATGTTGTGAATTTTAATGTATTTTCTAACTCTTTATAGGGGAAATCTGGAGCCGCTGGAATTCAAGGCCCTCTGGGGCCAAAAGGAGAGCGAGGGGAGAGAGTGAGTGTGACATCCCGAGGTTCAATGACATTTGGTGGTTCTTTTCACCTTCAACTCTTTTTGTATTTCCTCAACTTCGTTAAACAGACCTCTGCCTTCGGTTTCTCAGGGTCCTTTGGGTTATCCAGGAGAGAGGGGCTTCAGAGGAGAGCCGGTAAGCCACCTCCACCTTGCTGCACTATGGCCCTGGGGAATAGGGCCAGAATAAACCAGTGTGTGGGAGAAACATCAACAAATGTCACAGCTGGTTAAATTACTGTAAACTACACTAACCAGCGACACCACAAACTTGGAAAGAATGGGTTCTTTCTATCTTTTAGTACAGTGGTTCTCAACCTTTTCAAGCCGCAACCCTCACCCTGATATAATTGTAGGAGTTGGCATTACATTTAGTTTGACTCGATCTGTTCCATTGTGAAAATAGCAGATCTCCATGCTCACAACGCCTCGCGACGTTGTGAGCATGTAGATCTGCTATTTTCACAATATTTGACCAGAGGTACTAAAAAAGGTCCTTAAATTGTCACTTAAGAAATGTGCAGATATCACTTATACTGTTTGTTGGTCTGTTTACAGTTGAGTGAGAAAGCAATGTTAACATTTAGCTAAACATCTGGGGACCCCCCAAAATAATTTGGGGACCCCTCTGGGGGTCCCGACCCACAGGTTGAGAACCATTGTTTTAGTATACTGCTGGAACCACTTTTATGGATGTTATTAAAAATAAAGTGTGTCCAATGTTTTTCTGTCAATGTTTTCCACAGGGAGCATCAGGTCCCAAGGGAGAGCCAGGAGAGAAGGGCCTGCCGGTAAGAGAGGTGATGTTTTGGTGGCGTGTGTACTTGCCCTGTACCTCACATACTTACTGAGTAGCACAGGTTGAGGACAGAGAGGAGTGTAGTGGGGATTGTCTTCATAGCAACAATCAAACTCAAAAGGCCACTGAGGCCTCAGCTATAAGGAATCCTACGCAGGCAGAAAATGAGTCCAATGTCCAACTTGATGGCAATGTCTGACTGACTGTGACCTTGACGTTGGTAAAAAAGAAAAAAGAAAACTGTACAGCTTCCCGGGGCCTACTGAATGTGATTCTGTCCCTGTCTGATGACTTCAGTAAATCCACCTGTGCCCCCCAATTTACCCTACAGAATTAAAAAATAAAGCTAGCATTTAGCTGGAACACAGATTCATTGGAATAATACGGTAGCAATAATAAAAACTATTCTACAAAACAAAACAAGATCAAGTAAATAAAATAAATGTGAATTAATACAAAACAGTGAATAGCTCCAACAAGGATGAGTCATCCCTTAAAACATTGAATCCCCAAGCTGAAGATTTATGTAGAATAATAAAGGAACTTGCCTTTTTTCAACCTTATTGTGGGCTCGCCTGAAAGGCGAGAATACTATGTTATCTTCCTTATTTATTTACCAAGTTCCGCCGCAGACAGTACAAAGGCACTGTCGCCTCACAGCCAGAAGGTCCTGGGTTCGATTCCCGCCAGCACTGGGTGAAAAAAGTTACAAAATCGTGGGATAAAAATTTGGAAAGAAAGACAGTACAAAGGCAGGGCCCTTAGCCAATGAGGTGCAAGTGGCGGAAAAACATCTGGGAGTGGTGTTAGTTGGAGTATTGGTTGAGCTTCACATGACAGTTAGCACACTGCAGAATATAGTCACGTTGGCAAACATAAGAAATTAAGGAAAAACAACAATTTATTTGATTAAGAGTTTTTATTTTAGTTTTTTTTTTTTGTATTATTTCTTTGCGAGCCCACACTGTTTCATAGGAACAGTACTTCTACTTTACTTATTGATCTTCACTAATGCTCACTATAGATAGGATAATGGTACCATTTGGTACCATATTGGCACCGTACTCAGGCTGTGTGGATAGCCCAAAATGTGCTGTACCTACCGATGACATTATTGGTAGGGATTTCAAGCTACTATACGTTTGAAACTTTGATGTAATCCTTTTTATTGATGCAACAGCCATGGCAACTATTTTAATGAGCTAGCCTTCAAGGAAGAAAAAAGTCCCATGTGCTTGAAATCCTTGCCGACGATGATGTCATCTACAGGTGCATTTAGGTATAGGTACAAAAAGGGAAAATGTTCCTTAAATTCTTTTACTTTGTGTCTGTCTAATCCCTGCTTTTCTTTGACCTCTTTCTTATTTTGCAAGAACAATCTAAATGTAAGAGATCTTTACTTATGCTACTTCAAGTTCACAACAATCAATCTATTCAGTGACTTCAGTTTGATATAAACATGACCTACAGCTTTAGGTCATGGTTATAATCTACCCCCCCCCCCCCCCCCCCTTGTTGTTTTTTACACTCACCATGTTAACATGATTGTGATTGATCACACAGTGGTGTTCAGTTGCATCTCTTGCACTTGTGTTCAAAGATCATAACATCTTACTTATGGATACTGATTGTATATGTGTGTGCATTTTTTTGTGGGTTGTTTTGTTTTTGTGTGTTTGCGAGCAAGTGTGCACTGTGTGTGTGTGTGTGTGTGTGTGTGTGTGTGTGTGTGTGTGTGTGTGTGTGTGTGTGTGTGTGTGTGTGTGTGTGTGTGAGTGAGTGAGTGAGTGAGAGAGTAATTTGTTGTGTTATTTGGTGTTGATGTTAACGTCTTGGTCCTTGGGGTGTGCTCTGGACTGTTGTCCCTCGTCATGACACTGTCCTCTCCACCCTAAAGCTGTCTGACTCCCTCTGCAAGCTACTGTCCCCATGGCTACCTTTCACAGTCACATTCTCAGCATCTGACTTTGGCATATACAGTACATACACATACAAACACAATCAGATGTCTGAAATAGTGTTCTTCAATTGAGAAAACACTGCTCCATCTTACATTTTGTTTACATTTCATTGAACACCCAAGAAAATTAGTGTAAATGTATATGCCAAATCGCTCCATATGTTTTGGTGGTGGGTGGTGGTGGGTTTAGGGGTTGGTGTGTTTTGAGGTGAGTGGAGTGGATACAGCTATCCTCTTTTACCCCATAATGCAATGCTGCATGGTTCCATCTTTAACAGCTCCACCAACTGCTATTTCTTTTCTGGATGTAAAAATAAACAACGGAATGTGATTTATAAAGAAAGCTACATTATGCAGATAACAAAGAAAAAAGGCAAGGCAAGCGACACATTATTTTTTCATGTCAATTCTCTACGCCAGGGGTTCCCAAACTTTTTTTCCCAGCACCTTATATTTATAGCATATCATCGTTGCCGGGTGGAAACCTTGTATGTCCAAAACCGTTCGTTTTGTATTTATCATCTATAAAATGTACTAAACTAGTGAAAACAGCCGATCTGTTTTCACTCGTTTTGTGCGACAGTCTTGTATGATTAAGCAGGGCTTTACTTTACCAAAAGAAGTACACATTTGAAACTTGGAGATATGAGGATTCTGCCTCACAGTAATGATATTTTAGTGATTATGTTGCGAGGACAATGTTAAGATAATAGCCATTTTGGTTAGAACTGACTGAAAATAACTTTGTACTTCAAGTTTAAAATGATACTAAATATTTTTTCCAAGTGTCCAAATAAATTCCAAATATTATCAAATGAACTCGCGGCACCCCTGGACTGCCGTCGCGGCACCCCGTCACCCACTTTGAAAACCCCTGCTCTAAGCTACAACCTTCCATTAGCTTGCCAATGTATTCTGTTATAAACAATCATGTAATATACGGAATTAGGTGACCTACTGAAACCTTGCCTTTTTCTGCCTAGAAATATACCATGGGCTTATCTCATTAATGCATTTCTTAGAGGGAATCGCTCACCCAGACACCAATAGCATGAAGTATTCTTTGCATGCTTTCTATTGCATCATAAATGTGATCTTCTTGAATGCATCCGTCTAACATCTCTACTTCAACTTTGTCATGTTTATTTCTGTAGGGATGACTCAAAGCCAGCAGAAATTTAAATAAATAAACCTAAATGAAAACATAGATTTAAAAGTAAAATATTACTGGTTTCATGAAACTCTTATGGGTGGTTGCTACTATTGTGACCACAGCAGTATTAAGAGTGAAATATTATAGTTCTGAAAATACTTGCCTGGCTGAATGGCTACCCATCAACATGGAATGTGAATGGCATGATCAATGCTGGGACAATGGACATCAGCTGTTATGTCACCAACATGTGGCTGGTCTGTAATGTGCATGGTGTTGTTGGCCAGCCCTGCATGGCAGAGACTGGCTTAGTATAGCAGCATGGCCAGTGAATGAGGGAGGTAGAGAGATAAAAGGATAGGATAATGTCAATGAGTGCTGGGCAGATACATGGATTGTGTTTAACCTTCTAACTGCTGTAATGAATTGAAAGAAAGACATTTACTTGCATCATGGCAAGCAGGCGTTTGGCTTGTGCTCTTTACCTTGACGGCTGTATCTATCTTCACAGGGGGACGGAATACATCAGATCAGAGAGGCGCTGAAGATCTTAGCTGAGAGGGTTTTAATCCTCGAGACTATGATCGGTATTCATGGTGAGTAGGAGGCCTGAGATAGGGTCAGCTTTAGGCAGGGGTTAAGTAGGGTGGAGTCTCACATCCCCATCAAACTTCACTCTTTGGAGACAACAGTGTGACCAGTCGCAAAGCAGCCCCAGGACCTGGGCTGCTGTTTCCACCCCCTCACACAAACCCCCTTGTCACTGCTCTTTGATAGGACATTAGCTTGCAGATGTTCCAAGACTTGCAGGCAGACCTTGAGCTTCTGGCTCGCAGGGTGACGTTGCTGGAGGCTATCATCTGGCCAGGTAATACAGAGAGACATCCTTCTACAACTGTACTGCAAATAGCCACATGGTCCTTATTGGCACAGGAGCTACGGGTTTTGTGGCTATGGGGAGGACCCGTAGGCACACAAACTGAACAAATTATGTGGAATATCTGATTCTTTTTTCCCCATATACAGCTCTGTAAAACTGAAAAATTATGAATTTATTTTGAAACTATGAAACTTGTGATAGAATGTTATGCACCCACCATAGGTTTGTCCTTTACAAGGTTATGTATACCAATGCATGTCATACACCTGACCTGAACTCAATTACAGCAATGTCAGGAACAGGAAATGATGGACTTATTGTTTCAGATAATTATGTTGTAATGAAAGCTTGAGCTTTATGAATGAAAGCTACAAAAGTTGTATATCCATTGTCTGCCTCTCCCAACGGAGAGAAGTACCTGTAACATTGTCCAAACTACAGCCAATGGCAGTTCAATGGCTATGGCCGTCTGCTTCAAATAACCTTATTGCTGATGTCAACCAGTAGGTCTCCTACCCTACACCCAGGTCGAAATGTCTTAATGTAACAGTAGGGAGACTACCTCCAACCACTGTAGATATTCTTGGATTGTAGCTTTAACATGTAAAAAAGAAAAAAAGGCAAGAATCAAACCAATCGCCAATCAGATTCTCCAAGCCTCCTCAGTAGTAACTAAGTGTTTGGATACGTCAAAGTAGAGTCTGGTTATGTGGACATGCATTGGTTGGTAGGGTAGCCTGGTCCCAACTGCTTTCTATCTTCGACAGAGCCTGATCTGGGGTCTGGGGACGGCCCGTTTGGCACGGCATCCCCAAGTTTCTACAGAGATAAGCGAGCAGGAGGATTTCCATTTCGACTTGCCTCACCTCCTCTCTCCTCGGACACCAAGGTTCGAGGGAAGTAACGCCCGGTGAACCTGAGGATCAGAGGCTGGATTAACCAAACCCTCCGTTTTGGTCTCTCTGGCACTCAACTGATTCAGATCTTATCTCATACCCCCTTTGGGCTGAACCATCTGATTAAAGGTGTGGAACACCTCAGGGAAACTACACTGATCTCCAGAATGCCCACCTTCATTGGGAATGAGTATGACCCCACTCCCATACCCAACACTGTTCTCCTTATAGACCCAGAAGCTCACTCGTTGTTTGTGGCCACAGCTTGGGACTTCAGCCTCAGGAAAATAAACAAACAATTCATGGTGGATAAAAGGAAAATTCTTTTTGAGAATCTTCTGTGGTGCTCAATAAGCTGGAAACTATTCTGGCCAATATGGGTCTTTAAGGGTAAAAAGGGGGAATCAGATGTGAGAGGGAAAAAAAGAGGCTGGATCAGAGTTTGTTTTGTCTTTCACAATGTGTCTGGAATCTGAAGAGATTTCATTATTTAAGTATATTGCGCATGTACAATTTGCAGGACACAATTACACAAACAAACCTCTTCCTCTAATATTTTTTTATACTTCTATTGTATTGTTTAACTTGATGTTATGTAGGTGCACTAAAAAAAATGAAGACATCTCTCACTGAGATATCAGTTGCTGTCAGTGATCTGATCTAAAGTTTATTGGTGTGAGTTGGCTTATTCCCCTTTAAATACACATTAATTAAGAAATGTACTATACTTACACGTATTCATGTCCAAAAAAAGGCACAAATCACACTGAAATCACACATTTCAGCTATTTTGCATAGCCAGTAAAATGGATCTGCAACAATCATAAGATTTAGAAGAACCAAATGCCACATCAGAAGTCAAAGGTATCGTTAGTTTATTAATTGTCTGGCATTGCATTTCAAAATCTCTGTTGCTAGTGTCAGCTTTTAATACACTCCCCCCCCTCCCCTGTCCCCTCCCTCCACTGCAAACACATACTGTACTGTAGACTGACATCCAGACTCACGCACACGCAAATAAGAAATAGTTAAACTGTTAATGGAGTTTGGACGCATTTTGCTCAATATTACATTGGTAAATTTAAACTGCTTTAAAGAATGAAAAATACTTGATATCTGCTTTCTCATCTTGCAAATATGTTGTGAATTATTATTTAAAATTATGATCAACTGTAGTTTCTTGTTTTGTATGCTGTATGTGTAACTTCATTTTATATTTTGAGTGTTTTTTTAATTGCTTGCAAATGTGTTGTGTTAAGATAATCCTGTCTAGATGGTTGGTATAATAAAAACATGTTCCGTGTTTTTAACAGGTCACCTGTCCTCAGTTTGTCGTAACTAGGGCGATGCCCATCGGGAACACATGACCCTCCGGTTATAATACCCGTTGTCAGACTACTTAGTGTAGAATCCATTATTATAGTACTTGGAGGCTAGGCTACTGTATAGCTAGATAGATGTCATATTAATGACATCAGGGATCCCCATACATGGACACAGACAGACAGAGATTCATGGATTTATAGATCGATTTCAACTGCAGATCCGACCTAGCCTCGCATAGCCAGACACTATCACACTGCGTGGTGGATAGTGATGTGTCGTTCATGAGTGATTCGTTCATAAGAATCGAATCATTAGCATGACTCGTGAACGATTCGTTCAAATCCCTGAAATGGGTCGTTCACACTTTCGTTCACACCCCCGCCCCTCCCCCTAATAGCCCCGGGCGGCAGACAGGACGCGACGGCGGGCTACTCGCAACGTAATAAAAACGCTCCCGCGATTGTGTTTTTCATGGGCCGACCGCGCTATGAACGAATCATTTGAACGAATCTTTTGAACGGATCATTACCGTGAACGTGAACGAAATGATCCGATCACTGAAATGAACGGGATTGCCCATCACTAGTGGTGGATACAGTCTGGTTCTTCTCAATGTATTTTCTTTTTACATGGGGCGGTTACAGAAAGATTCAAATGGACTCTATTGGTTAGACCTACAACCAATCAGAGTAGCACAAAGGTGATACGCCTTGGTTGGTTTCTCACAACCTAAAGCCCACCCTTCATTTGCATACTGGGCCCCTGGTTGGTTCCTCATAACTTGTGAGCCGTGAAATATTTTAATAACTGAGCGGGGCCAGAAAATTCTCTTTGCAATGGCAGATTCGTCTGGCTATGCTAGGCTAGATCCGACCGACTTCACACTCTGTACTCTTTAAGCTTATGATGAAATCATGGATCTCCATGTATAGTATGGAAATACATACTGTATATGGACATCAGACAGACAAACACTACAACATTAGCACATCTTGGTTGTGGACAACCGCTGTTCTGACACTGCACTCCCTCAAATCCTGGGCAAGATACACAGTTTGAAGTAGATTGGCCGGACGATTCTTGAGATATAGAAGGTCAGATACATACACATGCACACGCACAGAGAATTGCCTAATGACATCATATTGATGACATCAAGGATTAGAGAACCACTGATCTGACCGATCTGCGAGTGTGCCCAAATGGGGTACCCTTGGATTTATGTCGATTCAGGCGACGGGTCTGGAGATATGTGAAGATACACAAACACGTTGCATACACACACACATGCAGAGATGTTCACAATGATGTCGTATTGATGACATCAGGGATCTCCTTATATGGAGATTTTCTTAATTTTGGAGAACCTCTAATCTTACTGACTTCACACCAGGCAACGCACTTCTTCGAGTCTCTGCGATACATACATAGCAGAGTCACACGAACAAGCCCGCAAGCATATATGCTGTCCATTTATAGTAGATAAATAAATGGTACTCATTTAACACTACTAAACTTCAATAATTGTATTGTCAGACTTGTTTCGAAAATTGAGCCAGATTCATAATACTTTTGTATAAATCAACTTTTATTCTACTTCTTGTACAGTCTCTGCCTCTGAATGAAAATATCTGATGTACAGTATATTTATGTATATTAGAACCTGCTGCTAATTAAGCTCACACTCAGTTCTCATAGCCTACTTCTTCGTTAGAACTCATATAATGAGAAACCTCCTCCTTATTAACCCACAGGGAACATTTAACATCAGTTAAGCTCAGCAAAACCCAAGCATCTAAAAATATATTGTACAAATCAGGAATTGTTCATAGCCTGACTAGAGACTCACATAAATTGGCACAAGAGTCTGACATTACTTCAGGGACCCTGTGGTGGCAAAGGGCTCTTTCCTTTTGTTATTACCACTGCCTCATCTCCAACACGGTCATCGATGAGTAGAGAAATGGCGCCATCTAGCTGTTTTGAAGCAGCCAACGCCACTACAGCTTTCTCAGTAGGGAAGCCCATCTTCTCTAGTTGCTGCAATCTGAAGTTAAACTTCACCGTTAGTCTTTTGATCAATTGCAACACAATTCTCAGAATAATATGAGAATATTATTTACAAACATGAAAATAAATTACATCAGGGAGACCAAGTTAAAGGTAGGGTATGTGATATTTTTTGATCAAAACAAAAAGTGTTTTGATAAAAAGTTAAAGCTCTTTAATGATAAAGCATTTGTTCAATTTATTAGATGGTTGCATAGGAAAAAGTAAAAAAAAGTTTCATGACAGTACAAATTACTGGTACAAGGTCAACTAAAAGGAGATCCTATGTCTCCTTGTCTCTCCAGCTCTTTAATAAACTGAAAATATATATTTCCAGTGGGTTGCCAAATTTAATCCAATCACGAGAGAGTACACATTCATTAGCCTCAATTGAATAGTGTTCCAGTTTCTATTTTGTCTGCTCATTTATTTGTGACACCACTTCAGGCCCTGCACCAGGAAACAATGGCTTGGGGCTGGCTGGGGGGCCATGGTTGCAACCATATGCAAATGTGTGTCTCACTCTCAAGCAAGTCTCCTTTGTTTTTTAATTTGCAATTCGGTAAAAAACAGTTTCGGGGGAGGGCCCAGGCCTGCGTCACGTCTAATTTCACTTGTTAATCCTGTGTGAGATCTCTGTCCTGATTGGATACATTTTATATTGATATTTAAGAGCTAGAGAAACGGGGAGACGTCTGTTGCAGAACAAACACTCTATAGTCTATAGCAACGATTGCTATCAGAATATAGAGCTAATTAACAATGATTTGAGCAAATATTACCCTTGCCATACCTTTAAGACTACACCTAGCTTAATTCTTAAAAAACTATGCTTACAACTAATACAAACCTGAGAGAGGACACTGATGACTTTGCCACCTCCACTTTTGAACTTGGGTCCTCTGAAACATCCTGTAAGGAGGCCATTATTCCAGCCCGTAGCATCTGTTCGTCCATTAGCTGAGCCTCTGACATAGGAGTGGACCCTTCCGCCATCCAAGGAGGGACAGGGTCTAACCATGGCCGTTGATTCAAAACTGAAGGATCTCTCATTGGGGGCCAACTGGAAGATGATGTCTGATTTGTGGGTATTGTGTGAGAGTGTGATCCGGATCTGTAACACAGGATGTAAGTTACATATCATTATGGAGTCAAGAGGTGAATGGGCATAATGCAATGACTATTTATTGATTTGACTAAAGGCCTCTCCATACTTCGACCGAAATGTTCGGTGAGTTGTGTTTTCCGACGTGCAAATTTCCGAACTCTCGTTCGGTTCAATGCTTTTCAGAAGTACCGAGGGATATAATTTTATGGTAGAAAAGGACCTTTTGACCGAAAACGGTGGTTTCGGTCGAAGTATGGAGAGGCCATAATATGATTCACAGTTCACACCTCTGTGAAGTAGAGTAGGTGGGCAGTTTGAATCTGGTAGAGGTAACAATGCATGCCCAGTCAGAAATAAAGGCAAAGATTCTTGTGTGTTCCAGTTCCTGTAAAATTCCAACGAAGGACTGATGATCTTTGAAATGTATTAAGTAACATAACGTAGCAAGTCTGGAAAAAGCATGTTGGTGTCATTGATGTGTAGGCTATTAATGAAAGACAACACTTCAGACTTTTTTAAACAAGTAAAACTTTAACAGTCCATATTTCTAGTAAAATGTGGCAGACAAGGATACAGTTGTGCCCAATGCATATGGCGCAGAAGTGAAGCAGGGCTGGTGTACTTGGCAACAACAGCAGACTGAGGAGTAGATAAAGCCACGGAAGAAACCAGACTGGTACACATCGTAAGAGCTTCCTTTGTGTCACCTGGCGACACTGAGCTGTAAAAAGCACCAGCTGAGTGGCAGAGTAACCACATATCCGACTAGTCTCACCCCCACCAATAAAAATGACAAGGGTATAGAGGGGTGGTAAAATGGCAGTGGACAGGATGGAGAGGGCAAGGAAGGCGGCTGTTCCCCAGCGTCGCTCCTGACACGGTCCAAGCAACAACAGTAGAATAATATTGACGAGAAGAGAAGACAAATCCTCATGACTGAACGCATAAAGCAACGGGTCTGAAACAGAAAGCAAGAGTTGACAGAAAGAGATTTGCAGTGGTTAGTTTGGTTGTGGATGGGTTTATTGAGTGGTTTTCAATAACAGTAACTCTGGTCATAGTTTTCAGGCAGGGTCATCAAGAACATTATGCATTAAGGCCCATTCCCACTGGGCCAGATAACAGATAAAAAAAATCTCTTTCTCCATTCAAGTGGATGGTAAGATACAAATAAGACCTATATCTAATATATTTTTTTTAATCTGTTATCTGGCCCAGTGGGAATGGGCCTTAATGTGATGCTTACCTTTGAACCTTGGGAAGTCTCCACCTGGGCCCAAACTTAAACTAGATTGAATGCCTCCAGAGTACATAAGCACCATTGCTGTTAACAATAGAACTGTACCGAGGAAGAAACCTGGCCGATTAGAGCCAAACCAGAACCATACTGAGCATATGCGGTCAAGCATTGTTGTAACTGTAACGTTGCTCTGTGCCTGGTAGGCTACATAGGACCACAATGGAAAGTATTTTAGCCCAAATATTTTACTGTACCTTAAAGTTTGTGCTGTTTACATTTTTGACTTATAAATCAATCAATAAAAGCGTGCCTTGCTGCACTCAGTGTCCCATTAGCATCCAAGTTGCTTACTGCTGATAATGCACCACACACATACATGATACGGAGTCGATTTCTAATCTTTTTTCAAAATAATGCGAGGAGTCATGAGTAGTGGTGATCTGACTGACACAAGAGGCTCTAAAACCTTCCTCATATCCCAGTGTCGTTAGTTAAATTAATCTACGCTTGATATTACCGTTAACGTTAAAGGCAGTACCAGCTTACTGTAACTGCTTCTCGAAAACGACTATAACCATGAAAAATTCCCCACAAATGTTCCGAAATGAATTGCACACCATTGATGATCCACAATGTTCAGTTCCTGTTTACGTCGTCTGCCGCTGGTTTGGAGCATTCCAAAATGTCAGTGTCCATGCATGACGATCTGCTTTAAAACAAAATATATATATCTATAAAATTGTGGTTTGACAATGTGGAAAACAACTGTTTACATTTAAATAGCATAAACATTTAGAATAAATAAATACAAATAGTGATATGCATTATTGTACACAACACAATTGAAGGCTGTAGAATCGACATTGGTTTATTCCAACCTTGAGCAGCGCACTCCAACATCGTGACGAATCGGTGCCACTAAAGAAATCTCCCATTCATTTCCCCCATAGACACAAAAATATTTATATGAATGAAAAATATATATTTGAATATTTAATTATACTACATTTAATAAATACCATTTGTTTTAGCGATTTTGAATTTTTACTTTTCACAGAATCAAAGGAAGCTTTCGTGGAATATGATGATTCATCAGGAAGATCCTGGATGGCTTGATTCTGGGCTTATAATAATTGAATCAATTATTATACATAAAATATGTATATCAATTAAATTGATATAAATATTTTTGTAAAAAAATCTATGGGAAAAATGAATGGGAGATTTTTTAAAGACCCTTTTCGACTGCAGCTTTAGCACCACACCGTCCACACTACACGACACCACATAAAAATATCAACATTTTCCACTACACAAAAGTACCCCTATTATAATACAATATACATCTGTATTACAACTATCCTAATTATGATACACTATAATAGATTATAATAGTGGTTATTATAACACAATAGAATCTATTTATCATGTATTACAACTATATCCTGGTGGTCTAAGAAAGTGAGTGATCAGTCATTATGAAGTGTTTGGCCCCGTTTGGCCTAGCTCAGACCTATTCTGGATTGGATACTTTTTAGTACCACGTTTAGTACCACTTTCACACCACTCTACTAAGGTCCTTGTAGTGCAATGTGGAGGGGTGGTGTGGTGTGGTGTGGTGTGGTGTTGGGCCATGTCAGTGGAAAAGGGGCTTGCGTTTAGTGGCACCAGTAAACCACGCCCATCACAACGCTCGCGACTCGTGCACTGCAGCAGAGCAAGTCAAGAGCAGGAGCAGTAGAGCGCAGCACATTTAACAGAGATAGCGCACCGGCGTCCACACAGACAGCCGCTCTCTCACGCAGACACATCAAGATGGCGTCCGCTCCGGGTATGCAAAAATTCCAACATTTCAACTCGATTTTAAGAGAATGGTTCAAAGCTAAATTACGCGTTTTATTGTTAAAGGTCAATTGAAGTGCTTTTGTGGTATTTTACCGTTTAAATGTTTGTGAAAGATGCATTAGTTGTCGTCCACGGTCGCCGGCAAAGCTAGGCCTCAAAGGCCTAACTTGGGGCCCTGCTTTGGGGTTTGGCCTATTTATCTCTGGAACGTCACATGTTTATCTTGTTCTATATTTATACATGATATGCCTAGTTAGATTAATGAGTAGTCGTTTGAAATTGGTTTGAAAGCAAACTGTTTGCGAATCCGTCTTCTGTATTGTGATTGGAGCTGTGGGAGGAATGGTGCTACTGCTAACGTTAGCTAGGCGGTGTTAGCATGGGCTGCGCCAACTTGCGCGCGAAGGAGTTTCCCTGATTTTAAAATAATATCCAAGTTTGACCCAAACATTACGCTTTAATCAGAATGATGACTAAAGCCCCACATCGTTCTGCTAAGAATATTACGTACATCGATTAATGAATACTTGATAAACCGTTTGCTAAAAGTACATTGGTTTGGTTATACAACAATGCTAAAAGGATAACACAAAAAGCCATGGGGGGCTTGTTTCCATTGTAGTGCTGGAGGGACTATGTATTAATTTCACCTAGACATACAAGTCATCAATACTGGGAACTATAATAGTTTAAATCAATGTTATATTCGTATTTGTAATGTTAACAATTGTTTTGCGTTTTCAGATTATAGTTCGTACACCCAGGCCACCGCTCAAACAGGGTAAGAAACGTGTTTGTGTTTTTAATCAAATACCATGGTTTAGGAGATTTTGCATCCTATTATTCGCATTATACAGTATTAAGAAAAACGTATATGGAACTAATGAATGCACATTGTACTTTTACAAGGTACAGTTCCTATGCTGCTCAGCCCGCACAGGCATATGGCCAGTCTGCACAGGTGAGAATTTAAACAGATTAACAAAGAATCACACAAATGCGCTGCTGCTGCGTGACAAACAATGTTATTTTCTGCCTGGGTCAAATATTCCCCCCCCTTTGTTCTTCAGCAGGGTTATAGCCAACAGAGTTATGGCTCTTATGCCCAACCTGCTGCTGCAGATACCAGTTACACCCAAACAGCGCCAGCAGCTGGAACCTATGCTCAACCACAACAGCAGTATGGATCCTCATATGCACAGCCAGCAGCAGGTTAGTGTTGTATTAGCTGAAGGTTGAATCACATCCCAGATGCATCTCCCTGAAGCCCATTGGAGCTTATGTCATGATTATCTTTATGATAACATGTTGTCTTTATATAGTACATCAATACATAAAAGCGTCTTTGAATTGTCATTTATTAATTGGTGTCTACTAAATTCTACCATTTGTGGTTTTCCACAGCTGGATATCCTGCTGCCCAGGCCAGTACTGCTCATGGCTACTCCCAGCCCACACAGGGTTATGGGGCAAGTGGTTATGATAGCACCCCTGCTGCTGCTGCTCCAGCTGCAACCCAGTCAACTTATGGGTCTCAGCCAGGTTACACAGCCCAGTCTGCCTACCCTGGCTATGGTCAGCAGCCAGCACCAGCTGCACCCCAGAGGTATGTGCCTGTGCACTCAATTTGTTATGGCAGAGGGTGAAACGATCACCGCTTTGACTTGGAGATGACGATTCCTGCTCTTTGGGGATATTGATAATTGTTCTTTTTCCTTAAGTTACAACGCCACCAGTCAACCTACTGGTTACAGCCAGAATAGCTACTCCCAGCCAGCTACATATGGCCAACAGCAGACTGGGTACCAGACTCAACAAGGAAGCTATGCCCAGCAGCAGAGTAGCTATCAGCAGCAGCCCCCAGCACAGCCGGCACAGGCTCCACCACCCTCTGCCTACCCTCCTCCTCAGACATCAGGTTCCTATGGACAGCCTCCACCCAGTCAGTACGCCCAGCAGGGTGGACCTCCCAGTTACAACCAATCCAGCCATTACAGTAGGTGTCTGCATTGTCTGGTTATGGTGTTAACCAAGCAAGCCTTCCTCTGCAGTGCTTGTTAGTGTTTGCACAATTGAACCTTTTAACATTTTGTTTTTCAGATAATTACAGGCAAGAAGGCCAGGGTGGAAGTTCTGCTTACTCTGCTTCGGAGCCTTCAAGGTATCCAGGGGCAGGGGATAGCAGAGGTCCTGCCAGGGATGGGTTTGACAGAGGTGGAATGATGCATCGTGGGCGTGGAGGCATGGGACGCGGTGGCATGGGGTAAGTTCCTTTCCTATATATGTAACCCCGCTGTATTTTCATCCACAGGTGCGGTTGCCAGGTAGAGCAGGGCTGAGGCACTCCCCAAAGACTGTTGAATCATTAATAATAATTTTAGTCGTCGTGTTTTCAAATTATGATTTTCACACAATCCAAAGACGATAGTTGTCAAAGATGAATAAGTGCCAGTGGGTATAAATTGTAACCCAATCATGAACGTTTGATGTCTCAGCCCTGCCTCTGAAATGGCTAAAAGGTAAGAAAGGTAGTGTTTTTTTTCCCCATCATAGTTGGGTTGCACAATTGTCCATGCACTGTGCAATACACCTTGTAATGGCACATCTTTTATTCATGATTCAGTACATTATTTACACAGAATATGGTCCATAATCAGAAATGCTTTGGGTAACTGATAGTAGGGAGTTGCCTGCCTATTGGTTTGCGGTCGGTTAAACCATTTCCCCCCACTACCATCTAAATTACAACAGCTTTTCGAGAAAGAAGTTTAAGTTCTTGTATCCCATGTCATTCGACCTTGGCCTTTAAAACTGAGGTTGATTTATGGTGCACACATTACTTTGGGTAGCTCATGGTTCTAGGGATTTTTACACATTTGCCTAAAAGTCGTTTATTGGCAATATTAGAAGTTGGTGTAAAACTTCAGTTTTCTCATCAGTTGCCGTGTGAATTCTGAGACATCTAGAGCAACCTGTGCATATATGTCATGGAATATTTAAAATGGGCTTTAATGCTTTGAAACAGACCTCAGGGAAGAAAATTCACATTTGGGTGTGATATGAAGTTAAGAAGGGAACAATTTCCACGTAATCAGCTGTAAACTAAGGGTATCTCGTTTCCTTATACTGAGTTATGGGTTTGCAAGGCCGTCTTTGTTGATGGCCATTTTTTCTTAATTTACCAACCCGAAAGGTATAACTTTTCTTGGATTTTCAAGGTAAAACTTGTGATTAAATCAACAAATAATGATTTGCTTAAATTGGTGTGGGAGGTAACAGAAAATCTGGGAAACAAATTAAATATTTTTGAATTACTTTATACTTTTTACTTTATTTAGACGGGACAATGCATATTAATGGACATTACATAAATGCAATGTAAATTGACCAGATTTAGCAAGGATGCTAATTTTCATGCGCAGTCCCCTCACAAAAACAAGGCAGGGTTTTTTAAAGTGCAATACAAATTTGTAACTAAAGTAACTTGTGCATAAAGTGCAGTATTGCTTTCAAGTAAATAAAGGATTCAAGTAACAGGATACTCTGTCAAGGTGCACTAGACTATTAGACTATACATGGTTACAGGTTTGATTGTCGAGTAACACTTTTTTTTAGATTGTACTTGGAATGGAAATGACAATCCCTTAATGTCATTGGTAGTCATTCCAGATTGCACAGCCCTGAACTTCGCAGTCCCCTCTAGCGGATGCCCTAATTATGGATTTAAATGCACAAATGCGCACAAGAACTGTGATAAAAGATGGTTATTGGTTAACCTTTGAGGTCACCATAGGCAATAGCAAAATAACAGGAGTAGAGGTATTTCAACAATCTTCTAACTTGGTTCCTTTAAAATAAAATGAAAAGACAAATATATAGGGGAATGTCACTGTCTTTCAGCTGGCAAGCAAGCTCCTTTTTATGCATGGAAAAATGTTTTCATGCTGTGAGAAACTTCTTGGGGTTTCCATTTTAACTTCTGGAAAGCAAAGTTTATTTAGGGCTCAAGGTTGTCAGACCCAACATCACAGATTTGTCTTGGTTTTTGTTTTTGACATTTTCATTAGTGTTAGTTTAGTTTTTCAGTTTGTGTTTTTTTAGTTAATGTATTTTTAGTTTTAGGAATTTATTGTCAATACGTGCTCCTTACGACTTTGAAAAAATACATTTTGGACGGGCTTCCTGAACTAGTTTGGGAAGTCGGGACATCTGGGGAGTGTGTTGCCCATCATCTGAGGTCAAATTTAACACCTGCCTTTTCTGAAAAAGTTTGGACGTCGGAAGGAGAATGTATTGCCAGTTGGCTTTAGTTTTCCTGGTAGGTTAATCTTGGATGGAAGACTGCATGACATCAGATATGATGTACATAACATTATCAAACATTTATTCAAAATATTGAACACACCTTTTTAATATTGTACTGGACACATTAAACATTCATGGTCATCCCACAACAGATTTTGGTGATTACTACAGTAGATGGAGCTCAATACAAATCAAGATGACCACAGTGCAAATTAAGGAAAAAATGAAAATAATTTTACATGCAATCTTATGCATTGCATTGTTCTTGAGCGTTTATTTCCTTTAACTACATTACGTTTTCCATTTTATTCTTAGTTAACCATAATAAAGCAAATTAAAAAACACAACACGGTGTTCCCCTTAGTGGCATTAAGCTGACAGTTAAAAGATTATTTAGCCAATTATTGGTTCAATGGCTGATTTAAGTCCTTTTCAAAGAACAGTGTTGTGCCCATTCTCAAGTTTGTGGTGCAAGTATTTACAAAGACATGGTTTAACATTTTATAAAGTTTCAGCCTGGAGTCCAACATCAGGTGGTACAACGATAAATAAGTGTTTCCTCTGTAGGTTTTTAAAATAGCTGTGGTGCTTTTGGTAATTGTAGTTTGGTCTCATCTGTTCCTGATCCAAGTTATTATGTTTCATGTTGAGGTTCTGTTAAATAATTTAAATTATTAAATCATGGACTACACAGATAACATGGCTAAATTACCATGTTTATACTATGTTTCCAGTAATTCATTTCCTTGCAGTGGTGCTGCACTGCACCACTGCTAAATGAAAATGGAGGAAACACTGAAAGGAAGGATACATGAGATATTATGCATGAATCAAAAATGGTAAAGTTGCCCACATAGCATCTCCATAATTGCTTTCATAATTTGGGATTGATTTTATTATGCCACATGAATATTTTGGGGAGGGGGTTCATGTCTCACATTAATGCAATATCAGTATGTTTTTTGTGGTTTGGAATACAAATGTTTGATCACATTATTTTGAGCACTTTTTAACATGCTTTGTCACATTTATACCGTACAGGTAACAGTGAGAGCCATTTAAAACCATCTATACTCTAAAAAGTACCTGTACTCAATACAGAGCCGGCTAAAGCAGCAGGAGGGGCGCTTAAACAAAGATTCTGGGTCTGCCTATATGCCAACAACTAAGGATGGTGGTTTCAAAAGCATGATGGGCAAAGCTATTAAGAGTCTTTTTTTTTTTATTAAAAAAAATACCTTGTTTTAACTTCGTAGATATTGTTACCATCAAATTAAATAATTTATTTTGTTTATATTGTTAAGATTTTGTCTTTGTAAAACACTGAGCAATTGTGTTTATTTTTTTATTTTTCTTACAAAGGTGAAAATGATCACCTGATCCTATTGTGAAATTTCAGATGCATTGTATTTTTATTAACTAGTACATATTTATTTGAAGCGTACATTTTGTTGAAAGTTGGTGTTGGTACAAGGTTGCACCATTTAGACGTGTAATGATAATTATTAGTTATCAATGCATCTGAAATTGTTATACTATTGTGCACATTTTGAGGGGTATTGTACAAATCTTGAGGGGTTTTGTCAATGTAATGAAAAAAACTTGTTATTTGTATAGCACTACTTAAAGCTGTCATTAACTTTGTAGCCAGCTAGCAAATTTATAATGGACAAATCCCCATGTCCCCTCGTTTGAATTGTATTATTTATCACTTTTGGGAGTTAACTGCTGTTAGGATAGCGAAATGTCTTCATTACTCCCTTATTCAAGCCTCATGGCTCGAGGCGTGGAAGTGGCTGTAAAAGGGAAATCGCCTTCATATCTCCATTTATTCCCCCATAGCAGCGCTGGAGACAGAGGTGGCTTCAGTAAGCCTGGTGGTAAGTTAACGAGTATTACACTGGTTAGTCCACTCAAAACCTTAAAGCCTTTTTGAGCAAGTATGCTCCGAATATTGATGCATATTACATTGTGGTACACAACGTTTTTATTTATATGATCACACCTGAACATAAAGGGGGGTTCTTTTTGGGTGCAAGACCTCTTCCTCTGGGGTACTTGGTAAACATTTTGCTTTTATCACTCACTGCCTGTGGTTTCACAGTTTTGTCAGGTTGAGTTTTTATCAGGTTAATCACAAATACCCGCTGGCGACACACATGTCTTGTTTCCTATTGTCTTAAATCTCATGGACTGAATTCCTGGTTTTTTTTGAGGATTCATATCTGGTCTTAGAGACATATGATACAAAATTATTTGCAAAAGGGTCTGAGGTATTTTATTCATTCAAATAACAATATTACACTTGAGTGGGAAATGTGGTCATCTGTCAGGTATCATTTTCAATTTTCCCATATGGCTGAGGCTGACGTGTATGGTATGTCTCTGGGTTATCTTTTGTAATGCTCCTCAGGAGTAATGTAATGTCCAAGTTGGCACACACTGACTTTTCTTTACCGTTTCTCTCTTACCCTCATTTGATGGACTACAGGACCCATGAACAGCGAAGGAGAGCGTGAAATGGGTGAGCAGACTACCTTTACATTATGGCGTTAATTTATATTGGATTATTCTACCATTTTATATACGGTAAATCACCAATTGGTAGCCCGGGCGTTTATTTCACAAAATGGGGTCGGACCCCGGGCGCTTAAAAGGGACCAGGCGGCTATTGGTAACAGGCTTTTATTTATTTTGGCACTGGCCAGCACTGGGCCATTATTTGGTAAATTTTTCTTTCTCAAACTATATAATAGGGGTAATAATCAAAATGTTATAATAAATGTTATAATTATTATTGTTATTATTTTAATTGTTATGAACACCCAGAAAATAGCACATTGCGATCTATTAGACCAAACCTCATTTAAAAAATATCAAGAGTGTATGAAAGCCTTTAAAAAAATATATATATACTATATTTATACTAAGGGAATCTTTTTCCAAAATAGTCAATTACCGCATGGCAGCAACTCAACGAGTCAACGACCCAATTAGCGCAGAAGTCCTGCAGCTGCGGTGCTGTTCTGACTGGACTCGCTGTCGCTGAACAGCTCCACTATCCTGACATTAAACCATTATGGTATTGCATTATGATTAAGCCTTCTGCTTTCCCCTTGAACCTCAAAATAATGGATTACTTCTTCAAAATGCGGACTGGATAAGAGGCAGCAACAGTAGGTAATAAGTTATTCTGATCCAGCTGTTCTTTATTGGCCAGTCTTTCTCCATCACAACGTTTTGCCATTAAAGTAGCCTACTCACGTAAACTTTGCATTGTAGCAACGTTTTAGACAGTAATGAATGATGGTCAGTGCGCAGAGAGCAGCAGACTCCTCTCTTTTTTTGATGTCCTTTGGCAATCGGTTCCCCGACGCACACTGCGCGTCATGGTAGCACAGCGCTGGGCTGGACACCATATACATTTGGTTTAGAAGTGTCTGTCCACAAGGCTGTGAGCTTGTAGATTTGCTGTTTTCAGCGCACTACCGTCATGCAACATAATATGACCTGTAGCAACGCACAGCGAGTGCGGTGCGTTGCAACGTGCTGTCACAGCACTGCTGTGAGCTTGTAGATTTGCTGTTTTCAGCGCACCACTGCCATGCAACATAATAGCCCGGGCTCTTACATAAAACCTAATAAGGATAATATTAATTGCAAATAACGGCCCAGGCGCTTATACAAACCTTGCGCTTATTTGAAACAGGCGTTTATTGCGCAAAATGGGGGCAGTTTGCCACCGGGCGATTAATTGGTGATTTACGGTAGTCTTGTTTTTTTTTTGTTTGTTTTTTCTCCTGCGTGTTGCAATTGTCATGGTGCTTTTAAGTTGGGTTCTAACCAATACTTATTTTTCAGGACGCCCTGAGGAGCAAGACGATTCTGAGAACAGCACGATATACATTACTGGGCTGACTGAGAATGCCACCATAGATGAGATGGCTGAATTCTTTAAGCATGTCGGACCTATAAGGGTAAGAATTGCTCTATACATAACAAGGTCAGAAATGTGTGCAAAGAACTTTGCACGTGAAATAATGAATTCCTCTGCTTTTTCTTCAGATGAACCGCAGATTGGGTCAGCCAGCTATTAACATCTACACAGACAAGGACTCTGGAAAGCCCAAGGGGGATGCCACCCTGTCCTATGAAGAGCCCTTCTGTGCCAAAGCAGCAGTGGAGCACTTTGATGGTATGTTGCTTTGACTTCTGCCGGTACTTGATTTAGCATTTCCAGCACTGAACTATATACAAACCTTTATAGTGTGAATCCTTAATATTTTTGTATTTTATTTGAAGGCAAGGAATTCCAGACACGTAGGCTGAAGGTTTCCATGGCCCGACGTAAGCCTATGATGGGAGGAATGAGAGGTGGCATGCCTATGCGAGGTGATATGATGGGTCGTGGAGGTAAATATAACTGCAATGATATTGAATGTTTTCTTTGCTTGCAATTTGTTATGTCCATGAATTGAATACCAAGGACTTCCAACATAAAAAAAATACCATAAAGGACTTATTTGGGATGTTCCTTTTAGGCAGGGTGTTTAACTGTACTTGTACTGTTCTCCATTTTTGTCTAAAACGTTCAATCAATCCTAATGCCTTATCTTCTTGTGTAATAGGTATGATGGGCCGTGGAGGAGAGCGGGGTGGCTTTGTCCCACGAGGTGCTCCACGTGGAATGGGCGGCGGCGGCGGCAGAGGTGGACCTACCGGGGGCAATATGCAGCAGAGAGCTGGGGACTGGGAGTGCCCTAACCCGTACGTATTCATTCATATAGGCAATTTTCTCCATTGGACATTGGCTTGAAACACTTGATTAAAAGTTGTACGTATGTTCTCAGGGGATGTGGAAACCAGAACTTTGCCTGGAGGATGGAGTGTAACCAGTGCAAGGCCCCCAGACCAGAAGGTCTAGGTGGTGGACCACCATTCCCCCCTGGAGGTAAGGATGTGTAAACTCAGATTAGACAGTTTATGATTTCAAAACGAAGAGTGTAGCTTCATTATTTTTTAGTATGTGGGATAAAAACTAAGCTCGGATATTGTTTCTTTCAGGTGGTGACCGTGGCAGAGGTGGTATGGGAATGCGTGGGGGCAGAGGCATGGACCGTGGTGGCCCTGGTGGATCTGGAGGACCAGGGGGACCTGGAGGGTTCCGTGGAGGCTGGGGAGGCGACCGTGGCGGTGGATTCAGAGGACGCGGTGGGATGGATAGAGGAGGATTCCGTGGGTCGCGTGGAGGACCACCTATGGGTGGTAGAGGTGGAAGAGGAATGGGACCACCCGGCAAGATGGATATGAGGTAAGGACATATTTCTTCGTACGCGGCAGCGCACATAGAAAATCGTGTTGTGAGCTTGTATATCTGCTATTTTCGGTGTGAACGTGCACTGTCACCACATGCACATACATTTTGTTTGTATGAGCGGGGGGGAAGCCGAAGAAGTCATGTTGAATAGTGCTACCACCAGCGCTCGGTGCTCCGGTTGTCCCTGGTCATTAGACAGCAGGACAAACACGGGCGGAGAAAGTTAAACGATTAATACAATTTCAGACTGTTTGTTTGTAAAAGACTTGCACATTTTTACTGGTTAATATGCCATGAAGTTGTGGAATCTTTATAATTTTTACAGCTGCAATGGCTAGTTTTAATTGTTTTCGAAGTCCCAATTCCAGTGTGGACAGCTTCTCTGGCCAGTTTCAGAATATGATATGCACGCTCAACTCCGCCCCCTCCCCCCACAAAAACAGATAACCAAGCCTACATTTTAGAGTTCTCTTCATATTCTGAATTTTGATAAAACAAATTAATAGGCAGGGTTTCATGAACCTTTAAGGATGAAAAAGTTTCTATTGGCCATGTGTAATTTAATGTCTTAAAGTGCAGTTTGTCATGGTGGTTTTGTTCTTTACCCAGGGACCATCGCGGGGAACGCCGGGAGCGACCATACTGAAAAACAACGTACTGAATTTTCTGTTTAGTGCAGATTTTCTTTTTCTTTTCTTCAGTGGACATTTCTAATTTATGATTCCATATATGGTTCTAGAACTGCTTTTGGATATTCTGGTGCAGTTTCATTCAGCTCAAATGTTTTCTAGTTTATTCTTGAATATTTTTGCCTTGTCTTGTGCATGTTTTTTTGAATTTTTTAAATACCGTATGCAAGTTAGTTTTTACAGTGTATTGTAAGATCCTTTTTCTTTTTATCGTAAATTGCCTCCTGTTCCCCTTGTTCAACTGATAGTTGTGTATTGACACATTTGGAAAATAAAAAAAGCTCCCATTTGATGCTAATCAACTGATTGTTTTTGGATGTTTCTTTGTTACACAAGGGAATGTTGAGGTTTTCAGATGCTTTTTTTCCCCCCCCCTCCAGTTACTCAGTCTGTTTTATAAAAAGCTTCTATTCCTGTGATAAATGGTGGATATTGGATATAATGTCATAATGTGCAAAGATTTGTATTTCAGTGGGGTTGTATATAAAAGCATTAATCATTCAAAACCAGGGGTGGTTGTTCAACTGGATAAGCCAAAGTTGTCATATCCATGTTTTTGATACACAAAGCAGTGGTACTCAACCTGTACTCATTGCTTTACTGAAATTGCCTCAAGGTGGCACCATTTTCAAATGTTTGCATGGTTGGCTGCAATGCAGAGCCAGTAAATGCAATCCGGGCTTTTAGGAGACTTGTTTTTCATTTAGATTTCAGCTTCAAAAAAGGATTTGAACATTAACTGGGGATAAGTAATTATTTTTGACTAGTAGGGTGTGGCTGTTTAAAGGTGATCCACCATGAAAATTCACTTTTCCTATTTTAAAACCTATTTTTTTTTGTGGTCCCACTAGCACCTTCTATCCTCACAAAGTCCCATTTCAGACTGTTGTCTTTCTCTGGTTTTGGGAAGGTGGAGGTTAAAAGCATCCCACGGGTTCTCAAAACAGGCTGTCCAGATTTGCTGCCGTTTGTGACGTCAAAGACGGCCGTTTTTGAAGAAAAATAATCTTTACAATTTTTTTTTTGAAAAAAAAAAAAGTAAAATTTGTCATGTAATTTCAAAAAAACGTAAAGTTTCATATTCTAGATGCATTGCACATGTTTTAATTGTTTATGGCATACACCATGATTATCAAATCCCTATCTCAAAATATTACAATATTACAAAGGACCACTCAAAACATGACTAATACAGAAATGTCAACCTATAAGTTTCAGCAGTCAGTGATTTGAGGTGTTATTGCTTTTCTTTTCTTTTTTTTACACATTCCCTTTGCTTTTTTGTATCTACGGTTATACCTGGGGGAACCTTTTTTACTTATACAGACAAATGTTCTTGGCAGCAAATCTCCAGTGCCAGATGGAAAAAAAATCACATTTACCATTCCTGTAGTCATGCTCACAACTTCACGTCCTAAAGACAAGCTTTTTCAAGTTTGAGTTAAAGTGAGTGAATTAAGGAATATTATTGATCACATAATGTGAATGCAGGCCACATTCTTTAATGGCATCTGTTAACCACATGGCTATTAAGGCATTGGCACAACTCGGTTCATTTTTTGAGAATTATTCTTGACTGCTAATGGGTTACTATGATATAACCACTTAACATTTCGTTGAACTGATCATCCCTTGTGTCCTTAAATGTAATGACAATTTGTGTACAGATTTCTCCAATCAAACCTCTCTCTTGTTTGCCTTGGAAAATTAAAAACATCACCACCTTCACCAAGAGCGCCTGGCAGAGGATGTTCTGGAGAAATTCCATCTGCAACATGTTCTACATGGCCATCATTGGGTCCATTCCCATAATTGTATTCCCGATAAGGTTCATTTGTCTTGTGTAGTATGAAAATCTACATTTCCTCCACTGCCATGGACATCAGCTGAAGACCTTGGAAACGGTAAAGAGGGTCCTAAAACAATAGAGGTAGACCACTGTATAATGCAAAAAAATCCAACTATGTTTAGGCAAAAGAATAAACTTGGCTTTAACTATACAGAGTACTCAGCCACACGTTTTGAGTACACATATTCCTCAGGCAGCAATGGCAAGTGTGTGTGGAAGGGGCGGTCATGATCCCTTGAGTTCAGGCTGTTGTGGGAAGGGTGTGGTCTGATAAGTACATCAATTCAAACCACAAATCCAGCAGGATAATGTATTAAGTTAACATTGACATTATGCCAATAGTCTAAAGTCTACATACATCCAGGTGTATACACAGGCATATAGCCTATACTGATATACCTGCACATGTACAGAATATACAAGCATAGAAATATAGGTCTACTATGATATAAGAAGACAAATAATTCCACAGTCAAAGCGTCAATACATTAAACAGGGCCCTATTAAAAGGACATTGATGTAATTGATGTTATCCTATGTCATATACTGTGTTCTATCCGTCTGTCTTTCAATGTTATATGATATACATAAAGTGGTTCCTGTGTAAATAAGTCGAAAAGCTTACTAGGATCTCCTTTTAGTTGACCTTGTACCAGTGATTTGTACTGTCATGAAACTGTACTTTTTCCTATGCCAACTCAATTATAATAAATTCTTTAATCAATCAATCTCAACAGTCCGCTTTTCTGTCTAATGTAAAATCACATTTACATTTTAATTGACGGGGCAGACACACATTTGGCCCTGCTGTTGGCTGCAATATAAAGCCAAATTAGTAGCCTATTGTTCATGGAGCGTGCCTTTTTTACGCTTCAAGTGAAGTTATCTTGTCAGATTTGGTATTTTAAAGCACATTGGCTGTCTTTCTGACATGGGAAGAAAAGCTGATTCATCCAGGCACAGAAAATGATCTCATCATCCCCCCCCCCCTTCTCTTCACAGTTCACACGCTCGCTCGCTCTGTTACTTTTTAAACGAAAACAAGGCTCTCCACCCACCGCCTCAACTGAAATTCAAAAATAATGCTGGCAAACGGTTACAAGCAGCTACTGTACTACAGCTATTAAATGAAATAAAGGAGAAGTGGTGCTAAAGACGAGTTAATTTTAACGTGCCAAAATGTTTAAGCTCGGTCCTGCTGGATAGTTTTCCATGCAACAGATCACGCAAGCAGCGCTTTGATTAGGCTAGCCTGATTGGTTTTCACAGTATGATGAGCACTTTGATTGGGCTGCTGTAGGCCAGCATATTTTTCTCCAACCCCAATATGTCCCTACAACACCTCTGACACGAGTAGCCTTTGTTCTCCAACTTGTGATCTTTTTATTAGTTTTTACAATGGGTGTGAAATCTTTAATTTAATCGGAATATCGATTTACAGACGTGCCTTAATTGAAATATATGGCCTCTAGCTGACCTCTTCTATTGTAGGGCCAGCCAACAGACTATTCCACATAGTCCCACACTCGAGTCGAAGTCATATGGATTAGGCTATAATACAACGTTGTCACATAATTGCCCAAACAATGCAATCCAGTTGTGTAGTTTGTACTTTGTAGGCTACTTAAAAAGCCAAGGAGTATTTCACCCCCCAAATGACACACACGCACACGCACACGCACGCACGCACGCACGCGCGCACGCACACACACACACACACACACACACACACACACACACACACAATTACCCCCTTCCGGAATCAATGGGGGTACATTTATTGAAATCAAATTATTGTCTTATAATGCGACAAATACAAAAAATATCCACGAATTAAAGTCTCTATATGAGTAATCAATAGGGGAAAAAACATTTTGGGGGTGAACTACTCCTTTAAGTACACTTTTACTTCCACAACAACTCCACTGCATCTTGGATCCAAATATTGTCATTTTACTCCACTAAATGTATTTAAAAACGTTTCTTTCTAGTTAGGTTTGTAGATTTTGATCATTATTACCAAAACCTACATTATAACAACTTGGTAACACTTTCTCATAACCTCCAAAAAAAAACTAGTAAGTAATACTTAAAGGGGCACTCCACCACTTTTCAACCTATCTTCATATAAAAGGTCCTCACTAATGTTCATGATAAAATATCAAAAAAGAATTCTACTCAGTTTTGGGTCTCATAGGAGAGCTGTGGGTGGGTCAAATCCTTCTACCGGTGACATCATCAATGGGAAATGCAAGCTAATAGAAACTGCAGGCTTTCTATTCCTGAAAAAGTTGCAATGTTAAAGTGGAAGCCATTGTTCTCGTGATAATAAAAATCTAAATATTTGTTTTCAAAAATATTATTTAATTGTATTTTTTTTTTGGTCAAACGATGATGTCACCGGTAGAAGGATTTGACAGCTCTCCTATGAGTCCCAGACTGAATAGAAACAAATTGTGCTATTTTATTATGAACATTAGTGAGGACCTATTATATGAAGACAGGTTGAAAAGTGGTGAACTAGTCCTTTAAGCATTTATTAAAGTTATACCATGTAACTTTTTTTATAAAACAAATCTTAAAATTGTCCTAACTGTTAAATCGAAGAACCCCCACTCCGTTAATTTCAGCTTCTAAAGCCTTCTCTTTATATGTTTTCTATGAGCCGTGAGGGGGGGGGAGAATTTCGCGGCAAAATGACGTCATCTGCATCATGTGTATACGTTGGCCAATCATATCGCCGATCATAAACACATGGTACACTACCGGCCAATCACAGACGCATCTTGCTGACTTCTCAGGAAGTAGCTTGCCTCAACATAACAACAACATACTCGGGTGAAGGAGTCAGTTTCTCCGGAATGCCTGAACGCACAGGAACCAGGGACCCCTCTAAAGATAGATCTCGGCGAGCTGCAGGCGGACGCGGTGGCGAAAAACGGCCGAAAGACACGGACGCGGCCGCGGTTTGCTATACAGCTCTGACCACTAGTTGAGCAACTTACACAGCTTTAAGCTTCAATTCATATGTACAAGTACAAGGATATCATCATTACTTACTGCTTTAGTAACACTATTAATTCATATGAGCCTACATGGGGGGGAGTTTGTAGATCTACTTTTTTCGGTAAATTTTATGCCCATCACAAGTGCTCATATTAGGGGAAGGATAAAGGATCCAGGGCTAGAGGGGGAAATTGGGACTTGGGAACCAGGCGCAAGGGACCTTCACCGCTCGACTCGCATCCGACTCTGGGGCCTCGGCCTTGGACCGCAGAGTAGGGGACCACCCCCGGGGACCACCTCCAGGGACCCCTGGCGATATGACTGTGGACTATGGCTCTGGAGAACCAGGCGGCCGCCGCTCTGCTCCTATCCGACTTCGGGGCCTCGGCCTGGGACTGCAGAGTGCACACGCTCAAGGACCCTCTCCAGGGTCCCCGGAGCGGTGGTCCCCGGGAATCGATTCCCATGGACCACCGCTCCGGGGACCCCCAGGACGGACGCAAAAGTGGTTGGAGAGGTCATTTTTCCGGCAGGAGGCGGCACAAAGCTTAATAAATGCTTAAGTAATGTAATAGTAGGCTAATAGTTAACTAATGTATCACATAAGTGTTACTTACTAGTTGTTTTTGGAGGTTATGAGAAAGTGTTACCAACAACTTCAGCCCTATATAGGCCTACATTTCAGCCATTTGAAAATAGCCGATCTACAAGCTCACGATGCGATGCATTGTGCGCTTGTAGATCTGCTATTTTCAAAAGATTTGTATACATTTGAAAACTTGAAATTGGATATTCTGCATAACGAGTACTTTTACTTTTGGTACTTTACTACATTTTGATGACCTACTTTTGTACTTTTACTCAAGTCAATTTTGAATTCAATTTGTAATTTCTATATTGCAGTATTGATACTTTTACTCAAGTAAAACATTTGAGGACTTTTTCCACCACCGCCTACAGACTGCAGTCTGTGTGGAGTACGGTATAGGATAGGGTACACAGGCCACACTGCGCAGCCATACAGAAACCAGTGTTCCGTCAGCGTTTTGTCTTAACAAGCTCGTCAAGTCTGTTTTCAGTAAGAATTGAACTTCCGGTAGTGGGGCTTCAAAATAACATGTCACTCTCACTAACAATGATAGCCTATGTTTTTTCCAACAAATATAATGTAAAAAGCACTGAAGGCCTATAACTCATTAGGAATAATTTAGTTAACAATAATAAATCATGAAGTGGACAATTATGAATACATTGTTGTAGTCGTTTGCAAATTAAAATGCCATCAAGTAGCTAGGCTACAGAAAATGATCTACAACGACACTTTTAAACAACATCTGCCAGTTGCTTCTTTTGTTATTGAATACAACATAATAATAATAATAAAATAAAGAAAACAACCAGGCTAAAAATGGCACCTACAAACGTAGCCTATTAGATGGGGCTCAATATGCATTAGCTGTTTATTATCTGTTAGTTACTTAGAAATGGTAACTCTACCTGGGGTCCAAAATGACGTGCTTATTTCAGACATACATTTAAGCATAGCTGATTGCATAGATGTTGCCTACAAATTGCTGCTGTTTTAGGAGCAGTCTATTGGAGCAGTAGCTGGGGTCCCGGCTCCATCATCACAAACATGACAATCATGCAAAGGAAAGTTATAACTATTGACATTGACTATTTTAAATTAATATTTCCCCACAAACAACTGGTAGTCTATATAGCCTAAATAAAAAAATATATGGACCTATAAACAATTTTTAACTGGACACCTTTTGATATTCTTTCAAACGAAAAAGGAATTATTGCTGCTTTTCATTTCAATGTGTTATTGGTCAAGAAAAACTGGAAGAAAGCACTCTCTCTCTCTGCATAAACTAAGGAATATTAAACATATTTGTAAATTTTGCTATAGCATACTGCCGCCAACCGGAATCACGTGCTTATGTAGGTTCGATTTGACGAGCATGTTAAAGATCTTTCAATCTGACGGTGCACAGAGGGTTAAGTTTTTCCTCTTCTACCGGGCGTTCATCCCTCATAATGGGATGTGCCATAGACCAACCGCATCGCTCTGCTGGTCTTTAGCTTGAGCGGGTCAACATACTATTCAGTGCCAGAGGCGGTGCAACATGGGCCGTGCTATGAGGAACGATGAACTGGGAGTCTGTATCACTAACCTTACTGGTCAGTGTTGTGATTTCAAGGAGCCAGATGCCGTGGTGGTCTGACTGGTGGTCACCTTCAACCGATATGGTAACAACTCGTGGATTTTTCAGGGTGTGGGGATTCGCGACCCGCCACATGGAATAATAGGCCGACAAATGGGTGTGTGTATCCACGTAGCCTACTATCGTTACCGACTACCGATGTCATGTTCTTCTCCCGCACTGTGAGTTGGAGATGTGCTCATTAAAGGAAACTGGTTTCACGCAGGCATCCGGAAAACGCATCCACGCGCCGCGGCTGTCCCGCATCCCGATATGCAGCTCTGACAATACACACTACAGCATTCCTCCAAGGAGCTCCACCACCACTACAGATACCGCACATGCAGGCTGTCATGGGTGCGTCAACACGGCTATTTCGCTCTGATTTGACAACGAGGCGCGGTGGACAGCAGTTTTGCAATGCGACGATTCGGAATTATTGGTAGACTGTATTGATTGAGGAGGCTACATATTCCGAGAAACATGGCTGATCAGAGTAACATCCAGTCCGCCGCTTCCAAGAGTATACGACCCTTTAAATCGAGTGAAGAATACCTGTATGCCATGAAGGAGGACCTGGCCGAGTGGCTCAACACCCTTTATGACCTAGATATTACGGTGGACACCTTTATGGAGGGGCTGGAGACCGGCTGTGCCCTCTGTCGCCATGCCAATAACGTGAACCGCGCCGCGGTGGAGTTCCAGTTGGAATACCCGGAGGCTGCAAAGTCTATGAAGATGCCAAGCAAAGATGTGGGCTTTCAGTCGCGCAACGTTGTCCCCGGATCGTTTCTGGCTCGGGACAATGTCTCAAATTTCATTGCCTGGTGTAGACAGGAACTTTGGATCAAGGATGTCCTTATGTTTGAGACCAACGACGTAGTGGAGAGATGCAACGAAAAGAACTTCGTTCTTTGCCTTCTTGAGGTGGCGCGTCGTGGGGCCAAGTTTGGTATGCTGGCTCCCATGCTGATCCAACTGGAGGAGGAGATCGAAGAGGAGATTCGGGACCAGGAGAGCTTGCGGGACTCGGTGGAACCAGGCGAACAGAGCCCGCCCAGCAGGTGTTTCAGTCGGAAGGAAATCAGTGAAACTGTTGAGGATGAACAGGAGGATCCAAGCCAATTCCTTCACTGGCAGCAGAAAAGAGTCTTATGTGACATGAGAAATTTGGACGAGTTGGTGAGTTGTGGCCCCTAAATATTAGCAAAAGATTATAGCCAATTGTTTACATTATCTATTTATCATCAAAGCTTAACTCTGCAGATCTAACTGGACGAATTACAAGATATAATAGGCCCATAAACTGTTCTCTAGTTGCATTAGATAAGTTGAACCATATCATCATAAGAGAATGCATCAGGTGCAAGTCAGTGATGCCAGACCCCAGTCTACATCTGGAGTCTACTTATTCTGCTATGAGTTTAGTTATAATAACATCATCTCGTATTCTTGGATCTGGTGCTGGACAATATAGCAGATGAGCAGCTGATAGAAGATACATTTATAGGATACTTTAATTCCCACAATAAAACAGCTGTGTTAAAAGTGAAACACCACTGTTATATATCTGCACGGGCCTGCAGATATATGGCATGTTTCGTTTGTGTTTAGGCTAATTTTGGGCTCAATTCCTCACATTCTTCAACCCTGGTCCTGAAAGGTCACAGCCTCAGGTAGACTCTCAGGAATTCCTTCATACTGCTTAGCATGTGAAGTGGTTGTTTTCTTGCAGCTCACAGTGGATAACCTGGTTAGGCTTGTCCCAAATTGTCTCCTGGTTTATTTTGTCCTTAAAGCTAATTTGACACAATAAGCTGCAGGCACAGGAGGAACCCATCTGTGTAATAGCTCCTCTGTAACAAAATGTTAAACTGCCACACACCCATGTTGTATGTTAAACTTATTTCTATTGCTGTTCAGCTATAAAACAAGTATTTCCTATACACTTGAATTGGATCCATCATCCAACCCTGCGTCATTTGTCTCTTGTCCCCCACTGAGACCTGCCAGACATAAGCGTGTGAGGATGAATGAGACATTGTTAGAGATAGCACAACTCATCGGCAGACATAGACTAGCAGAACACGTGCTCGGTTTATGAGTGGAGAGGAGTTAATATTTTGGTGCGGATGAGAGGAGCGGGGACAATGTCCGCCTTTCACACAACAGAGATGTGAGGCAAAGCATAGAGGGGGGGAGGAGGAGGAGGAGAGACAGTCAGCAGTCATACTCATGCTGGTCAGGCAGCAGAGCGGAGCAATTATTGTGTGACCTCTGTGTGCACAGAAATAGGAAAGGAGGGAGAGCATGTGGAGGAGGGAAGCACACTGTTTATATCCAGCCTTTTTGTAGGTGTCTCTAGTCTGTCTACACACTCATATGACTGTCAAAGTTTGCCATGGATTCTGTCCAACATGCAAACATATGAACTTCCTAAATGTTGTCCTGACCAGCGACGCACACACACACACACACACACACACACACACACACACACACACACACACACACACACACACACACACACAGTATTTAGTACCCTTTGGGGACATTACATAGACTTCCATTCATTTTCTGTGGCCTTACCCTAACCTCTATCCCTAAACCTAACCCCTAACCCTAAACCTAACCCTAAATCTTGTGGGGACCTACTTTTTTGTCCCCACAAAGTAGGAGGTCCCCTGAATGTGACTGTGCTAACATGTTTTTAGTCCCCAAATGGTACTAAATACAAACACACACACACACACACTCGCACACACACACACACGCACGCACGCACGCACTCACTCACTCACGCACGCACGCACGCACTCACTCACTCACTCACTCACTCACTCACTCACTCACTCACTCATTGTCTCTCTTTCACACAGTCTTGTCGAAGTGAAGAAAAGAGACTGTTGATATGCCTTGATCCACTTAATAGATTGCACATTGAACCCTCATGCATATTGATCGCACTGCATTCCTTCCGTGCCTCTGTCTAGATGGGAAAAAAAGATTGCCCTGCGTGCTCCTGACAACAGTCTTTATTGGCAACATGAATCTCTGGGAGTTAGAACGTCGGCAGGTACTAAAACAAGAGAAGAGAAGCAGCGATATCTAAAGAATATACAGTTACTATGCTGCTGCCCACATTTGTCCTAATATGGACCAAACCAACTTGTGTTTGTGATCATCTTGAGGTTACATCCTTTTCTCTTTTTTTTGGTCCTTGACCTTGTCTGGGACAAGGATGGTCAGTGCCACCCAATATCCGATTCCAGACTGTATGTCAACCCGGATGAAAAGTAGTATTTTGTTCCAATCAATATCTGATGAATTGGGAACCAGCTTCTGTCTACAGGGTATTCAGCCTGTAGTTCTTCCATAACCTCAGTTACCGGTTCTCTCTGCAATATACACTTAAGTTGCGACAACTCTATTTCTCGAGCATAGTGTCTTGTAATTACTGGAACCTTCGTTGCCAGAAGTCATGAGTATCCTAATGGGAGGGAGATAAAGAAAGTTGACAGGCTTAGTGATATTTTCATTGTGGCTGTGAGACTAGGTTGAGTGTCTGGTCTGCAGAACAGCCAGTTATGCAGGCAGTGCCACTTTCCTGCATCATGGAGAATTAATTGCTTGTCAGTACCGGAAGCCTATAGGCTGAGGCTTCACATCTACCTCTTATAATGCTATCTTTATGCATGATAGTTTTGTGCATGATGAAGTAGGGTTGGGCAATATGGACAAAATCAAACATAATAGGGGTAGGCCTACAGTAAGAAAATTACCTCACTTCACTGTAGCAGCCTTTTACGACATAAACCTACTGTACTTGGTCTGGCCTTTAGTTTTTCGTTCTCTACACCAAATCTCCTCACTGATCTGTCGTGAGCTTGTAAATCTGCTATTTTCTGTGAATGTTACCTCTAGAATAGGGATGCTAGGGTATAAGTGGTTGAGACGAGGAAAAGACAATAGTTAAATCATATCACAATATTATTGTATCCAAAATCCCAGACAAATATCTTGTCCCATACCACAATATTGATATATTGCCCATTCCTATGATGAAGCTTTATCTTATCCTATATAAAGCTACATTGATGCAGAATTTAATAAATGTCTTCTTTCTTTTCTTCTTTTTTGAGAAATTGTCATTTCTATTCACATAATCTATTCATTACCTCGTTCCCCAATTAACCACTTCATACACTTCATGCGACGCTGAATAGATCTACAAGCTCACTGGTATATAGGCTATATTTTACTATTTTCTTTTTGAGCGGTACTAACCCGCTTCTACATCTGGCTTTGTGTGTAGTATGTCTGTATGATAACTGACGTCACAGACAATGACCCATACAAGAAAATATGCACATGTGTCGTGTTTGATACCAGGTGCTCACTTGCTTCGCACAGGTGTGATTTCTTTGAACATGTTTGACTATAATGACATGCCCAGAATAAAATAGGGAGGGACTCCAGATTACAAGTGTTTATCCTCTTGAACCCCAGCATTCATATTCTGGGGGGAACATTGTCCACAACATGTCATAAGGTGATATGGTGTGAGCTTGTAGATCGCCTTTTTTTGGAAAAGAGATTTGGTGAAGAGTTAATCAGCGTACCAAGTACAATTGGAACTCTAAATCTCACTGAGAATAGAAATCTCACTAAGAATAGAGGGTTTAAGAGTCTGTAACATTATTGATGAAATGTCATTTTTAAAGACATCATTTGAGAGACCACTTAACTAGTCAATTACCTTGCCACAGTACACAGCAGATTCAAATGCCTCTGAGAAAATATGGGAATGGTGTGGCGCTATGATTAATATCTTTCAGAATAGACATATATGTGCCTGTTTGGACATTCCAATCCAATTTGAACAAAAATAATAAAGTGAACTTTTTGGCACCAAGCGTGGTGCTTCACATTTCATTTTCAACAGGAGAGAAAAACATCACATGAGATACTGTCATGCATATCTATTTACTTAAATGGTGCTTAAATTCTAAGTCAATATTTGAGTTCCGTTAACTTGCATTGGAAAGGATATTTAGCCAAGGCAAATAACACACACTTCGCTAAACACATTTGAGCTTTTCAGCAGTGGCCCAGATCTCCCCAACAGAATGGTGCCACAGTGTGGCATATGCATGTTTTCTGCTCTGTAAATTGTCACCGTGTCCAGGACATTACCAAGCAAAGCCGGTTAAAACTGTCATCATTTTGCTTCCACAACGCATTGTGAGCTTGTAGATCGATTATTTTTGGTGCATGACACTGTCGTACAACGATGCATAAATCAGGCTTTATGACACTAATCTTACTTTTGCAAGAGGAAATAAGTATTGTGTTTGTTTGTGTAATAGAATTATGGCCTTCAGCATACACACTTCCTGGCTCAAGGTGGGACGTTGGGCATATTTCTGTATTTCTGCCGTGCAACATGGCCCATATCAATTTCATTGACTTACTCTTTCTTACCCTCAGTGCAGGTGGCCTGTCGAGCTGGAATGGTAGTTCCCTGTATAGGTGTCACATCAAAATGTATGTGTATCTAGTGACAAGGGCATTTCAATTCCTGTTTGCTTTCCTGGTTAGCATAAGCGCTTATTTAAACATGCAGCATAATGAGCCTATAGCGGTAACTGTCCTACCAATATGTTCTTAGTATTACTCATCTAAAGATGCATAAGACATGACTTTCCACTCAGGGATAAGGAAGTGACTGGTCTCTTGCAGTTCCTACAAAAATAGAGTTTTCCCACAGACTGACCTATCCCCAGATTCTTATTCTGAACCGCATTTTCATACTCATGAAGTGTTTTTTCTTTTCTTTTATTTTTTCCTTTTTTAGGGAGCAGTTGATTATTTATATTCATATCTCTACACACTGTATTCATCCCTTGTTTTATAAGATTGTCTAAAACAGTCCAGATTTCCTCTTCATGCAGATTGTGATGGTGATATCAGTCTGACCCCATATGCCACAAGAAGCCACAGGCAATTGTTCTTGGCAGTCCATACACACACACAAAACAACTTTTTGAATAATAGACATGTCCTTGCAATATCTTGTCTGTTGTCTTTCAGCTGTGGACCATGAGTGCAATTAGGCCCTGGGGTTACTGTAGTTGCCTTGATAAAACACATACACCCGTCACCCAATTACCCATGCAGTCGGACATACACCGATGATAATACAAACTATACTTAGTGATCCCCCTTAATGGAGGCCTGCATTGTTCACGTACTTGCTGCATGCATAGACAACTATATGTTAGGTCTTTGAGCGTGCAGACGCAAAGACAATAAGAGCCGACCAATGGAGCTTTTTGCACTGAAAGGTTGCATTGTATCATGCATCCTTTACTCCTCGTCTCCTCTTCTTTGGGTTCGCTCATATGAAATGGTTCATGTGTCTTCACCCTTGGGCTTCATCATTCATTCCTTGTCTGGTTCATAAATGTGCAATAACCCGCATCTCTCTTCCCTTCCCCTCCCCCACCTTCTCCCCCTGGAGATGATAGAATGGAGAGGGTAGAACAGTATGCCTTGTTGGTGGTGGCATGGAGGAGCAGAACAGAATAGTCTGCAAACATTGACATGTTAATTTAGGCCCTCATCTCACCATAAGATAGACTGATGCTGTTGAATGTAGACAGGAAGAATCACAGGCATCAGAGAGAGAGAGAGAGAGAGAGAGAGAGAGAGAGAGAGAGAGACACACACACAGAGAGAGAAAGAAAGAGTGAACATGTTGTGGAATATATGCTCCATTAGCCACATGGTCCAATTCATGAATTCAGCAAGAAAAAAAGGAGACAAAGCCTGGAGTGCCTTAACTGTACACTCTGCTAAACCAGACTGGAATAGATTTTACACTGTGAGAGGGTGGGAGAATGTGTGTGTGTCAGAGAGAGGGAAAGAGAAAAGTAGGTCATCATGGCTTGCATTGGGCCAGACCCGTACACATTGCTGAGAGAACATGGCATGCCTCACAGTGTTTCTCCATCTTTTGTCACACACAGCTCATGGAAGTGTTTAGACTAGACGACGCGGGCTAAATTTGAACGCTGTATGACCGTTTAATAGTTATTTTTACACAGTTGGTTCTGCACAGTGCCAGTGCAGAACGGTTGTCTCTCTCTCTCTCTCTGCCTGTCCTTTGTTTTACTTCCATGCAGCAAGATGCACATGTAAACAGCTGACTCCACACTATGAATATTACCTGCTCTATAATTCCTTTATTACAGTGTGTGGAGATATCTGCTTTGTAATCAGCATTATCGCGCATACATTCAAGTACGCAGTTTATCTAAATGGGGTTAGACTGATGTGCAAAGAGTGGGCATTTTGCTTTTTCTGCAGCTGTCCCCTGATTCTCTAAACTGGTCTCAGGTGTAGCTGTCAGAATTAGATGGCAGTCCCCAGAAGGCCATCCACTCATATAACCTTGGCCCAGTGACAGCTGTCACACTGGTATTGGTGGAATGTGGAGATTGAGTTAGACATCAAGCACATCAAACAAACTGACAATTGGGTCGTCTGATTGAAGGAGTTCTCATCACATGACAGTATTGCAGTCTCTTATGGATGGCGACGTACATTGGTTTTCAGTGTTGTCCTCCAGCAGGCTGTCTGTCATGTGGCCCAAAGATAAGCATCGATTTTCAGGGATAGGCTTTCCTCTAGAAATACAGTTGAAACCTGCCCTTGAGCCCAGCGTAGCTATTTCATAATGGCAGAACACAGCTTTGTATTGTCTACGAGCTGGCCCGCATTGCTTTTTTTGTAAAGGTTGCACTTCCAAGGCCATAAAGGAATGGTGTGAAACAATTGCTGTATTCTTCCTTTCATTTCAATGGATATGCACTACCATTATTTATGTCCATTCTATCAAAGCGTTAACATTAAGACTTCAGCCTGAGGCCTTTGTCCTAATGGCCCTGTTCTCCTGACCTGTCTCTGCAGGCCTAGTCTGTTGGTTTAGTGCACAGTACTTGTACCTACATATACACTCTTCAATTCAGTATCCAGACCCTACAGCTCTCTCTGCTTGCCAGACAGCCAATGTAATTGTAACGGCTTTTAATCACAATTTTCCTAAAACCCTCTAGTCATATGGTTATTTCATCCATCTTTCCATGATGTTGCACAGTCGGTCTTCTGTGCTATGAGGTCAGTGGTTTGATAGCAGAGCAGCAGGAGAGCAGGCTATGTAATAAAACCCCACTCACCATGGGTGCACATGCAGGCTCTGGGAATCCTTAGTTGTGGTTAGTGAAGTAATACCCCCTGAAGTTCCAAAAATGCCCCCGCCCCCACACAAACCCTTGTTTTTTTGCTTCCCAGATTCTTTCCTTATCTGATGGTAAGGATGTTTTGTCTTGGAAATATTCCAGACACATACTGTAGCAGATAAACTGAGCAGACTGAAACAAGTATCTTCTTCTGTGCTATTTCGTGTAATTCACCTCACCTGTGCTCTGCAGTTGGTGTTGGTCAAGGTGTCTACACACCAAACAGCCTACAGGAGACTCCTTCTGACTGTACACAGACTGCAAAGAACTGCAAAAAACTAAGCACTTATTTTTTATTTTATTTTTTTCAGACGACGCCGACTGTAGTTACTGTATGGCAGTGGTGCCAGGTCTGCTCCTTATAAGCAACGTTGATCCTGTTTTCCTATAATGTTGCTAGATGTGGGTTGCTTTTGTTTGGGCTTGTTTCTGAAGTGTAGTTGCTTATTTGGCCTTGCTTTCAACATTATTTTATAAAATAACTAATGTAATAGAGTTCAGAGGTGAAACTGGTCGCGCTTTTGGGCTTATTTTCATAGACCTGGTCGCGTATTTCACTCACAGAATCTGGCAACCCTAACCCGGCCGGAGGCAGCTCTGTTCTCCGTGCAGAGGAGGAAAAAAAAGAAAACAACAACACGGGCACTTGATGGACTATTACTAGCCTACTACTAGCTTTGCTTTGGATCCGATTGGAATAGGAATTGAGACTTGAGATTGAGAATATGGTATTTAGTAAAAATATGCGACGGGAAAATGTCTCTGGCTTGTTTTGGCTTGGTTTTGGAGCAGTAGTAAACTATTCTACAACTCCCTCAATCTTACCGACGGCGAGGGGCGACTGAACAAAACTGAGCAAGTCCAGTTTTCCAGTTTTCGGTCGATAAGGTTCCCGACCCGCTGCCGAAAACCTGACGATGAGCTCCCGTTCGGCAACAGACGCTTTCCGCCGCCTTCCGCCGCCGAATCGTCGCCGAATCTGTGCGGTTAAAAGTGGCCTTCAGATAATCCCCTCATTGTCTACTTTTCCATGAGGATTTATTTTGCTGCTCTGGGGGAGGAGGCCTATCCCACATGAAAAATAAAACCATTTATTGATATGTTGTAATGTTCATTTGTATTGTTGAAGTTTTGCAATGACTACTCCAGTACCGGTATATGCTTGATTACTTGGACAGTTATCATCATACCAATCCTACAATAAACAAGTCACAGCAAGCTAGAAATATCTATGTTTTAAGAGTTGACTTACAGGAGCACTTCTGAAGCTGGGTTCACACACTCCAAATGCCAAATGTTATGTGTTCATGTGGGTGCACACATTCTGTCGCAACAATAATACTGTATTTGAATGAACCTTGAGCAAGTTGAATGACATACAAAGTTGACATATTTGTGAGCATATATCGTGTGTGAGAACAGAAGGTACAGTATGCAAACAAGGAGAGAGAGGAGGTCATCATAAGATTAAGACTGAGAAATAAAACATTGTATTTGATTGTCAAACACCCTACACTTACAAGTTCACGTGATCATTACCAGGAGGAGGAGTCTGTGGAATATGCTATTATGAATTGTAGTTGCTAGTTGCTACCATAGGGAAAGAGAAAGGCATTGTTGATGAACTTAAGGAGGTTGGAGTTGGAGAGAGGTGACATTTATAAAGATAATAAGTGCAGCAGAGCATAACACGGGGAGACGTATATATTTTAAATGTAACCCATGTTTTATAAACATAATTGTGACTCGGGAGGCTGGCTTTTTTAAAACAGGAGAGATGAACAGGAGAGATGAATTTTGGCAACAAACAATGATGACTAATACTAATACGAAAAACAAGATTCTCTCGCTTAGGGTATCGATTATTGAACAGACCATACATTGGCAGATGCCACCTCCAAATCTGTGGACTGTAACACGGTCGGACAGGGTTTTTGCTTTCCAGCATAAAAAGTATGATTTTATAGTATGGTTTACATAGAGGTCAGTCTTTTGTCTTTCACACGCACGCACGCACACACACACACACACACACACACACACACACACACACACACACACACACACACACATAAACATATGTCACCGCTAGATCGAGAATCAGTTAGATCGAGAACCGGAGCGCTCGTCGTGCGGCGGGGGCGGAACAATCGGTCGCTTTGATCCACAACAACGACAATGTACCGTCGGCAGGAATGATAGCGCCTCACCCCACAGAGGTACCCAACTGAGGTACCCAATCTAACTGTAACATATATATTCCTTATTTTCATCACGATTGGGTTTGTGGGGAGGGCGGCTTAGGGGGACTAATCCTTCATCAGGGGAGGCTAAAGCACCCCCTTGGAGCCGCCCAGGTTTGGAAATGTAAAATAAAGCTGCACAATCTTAACTAGTCAGTGATGCTTCACATTGCGGATCAGTATACTCCAACAAAAAGAGACTGAACGTCTTTCTCTCTCCCACTCCCATTTCCTCTGGGCATCCCTTGGGTTTGGGACAACCCTCGTTTTTGGCCTTATCTCTACCATGGACGGCCCGCAAATATCTGTAGGTCAGGAAGGAAGAGAAAGAAGAGATTATGATTACCCCCAAGTACTGTTGACTCACACTATCACATGCACTGCAGATATAATGTATCAGAACAAAAACAAACAAAAGAAAAGATATATGTTCTGTAAATGTACACTGACCCAGCAATTTAAAGGTTATTTCCTAATAATACTCTCTCATTGTTTAAAATGGACAAAGGCAATGCACTTCATCTGTACATGATTGTGCACAGTGATCTTCTGATAGTCACAGTAGTGCTGTAGTCACTGTGCTGTGGTTGAGTTGCAGTTCTTCTTCTCTTATACTCTCTCAAACATCTGCAGCGCTTGGTGAGACGTCCCCCATGTGACCAGCATACATCCATAATTCATCCTTCAGTTTTTCGCAGTGTTCCAATTCCACTTCCGCATGTTTACAGCGTGACCTTACTTTTCTCCACCCCCTCGACGGTTACAATTCTGTTTATTCTTACACTAGTGTGTTTGCGTGTGTCCCTGCTGTTGATTTATTGAAGACATGGGGGCCAGCCAGCTACACGGTTTTCACACAGAGATAGCACAGTAGTTCCACAAAGTCAATGCCTAAAAGGCATGTCTGTTATCGCAGACATTCTATAAGGTTTGTCTTTCCATGCTGCACTGCTCTACCACGAGACAAACTGTACACAACTCTAACCTCCTGGCTGGAAGAAAACGTATGATCTCAGCTAAAAGGGTTTTGGGGAGGTATTTTGCAGCTTTAAAGGGGGACTGAAAGGTTCTACTAAAGAGAGAAAGAAACAAGAAAATAAATAAAACCCAATGTACTGGTAAAAGCGAAGGGTGAGGATGTGTGTGTCTGTTGCCATGGGGATCTTTCCATTAACTCACTGGCTTGGGTTTTTCCCAAGCAGGGCTCAGTCCACCTACAGACACTAGGAGACTTGTGGAGAAAGAGAGCCAAATGTCAGTGAGACAAAGACAACTAAGACCAGTAGAGGTCTAGTGAGAGACTTTGTAGGCCTAACTGGTAATTCATGGGCTAAAGAGATGTAGAGGGGCAGATAGAGATGAAAAGACAGGTGGGAGAACAGGATAGAAACTTGAATCGGGGCAGGCAAGGAAGGGAGACCAGAGAGGCAGGTGAGATGTGGAGGCTTAGCCCTCCTCTTTAATTAGCATGGGAAATAAAGGGTGTAATTTCAGGAAAATGACAAGCTGCCTCCTTAATCTTCTGACTATGCCATAATCTGGAAAATGTGCCGTTTTATGACCGGCAACACCCCGAACATCCTCACCACACGTGTACACTCAAAACATTTTGGTTTTGCAAACTTTTGGGAACGCTTGGATTTACATCAATATATTTATCAAGTCCATATACTCTTACCCAGAAAAGTTCCTCTCGCGTAGCATAGAGTATGTTCTTGAGAGACTAATCGAACCCTAACCCTAACCTTAACCTTAACAGATACATGCCTAATTGCCTATCCTTAACTGTTAATTGGCCCACATCCATACACAAATAAACTGTTTTGATATCCATCATTTGTCCCAAAATGTTTCCTAGGAACATGCACAGACACGTGCGCGCGCACACACACACACGTGCGCACACACACGTGCGCACACACACATGCGCGCACACACACACACACACACACACACACACACACACACACACACACACACATGCGCACACACACAAACACCAAGAAAACATAAGCACTGGCTCTTTCATAATACTGTGTACAGGCCAGGGTAGTCAATACTTGAAAGGTCATTCAGCATACCATTGGCCACTCTACCAGTGCCTAGCATTGTACCATTATGTACCAATAGGTACAATACACGCTACGCATGTGCTCTTGTGTGCCCCTGCATGTGTTCTTACTTTCCTCTCAGTGTCCACTTTGTAATGACTCTCTTTCTCCTCTTTTGCTCTTGGTCGACAAGTGTGCACACGCCTTTTGTCTGAGAGTGATGCCAAGAAAAACATAAAAGTTGTCCAATCCCACAAGAGGGGTTGGGCTTATATGACGTAACACAGGCGGCTCTCTCCCCACCCTGCAGCTCTGTCTTATAAGCGTACCACCACCCCCCCCCCCCCCCCCCCAGAGCGGAGCACCAAACTCTGCCTCTCTCAATTCAAAACCCATCTGGGCACCACAGGCCGGCTGATGTCATCGCCCAGTCTCCGTTCTGAACTCTCTCCCCTCAACTTACAGTATCCCCACCACCAGAGGCAATGTCACTTCTACACTGTGAAATCCTATGTGTTAGTTTAACTCTTGCTGTGTAGGCCACTACTCTCTTAGTGTCTCTGTTTCTTTTTCGGTTTTCTCTCTATTTCTCTCTCTCTCTCTCTCACACACCAACACACAGAAACATAGCATTCACGAGCATGTCCACATATGTGCTGTGAGTTTAATTGGGTCTCCTGCGTTTATGACACACTGCGGTGCAGATAGTGATCTCAGTGTTCCAGGCTGATGAGGCAATGCTTTCTGTATGGGACGGGAAGAAGGAGAGGTGGGGCACTTTATAACACAGTAGCTACTTGGAGCTCTGCAGGAAGATGAGTCATGACTAGGGTGACCAGACATCCCGCTTTGGCCGGGACTGTCCCGTTTTGGCCGGGACTGTCCCGTTTTCAAGCTGCATGTCCCGTGCCCCGACAAATACCTCTAAAACACTAATATGTCCCGGTTTTCAACATTCACTACAAAATGGTCCCGGTTTTCGCCAGAATTAAAATAATAGTAGCTGTTTTCAGTGGTTGCATAGACATTTATCATGTTCTTTTCATATAAACATGCTCACCTAAACAATCAGAAAACATGAACAAATCCATTTGCGTGTCTGAATTCATCGCTAAGACTGTTTGTCAATCACCCACTGCCTGTATGCAACCCGGTGCGTATGTGCACGAACGTTAGAGAATGGCCACGCATGTGCGCGGTGAACGTGCGCATTGCTTTGAGGTTCCCGGTTTTAGTTATCAGTGGTTCGTGTCCCGGTTTGAGCGAAGATATGGTCACCCTAGTCATGAAACACACACACACACACACACACACACACACACACACACACACACACACACACACACACACACACACACACACACACACAGAAAGCTGCTTATCTCACTACATGAAACGCAGTGAGTCATAGTGTCACTGTTACTTAACACTCAGGTGAGGCTGTTCACTCAGAAGAGAACAGAAGAGCAGTCAAGGGTTTTTACACGTTGGGCGGTGGATGTTTATGTTGACGCTACTATGTTATACTTTGTTGCATGCCAGTGTGTAGCCCCATATAGAACCTCACACGTCGCTGCATACTGTTGTGCTCCGAGATGAGGTCCTAAAAAGATGGCGTAGCGATCGCTGGGACTGCCGCAACGAGTTGGAAAACACGAAACGACATTTTATCCAAAAAGTAAAGGTACTTCCGAGCTCACAGACTGTGGTTTACCTAACCTCGGTAAATAAAACATCAACCACGGCGTTGGGAAAACTGTATCTGCTACAATGGGAAAGATGCAGTACTTGCACCTGCCGCCGGGGGCTTTTCTGAATTTAATGAAACTAAATAAGCCATTTAAACCGTTTTCCCAACGCCGTGGCTGATGTTTTATTTACCGAGGTTAGGTAAACCACAGTCTGGGAGCTCGAAACTACCTTTACTTTTTGGATAAAATGTCGTTTTTAGTGTTTTCCAACTCGTTGTTGCGGCAGTCCCAGCGATCGCTACGCCATCTTTTTAGGACCTCATCTCGGAGCACAACAGTATGCAGCGACGGGTGAGGTTCTATATGGGGCTAGCCAGTGTGGTGCCATAGCAGATCTACAAGCTCACATCCATGTTGTGAGTTTGTACATCAGATATCTTTGGTGTGCGAGCCACACCCGCAGCTAAGTATAACTCAGGCTTACTGTTAACTGCGTGAATATGGGATGTCAGAATGCTTGGATGTTTCTCTGTTAGAGGTTTTAAATCCTGTTTTGTTCTCTTCAGGTGCGGGAAATTCTTGGCCATTGTTCCTGTCCAGCTCAATTTCCCATGACCAAGGTGTCGGAGGGGAAGTACAAAGTTGGAGATTCAAGTGCCCTCATCTTCATAAGGGTATGACCGGGATATCATGGATATGAAAGCAATCATTTGTCAATACCTTTCCATAAAATACCCATGTTTGGGGCATCCAGGTGGTGCAGGGCAGTGGTTCCCAAACAGGGGGTTGGTACTCCCTGGGGGATCCCAAAATTATTTTGGGGGTCCCCTTATGATTACTGTAGCTTAATGTTCAAAATTGTTTTCTCACTCAACAGTAAACAAACTAACTTACAGTATACAGTAGGTGTATGCAGGGTATCTGCACATTTCTAAAGTTTAAATTTTCAAGACGTTTTTAATGAAATATTACATAAAAATATTATTATATACGGCCAACAGGACTATGATGTAATTTCTCACAAAGTGAGCATGGCATGGTGTTATACTTATACTGTAGCATTGCATGTTGATGTAAAAATAGACACTCTGATGGTTGATTGCATCAATGTCTGTGAACTGTATGCATACAGTAGGTATCTAGGCTTTTTGATCTCTCTCGCTCTCTCTCTCTCTCTCTCTCTCTCTCTCTCTCTCTCTCTCTCTCTCTCCTGCTAGTGTTTACAGTCTCCTGAATACAGTCTTGGCATTTGGTTCTGTATGGACTCCCAGCGAGACACAAATATAGCTTTGGGTCATTTCCTGACTCGGCCCTTATCTTCTTTGCAGCCTGTTTGTATGAGTGTGTTTGTCTCAGACTGACCCTAAGAGTTGCCACTCCCCGTTCTGGCCTCTCCAGCCTGGACAGGAAGGCTTGTTGATATTACTTATTGGTTCTGTCTTATTTACGCCACTGGTTTAATGGACTCAATGCTGTCATTCCAAAGGGTCTGCTTTTCATAAGATATGCCTATGTTCTGTTCTCTCTGACTGGCTATAATGTCATTTTGTTCTGGCACTCGGGTGGCGCAGTGGTACAGTAGCTGCCCGAATGCACTGTGGTTTATCAGGCTTTGTTGAGAGTCTATACTCTATGCCAGTGTTTCTCAACCTGTGGGTCGGGACCCCCAGGGGGGGTCCCCAAATTATTGTGGTGTGTGTGTGTGTGTGTGTGTGTGTGTGTGTGTGTGTGTGTGTGTGTGTGTGTGTGTGTGTGTGTGTGTGTGTGTGTGTCCTGCCCACTATCTCCACCCTCTCTTCATTTCTCACTGAGGATGACAGTGATTATGCATATTCCCCAACAGCCTTTCATGAAGCCCACATGCTTTCCTTATTGCATTGGTTTGGTAGCCACCATCAAATCAAACAGTCCACTATTTCAGCAGCTCTGACAAGAAAGTAGAAGAGGGGATGGAGGCTAGAGAGGAAGCGAGGAGAAAAGAAATACAATAAAATAAACTCTGTCTTCAACAGGGGGTCCAGGACCCCTAGGGGGTCCTCAGAGTTACTACAGGGGGTCCTCAAATTCTTAGTTTTTCTTTTTTTTCACCTTTTTTATATTAACCAATTGACCCCTAGCATCCATATTCTGAGAACTTTAGCCAAAAATAGCAGATCTACAAGCTCACGGCGTTGTGAGCTTGTAGATCGGCTATTTTCGACAAAGAGGTTTGGAGCAGACTAAGTACACAGTCGAAGGTCAAGTTTAATAAGTATTGACGGTTCAAGTGGTTAAATATCAGAAAATACACATTGGCACGAAACCAAAATACGGTACACTGATGATCGTGCTGTCAAACGATGAAACAGAAAATATGGAATTCATGAAAAGCTTGTGGTTATCCTTGCTTCATCTCTCTCTCAACTAGTCTGGGATCACTTCACTTTTCGGGGTTGTAACCGGTCTGGAGTGGAAACCACAACACGTCATGTTGAAACCGGTATATGCATCTTTTAGTCCAACTGTTAGAGACTGGCAAGTCTACACTAGGCTACTCGAGCATTTTAATAGGGATTGGGGAAACAAACAGAGGGAACCAAATCAAAGCGACGCCGCTTCTTCTAGTGGTTTCCGCGCTTTAGGCGGAAACCAAACAACCAGTTGTGAACGAACACCAGGCTTTCCCCCAGAAAGCCTGGTAGGCGAGGTTACTCTCAACTAAGGGGTCCTTGGCCTGAACACGTTGAAGACCCCTGGTATAAATCCATGTGGAGTCAAATAATAAGAAGTCCCTGTCCCCAGGGAGGTCTACATGACAGAGGTGACAGCCACAATGAATCATGAACCCTAAGCATAAACATGAGTATTTAGTGAGATACTGGGCTCAACCTGCCTCCACTGTGACTACAAGTAGTCTCTGTTTCCTGTTGCCATAGAAACAGGGACTGCTGGGTCTCCACAGTTGTGAAGATTGGGATACCCCTTCATTGTCTGGAAAATCAGACAGCTGAGCCATGGAGGAGCTCTCAGCCTTATCGCACTCCTTATATTTACTATTTTGTAAACCAGCTTTTGTCATGATGACATGTAATGGAGCGTAAGCAGCAGTGCAGAGTCATGTGTACAAATGGTTCCATTTCCTATGCTCTCGAGTTACAGACACAGAAATGTCAATTTGCTTCCTAACTATCATTAATTTAGCTCAAGACCTCTGGAACCCCCTCAAAGATCCGTGAAGGTCCCCAAACCGAATGTTGGGAACCAGTGGTGTAGCCTTTGATCAACCACGTCTGTTGCCCTGCTGCCCTTAACTCTTCGCCTAAACCGGAGGATGACGCATCCTCTGCTTGCTGTGCTGTGTGACACAGGCTCCGTGCCATCCCACACAGATGTAGAGCCACATTACTTTACCTCGCCTGCCCCCAGAAATGCGGGTACAACCTTTGAAATGCGTAGCTGGCAGAGACTCGGTTACACAACCCAACAAAGAGGCTGCATACACAAAGCTGTCACACAAATGTGCTGCTTCAGTGAAGATGGCTTCTTCCTGGAGGGAGAATGACACTCTGGGCTGATCCTGTGGTTCTGTCTGTGTCTCTGTGTGAGCAGATGAGTACAGGATGGGGCTCATCTAGTCTACCGATCGCCTCTTTTCTCTTTAGCTAGTTAGCTTGCTAGCTAGCCCTGGATAACCACCCGTTCCACGCTCTTATAAAATCAAAGCCATGGAGTAGGAGGGTGAGAGATGAGTCGTTGCCATGATAATTATTCCAGTGGCAAAACCAGCTGACAGGGAAAGAGGGTAGAAAGAACAGTGTTTTTCATGGCACCATGTCTCTCTATTATTCTCCCCTTTGACTTTTAATTGCACGTTGGCATGGCGATGATGAGGCTGAGCAGTGCATAATGGCAGCAGCTGGGAGGGATGTGGGAAGGGGTGGGTGTAGGGGAAGGAGCAGCTAGGGACGCAGGGGTGCATCTTTGGGACTATTACATAACATAGTGGGCGAGAGAGGGACTGTGGCCCCGTGGCCAACTGCTCAGAATGCTGCCCCACTGGTGGAATTTGCATATCTATTGATTAGATTTGATCTGCCTTCTGTGTGGTATTGCAATTAAAATAAGCTCTGGCTGTAACTCTGTTTTATGGGCGGACATGTCCTTACACCAGGGGTCTTCAACGTTTTCAGGCCATGGACCCCTTAGTTGAGAGAGATGAAGCAGGGACCCCTACAACCTTTTCATAGATTCTGTATAGTTTCATTTATTGACTGCACAATCATCAGTGTATTTTGGATTCATGTCAATTTGTGTTTTCAGATATTTAACCACTTGAACCTTCAATACTTAATAAACTTGACCTTTCACTCTGTACTTAGTGTGCTCTTTTTCCCTTTCTACACCATACCTCTTTGCTGAAAATAGCCGATCTACAAGGCTCTGCGAGGCGTTGTGAGCTTGTAGATCTGCTATTTTTGGCTAAAGTTCTCAGAATATGGACGCTAGGGTTCAAGTGGTTAATATAAAAAAGGAGAAAAAAAAACGTCCTATCACTCAAAGATTTGGAGGACCCCCTGTTGAAGAACCATGCCCTATACTGTAACACTCAAGGTTTTACAATGTGTTGTGCGTGTTTCCATCAGTGCTCCCATATGTTTGTCTGGCTGTGTCTGATTTCTTCTTTTTTCTTCCTTCAGGTTCTTCGTACTCATGTGATGGTGCGGGTGGGTGGAGGCTGGGACACATTAGAACACTATTTGGACAAGCATGACCCCTGCCGCTGCGCTGCCTTTGGTGAGATCACTTCCTGTTCCCTTATGAAACAAAGTCATTGCTTTGTCTTGCAGTTGAACTTTAGAATTCACTTATGATTCAATAGATTTATGGCTTAAAACAGCTGATTTACATGTGAGGCTGTTAATGATTCAGCAGCTTGCAAGTTATTGTGTCGTATTTGTATAGTCCATGTGGGTTACAAGATTTGTTCCTTTAAAGCAAAGTGATTTCCCCACTGCTGAGGGGGGGCATCCTCTAATTCTTGGAGAGGATGATCCACAGACGCATTGAGCCTGTGGTGGACCCACAACTTCCAAGGGAACAGGCTGGTTTCCACCAGGGTAGGTCAACAGTGGACCAGGTAACACTGCTCACGCAAGACATCAGGCCAAAGAGAAAGCCGGGGTAGTATTCCTGGTTCCTGGGACACCGCCTGACACCGTAGACTTAATCTGAAGCTGCTGAGGACAATTCCAGATCGCCATATGGTGAACTTCATCGTGGAGATGCTGTCAAACCGCAGCTTCATCCTACAAACCAGCAACGCAGATGATCTGGACATTATGCTGCGACAACCAACATGGGTTACCTACCTCCTTAGGTGGCGCCTGCAACTCGATGTCAGTGGCCTACCATCTCAACAACAGAGAAGCGAATAAGGAACTGAATGTGACCGCCTGGAGTTCCAACATGCCCCCTCTGTGTATGTCTGGATAAGACACTGTCCTTCAATCAACATAGAAGATGACTGGCATATCGTGCAGGACATTACAACAACAGCACCGCTGTCCTGTTGCAGTCCTAAGACAAAAATAAATGTACCCCCATTGATTCCGGATGGGGACCCAAATCCATTCGGGTCCCCATCCGGAATCAATTGGGGTAAATTTACTATAATCACATTTTTGTCTTGGGAATGCAACAAATACAAAAAAACATTATTGAACTCAAGTCTCCATGGCATGAGTAATCAATAGAAGAAAAGTCATTTTGGGGGTGAACTACTCCTTTAAGTCCCGTCACCCATACAACAAGGCGACACAAGAGATGTTCTGTTTTGTTCTGTTTCTGAGGACTTAGTACTGAGTACAAGCATACTGCTGACGCAGAACACATAATCATCCCCTGTACAGACCATTTTCAGGGGCTGGCCTCTTCCAAGTGGGACCAGAGACAAGGGTGTGGCTACACAACACTGCGTTGGACATTTGACGATGATGTATGGAAGAAGAAGCCCCCCCAAGCCCCCCTGGGGTTATCAGTATTCATCTGAGTGCATATATTGGTTGAATTTCCTATCTCAATTAAGTAGCAACCTAATATAGGCTCTCTGCTGTCGCCATGTATGAGCCTAGTGATATCGATATGGTCCTCAGCTGTGGTTTATTTCTAGCCTACTGTTGATGACTATTATGACCTGTTAGGCCGTGGTTGTTTTCACAGGCTTTCTCTGGATGTGCTGCACATGTCTGTCCTAAAATGTCCTTGCCATTTGTCTCCCCAGCCCACCGCTACCACCAGGCCAAGGCCAGCGGTCAGAGCCAGGGTGGCCACAGTAAGTCCTCTAGTGCTCACTCGTCCCGCTCCACGAGCCCTGGGCCGCATTGGCGCAACGAAGGCATAGCCCCCTACAAGCCTCCATCTGACAGACGCACTCTGGAGCCTCCCTCGGCCCTGTGCGCTCCGTCCTCCAACACAAGGCCTGGTCGGTCTCACCACACCGAGCCAGACTCCTGCGCTGCACGCGCCCTGCTCCCACGGCCGCCAAGAGACCGCTCAGAACCCAGACACTTCAATCCTCTCAGGTTTGTGTGTATGTGTACACCTGCATGAAGTGTAGGAGTCTTGCAGGCAAGATCTACTTATCACCAATTTCTGTTTGTTTTTGGGCTTTTATATGCCTTTATTGATAGGACAGTAGACTGACAGGAAATGGGGGGAGAGATACACGGCAAAGGTCGTCCGGATCGGGAATCGAACCGGCGATGCCGCCAGGCATCCATGCCTATGTGGCAATGCCTAAGTGGTATGCTCCTGGACCAGTAGGCCAGCGGGCACCCCTATCACTAATTTCTATTGTATACGCACATGTACTGTATACACACACAGCAAATATACCCAAGCCAAGAAGGGAAGCTACAGATTAGACCAGAACAGATCTATCTAATCTCAGGTGACATTGCCCTGATACATAAGCCCAACCCACACACAACTGTCCTCCTGTGCCCCCTAGTGGCCTCTCCACCCACCTCTCTTCTTTCCCCTGTTTTCTCTCCCCTTTGTGTTTTTATTCAGTTAATTAAACTAATGACAGACCTTGGCTGGGATCCAGCAGCAGAGCTGTTGATCAAGCCCTTGTCTGCCCTCTCTCAAAGGCACACACTTCATTGGATTGAAACAGCATGGAGTCAAACTCCAAAGGAAAGGGAAAAACACAATTGTTTAAACCGATGTGTCTCTGAAGTGGCGTGATAGTCAGAGTGTTGGCATGTTAAAGCCTATAAAGTTTCTCACTGGATTGTTAATAGTGTGAGATCTGCCCGGCTCCCTCATAAGCCTGGCGTTTAGTTAGTCACATACTTTATACATACGTCAGTGTGGAGGCGCCATTGTTCAACACAATTAGGATTTGAGGGGTGGTTTACTTTGGCTTCTATCCAATATGTGGCTCAGTTTCCTTGCTGAGTGACGACTCATAGCGCCAAGGCAACCACTCTGAATTATCCCTGTGTGGGTGGGGCATCACTCTCAAATGCTCCAGACGAGACAAGGCATAATCTGACATCTATCCCCAGACTCAGACAACTGTTCACAGCTCTGCTAACTAGGGCAGTGGGTCAACAGGTGGACTGTTTGGAGAGAGAGTACACTCTGGCTAATTTGTAAGGTTACAGCCTCTCATCTTGATACCTTGGTTGGAGTGTTCCTTATTAGGTGCCTGGTTTGTCCAAAATGTTACATGAATTGACACAAAAGACAGAAAGGTGTTAAAGGAGACGTTCTGACCAAAACATCACCCCCCCCTGAATGTGGATGTTTTCATAGACCTTCCTACCTGGTTGGGTGGATTTCCCTCATTGCTGCATCTGTTCTGAGATCTGTTGATCCCTCCCCACAGCTAAAACAGGCTCTTCATCATCTCCCAAAAGTGCTAATTTCCGCCGCTCCATTTAAAAAAAATGAATCATCTATTTATGGTTCCTAGAGACAAACAGACCAGCTGTTATTGCAGCAGGAGCAGTAAAAGCATGAGAACGGGCCAGTGGAGTTTCACTTCATCAGCCCAGGCGAGAATCAAGCGTACTCGCACCAATCAAGCCTCTCACATAACATATGAACTGACTGACAGATATATGATACTACATTATATGCTATGGTTAACACTTAAAGTTAACCAGAGATTTTGCCCATGTTGACGATATCATGGGGAATGGAGAGGTTTTCTGTCAACTAACAATTTTGGTTAGATTTGTAAAGTCTTCAAAGCTAACACTGAGGATCTGATCGTGAACTTGGTGAACCAACTGATATTACCATCCTTAGAACCCCCTGATCTCAATAGTGGGGTTAAAACATTACATTTTATTTAGAGCAGAGTTGGAAGGGGTATATCATACAGTATATTCACTGAAGAATGAATACATATTGTTAACAATAGCAAAAGCTTTATATTGAACTACTGTAAAAGAAAGTACCATAATTACAAAATAGGTCTTTCAAACCGAAAGTGAGAGGAAATGGTGGCCTGTGGGAGAGGCCATTGTGTTATGAATTATGATGATGCACAACAAATCGAGAGTTTAGAGTAATTAATTGCAAATTGAATTATTATCATTATAAATATCATATTTATACCACTTTTTTTTGCATATCTTAATCTAAGATTTCTTTCTGTTGACATTTTAACTTTTCTTTTTTTTTAAGCAATATGTTTATTTAGTTTTTTGTTTTTTTGGACGAACAAGACAACATTTACTTGACAATAAAAAAGACTGCTTACAGACAAGACATGAAGATAAAAAGAAAAGAAAAAAATAATACAACACCATACAAAAAACAAACAAACAAAATACCTGACATGACATTTTAACTTTTACTTTTGTTATTTGTCAAGTGACACATTGCTTAAAGGAGCTATAGTCAACTTTTTCTTGAAAAACGGATGCTAAAATAAAAATAATATTTCAAAAATATTTTATAAAAATAAGCTTCATATATTATGTGTTTCTATAAAAAAAAATGACCACAAAAAGCGTAACATAATGATAAAATAATAATTTTGGCCATTGTCAGAACGACACTTTGTTTACATTCTAGTCTATAGACTAGGATGTAAACAAAGTCTCGGCCCTACAATGAAAAAGTTGACTATAGCTCCTTTAACATTGTGTTGCAGACTAGGTTATAACACTAGGTTTTACTGTAAGTTAGTGAGGCCTGGGTTAGTTAGTCATGCAGTTGCTCTGAGGGTACCACTGTTTTGTGTAAATGGATTGGTGTGTGGTACTAAGGAGAGAGAGCGCTGTGTGAGGGTTTAGTTTAGAACATCCACTGGACCTATAATCCTGCCCCCACTTGCTCTCATGTTCCCTGTAATCCCCCTGGTTGTCACTGCCTACTCATCCAGGAAGCCCCACACCCTAGGTTGGTTAGACTGCCTGTGCAGAGTAACAACACTGAACACATTCAGTAGAGAGATTCACTATCCCTGAATGTCACAGATTAGAGGTCATCCCATGGACTGAAGGTAGAGGATATTTACTGTAAACCCGCTATGGCCATACAGAGCAATATGGTGCTGGACTACTTATTGCATCAAGGGACACGTGTCGTGAACTGGTTCTTTCTATTAACACATTACATGTCAAATAAACTAATACAACAACACAGCTTTGTATTATACTGTACATACTTAAAAGTTTAAACACATTAATTTATTTTCTTTGTTGCAGGAATAAGGACACAATGTTGCCAATGACAAGGCGTATGTCAGGGGATAGTGACTCCTCCACTACCTCCTCAAAGGGAGGAGGAGGAGGAGGAGGGGGCGCACGCTACTCTCTCGGGAGCACCGCACGTCGCTCGGGTGAAGACGTGGTTCTGCTTGTCAACCGCAAGGAAGGGAAGCATATGATTGAGCGGCCGGGAGGAGGAGCTCAGATTCCTGCCCTGCGTCCCCCGCTGCCCCGTGCACGCAGCCACTCTCGGGAGCGTCCGGCGCCTGCACCTATGCTCAAACCCACCCCCCCGCAAGCACCCTCTGATGGAAGCAGGACCTCCCGGGGTCGCTCTCTTGGAAACGAAGGGCCCAGAAGATTTCCGCGTTCACACAGCCAAGGCAAGCTGCCCAACCGGACACGGCCCATTGATGCTAGCCCTGGAGCATCTCCCCGTCACAGGGACCCCCAGCCCTCAACATCAGACAGGCGGGAGGACCTTCGAGGAAAACAAGCAGCTCCTGCCACCCCCAGAAATGTTAGTGGCTTCACCAGGAGACAGTCCTCCTCATGCTCCAACTCACCCATTAAAGGGGTCCAGAGCAACAACAGCAGCCCCAATAAGAAGACCACAGTGAATCCCAGGCCTCCGGCCCCTCGCTCTCCCTCTGTGGGAAAAAGCAGGCTGTTGCCACCAGTCACCTCAGGAGGCCGGCGTTCCCCACACTCCTCACCTCGCAGCTCTCACCACCACGGCTCCCGCTCCCCTCGTAGCTCCCAAAGCCCTCGCTCTATTGGCCGAGGCCATCATAGGGATTGGTCTGGACTGGAGCGCCAGGAGCCAGATGAACCAGAGGGACTGGGCATTGGCTTCCAAATGCTGCCCACACTGGATCCCCAGAGGGAGCAGGAGCTTTATCGCAGCTTTGAGGCTGAGTTCCTGGCTAACACGCAACAGGCTAGAGGAGAACCTAGCAGAGCTCCCTTGTTGTTGCCTGTCTCCACACACCCACAGCAGGGTGGTGCAAAGCTCACAGTGCCAACCTCTGCTGATCCTAATGTCACTGACTCTGCCTATTCCTCCTCCAATTCTTCCACCTCCTCCCTGAATGTTGCGGCCAAGATAGGAACTCTGCCTGACCTCAGGGAATCTAAGAGAATGAACCCTCGCCACTACCCACTGGAGGACCCTTTGAACTTAATGCACGGACACAACCCAGCAGGACTGCACAATGGTGGACAAGGAGAGTGCTGGGGTGAACGAGGGGGGGGTCTTAGGAAGCTCCCCGCTATCTCCAGCTCAATGGAGGAGAGGGAGCTCCCGAGTACCTTACCTGGACTAAGAGACACAGAGCCAGTCAAATCCATGAATCAGGCCCCATCCCAGCCTCCTTTCCACTCCAGGAAAATGAACGGAGAACATGGAGGTTGCCCTCCCTCTGGGGTGCTAATAGACCACCAGGCTCCGCTTGATTGGGGCTCAGGACCCGAAGGAGATGTTCCTCTGGCGGATCAACAGCCAAACCTACCATATGACTTGGAAGACGGTGACCCCAACGATGACCTTCCTCCTCCGGAGGCCTGCCCCTCACCAGTGGCCCTCCCGCCTTCTGAGGATTGCTCCTATCAAGACTCCTCAAGTGAAAACTCCTCCATGTGCTTCAGTCTAAGTGAATCGCGTTCGGAGTCCTCCCCCCCGCCGCCACCGCTGGCCAATGGGGACGCTGCTGGAGGTGTGGTGTTACGGCCAAAGAGAGGACAGAAGAAGGCTGAGAGGGTACCTTCCATCTACAAGCTCAAACTGAGACCAAGGATTAGACCTCGCACTGACAACCGGCCAGACAACAGCCCCTCACGTATCCCCACCCCAGTCAGCTATAGAGACCTGCAGGCACACAATCACCTCTCCCCTTGTAACACTCCACCGCTGTCCCCTCAGAGCCCCCGTGCAAATGGCCACACATCCTCTCGCAAGGGCCTGCACCAGGCCTTTGCAGATCTCATCCACCCCCAGACACACTCCTCAACTATGGGCAGCAAAGAGTGCTTGTACCCTGGACAGTCAGGTAGTCTGGACTCTGAGGCCTGGATGTAGCACAAAACGGCAGAGTGCAAAAAAAGAGGGATCTGTTGTTATACGATCACTTACTACTGTCTAAAAGGACTAGAGACCAGGCTATAGACTGTTGGTATAGCATGTTGCACACTTTTTGTTTCTTATTTACTTTTTCTCTTCATATCTGTGAGGGTGTTCCATTAATATTTTTTGCACACAAGCCAAATTATTTATTACCAAAGGAATGGTCCATAGAATTAGTTTTACTTTCATTTTAATGTTGCATGGGGATTGATCATAACATAAGGTGTCTTGTGCAAGACATTTGTGAAAATCTCATGATTGCTGCCACTGCAGAGAGGGAAAGAAAGAGAGAGAGAGCATATGCGCTGCCATGTGCCCCGCTGCAGGGCATAGTCAAGTGCCAAGGACTAGAATAGATAACCTATGGACTGTAGAACACTAGTCAAAAGTCAGATGAGTTGGCTCCCTCTTGTGGTTGACCACATCATTTACGCTTGCCATTATATTCTACTGGCAGGTGACTGTGATGTCTCACTGTTGCTCAAGGTTAAATGGCTATCTTGATTCACCGCGATTCTGTGCTCGAATACTCCTACTATATTCACAGTACTATAATGTGCAATGTAGACTGTGATATACCTATCTATATATCCTATCAAATGAAATACACACTACATGTTGCACACTGTATGTGCACACTACCATACATATTGAATTGTGTACTATTGTTAATGTATATCACCTTCTCACAACTATTCAACTTAATGCAGATTGACAATGTTTTTAATGTTCTTGTTGAATGCAGTAAAAACATTCACATTTTATTTCTATTTCTACTGCAGTGAGTTAAGACGATTAGGCTATTACTGTGTGTCATTGTCACTGAATGAGCAACGTTGAGTTTTTCCTTCATCAATACTGTACCCTGGAACAAAAATATTTAGTATTTATGTGCAGAAGACACATTTTCAAAAGGATCGAATACGAATATGTAAATACATATGTGCATAAATGAATGAATACTCACAGAAATGTGTGGGTATTGTGTACATAACAGGTATTGAATATATATATGTACATATTCACTGTATTAGGTTTTATGCTGCCTTAGCTATGCAATATTGCTGTTGGAGATGCCTTCAGAGTTCCCTTTGCCTTAAAATATTTTGGTGGACTTGTTTTTGAATGTGTTTTTGTCAGCGTGCTCTATTGAGCAACTAGAATGCCATAATCATCATGACTTTCAGAAAATAACAAATGGGTAGTTTGAGCAGTAAATTGTGGACATAAGTGGGGAACATTTCATTTTTTGGTTTTAGATAATACTTGATGTACATAAACATGATAAAGATGCATATTATTTATTGCCTCTGAGTCCCTCTTTGGCTATCACATTGACACACATCTTAAGTCTAATTTATAATTCTATACTATATAATTTAAAAAATGATATAGTGTCACTTGCTATAAATAACATTTTCAATAAAAGAAAATGCATTGTGTCAAAAATGTGTTATTTCTGGCAAGCAACAACATCTTATGGCAAACTATAAATTAGTCTTTATAAAGCACAGGAATTCTGTCATTCACGCTTACATGACATGGTCTATGGTGACATCTAGTGGACTTGTATTGTGTACTGTACAAAGTAATCATGTGTTTTGATACAAACTGAGCCAGATGGTACATAATGTCCTTTCTTTTTATATTATTCAATTTTCTCTTTAAATCTACTTATGTTTTCTGGAATGTCATGTTCCTATGCTGATTGAAATGGAGTTTGTATGATTACATTTTTTGGAGATGAAGAAAGAATTGGTTTGACTTGAGCGAATGCATGCAAAACAGCACTCGGATTATGGGACATGTAAGACTATGAGGATTCTCTGATCTTGTGTAGGCACATACATCTAACAGGAGTACGCTGTAAAGTCTTCCTGGAATTAGAGGCCTATAGTATTGGTATCCTGCAGAGAGCTTATACTGTACATTTCATTATTCGATTATCATTGAACAGCATATGGCTCACATGTGGATCACAGATGTGGCCAGCCTGTGATGTTAGTCATCTATGTCATATACAGGGTTCCTACACATGTTTACCAATTAATTTCCAAAACTTTTCCAAAACTTTTCCAGAATATTTAACCCAATTTCCAGGACTATATAACAATAATTCAGCTCAATAACAATTTGCTTACTCCTATGCGCAATGCCCAAAGACAGGTAGTGTATGCCAGTGGTTCTCAACCTTTTCAGGCTGTGACCCCCAAAATAATCATATTTTAACTGGGGACCCGGCACCCTGACGAGCACTAAGAGTTGAGGAATTTTGTATAACACGGTTCTATTGTGAGCATGTAGATCGGCTATTTTCACAATTTCTGCTTCCAGTACTGGATTTTTTTTTTCTAATTTCAAAATATTTCCAGGACTTTCATGACCGTGGGAACCCTGCATATATGACGTACAACTATACATTTAGGTTGAGGTTTTAGACTGATCCGAAATTAAAGTTAAATATTTCAAAAACATGTTCTCTGGCCTACTGGCAGTGAAATTATGAGATTAGCTCAGGACACACAGAGACATACAGACAGACAGTCCCTCTTATAGAGAGCCAGCCTACTGCAGAGTCATGCTGTAAAAGAAATAAGGTTGTAAAATGATGCTCTACGTTTCTAAATGCCTGCTGGCATTTTTTATTTGAGGGTGTGGACAGAAAGCCTGGCGATGATTATGGTGTTTACAATATGAAAGCGAGTTCACAGTGATTGGAATAGAATGTGTAACTTTCAATATACAAATCCAATACGGATAATATGTACATGGTGGAGATAAAGAAGGGAGTGGTGTTGATGTTATTCCTTTAATTATGTATTGAAGACTCAGTCTTGCGTGACAGCTGTCTGTACAGTAAATGGAAAATTTGATGGGAAAGAACGTCTCATTAACAATTGAACAGGTACAGGTATGCACTGCCTAGCAATGCTCAAAGATGTCATAATTTGATTGATTGATATTATTATTATTATTATTTATCTTTGTCACTGCCATAGTTCTATTATAGAGCACTGTCAGGGGCATGCTTACCCAAAGGAGAGCATTTATATTCACCCGGTAGACGATGACCATGCAGGAGGTGTTGAAAATAGTTCTACCAGTTTTAATAATTGTGACTTCATGCACCATTTAATCGGATAATTGACTGTGTAAGGGATAATTACCGTCTCTAAATTTGCTTTGTCCAGCACAGCTTTGTAAATGTTGATTATTTCTGTCTCATTATGAGTCAGCCACAATTGAATGTTCATGACCAAAATGTTTTCTTTATTTGCTCCGTAAAACTTCTGTTAAATGTAGGCTACTTGATATGAGTGCTTGATATTGTGGGATTTGTATGCATTGAATAGCAATACTGCAATACCAATAATTCACTGTTTTTTGAAAATGAAATGCTGTCAAGTGGTTCTTGTAATAAATATTTTACTCTTAAAATGAGATCGTGACCCAGTTATGATCCTTTTATGTACTTGTTTATCTTGTTTTGCTCACTCATACATCCGGGAGATCACTGTAGTATCTGGATTCCAGCCTCTGCTGAATTCGGCATGAACTTCCTACTCTGATGCAGTATCAGTGTCAGTGAGCTAAAAGTGCAGGATGGGTTTGGTGTAGGAGTCATTTTATTGTCTAGTCTTCACTGAGCATACCTCTAATTGCAGCTTTAAAGAGATACTGTCTGTTTACTACTTTACTAGAATGGCTGATAGATAGATAGTGAAAGTCCTTTGACATCTGATATCATACATAGGCCTACAATCCCTTTTATGCCCATATCCCTGTCTGTAGAACCAGTCTTGGCCATACCGGTATATGGATTCTGTTAGTGTGGTATGTGGCCAACGTGACCTCCATTTTTGGGCATTCCCATATAAGTCCTGTTAGATATGGGCTTAATATTGATGACATCTTGATCTCCATCTATGGGCATAAAAAAGATTCTGTTAGTGTGGTTCCCCTGGGCCCTGACATCACAGAGATGTCAGAGCATGATGTCAGAGTGGCAAACCCATAGCAAGGCCGGCCAGATGGACAGACACATGATGTGCTGTTTCTCAATTCTCATACAAAACTGCGATCTTCGGTCGCAATCATTCACCATTGTGTTCTTTTAGTCAGTGTGAACGCTGCCATCCACTTGACATTAGAACTTAACTATACTTTTTATAGATAGGCATAGTGCCCAGTGTGAATTGCCCTAAAGTTATACTCTCCCTAAGAATTCACATAATAACATTTTGGTTAGCCATATAGCCACTATTATTTTTATGATGCAGCATTGATTCTGTAAAGCATGGTTCTCAAAATGGGGTCCTTGAGGGAGTTCCAGCTAAATGATAGATAGCTATGGAACCAAATGGACCCTTATGGTATGTAGTATAGGCTAACTCAGAGAGAATGCAACCAGGTCCATTTGGTTCAATTTGTACACTCTCATCTCTCAGAGTTAAATTAACATTGATTTTACAATATAAATTAGGGTCTCGTCTCATAGATAGAAATACCATTAAATGGGGGTCCATAGTGTAAATGCATTTCAAACTGGGGGGGTCCTTGAAATGTTTGGGAATTAGACATACTGCTATAGAGCCGTAAAAATATTCTCCTATGGGGGGTCATTGCTACCTATATCTTTTCAAATGGGGTTCTGGGGGTCCGCGGGCTACAGTGTCAATTTGGGGGTCCTTGACAAGAAAAGGTTTGAACCTATATGCTGTAAATGCCATTTGCATCATCATTTGCAACCATACAGCATATTAGTTATTTATTGTAGGCCTAATATGTAGACACCAACAACAACAACAACAACAACAACAACAACAACAACAACAAGACAGCAACATCTACTGAATGAATGAATGATTGAAGAGAGGAGGTTAATTTCGTTGGAAAGGAAGAGACGGAAGTAAAGTAAATCGAGTGGGAGGGGACGATAAGGCCATACAGCACTTTGCAAGCCTGCCACGGTAAGATCTGCCTGTCTGACGTTTTTCATTTCCATTTCATTGTGCTACGAGTCTGATTTCAACTCCAAGCAGGTACGTGAAGTCTGCCGAGTTGCTCTTAAAATAGGCCGATAGATTAAAAGCTTAACTATCCCGGCAAAGGCTTCCTTAAGCCTCCACTTAGAAGGTCATGTCTTATAGCGGTGTTTTGCTAGCTAACTACAACATTAGCCCAGGCAGCGTTAGCTGACAGTTAAAGACAGCCACAACACAACTAGCGTTTAGCAGCTGTTTCATTCATCCGACATTACAGCAAACATGCAGGAATGGGCAAACCAGCTATGCGTGAGTAATGCATGACAATAGCGACTGTGCCAAACGGTCGTAAGACCACGTATAAACGAAGCCCTATCGTTATGATGATGATGATGGCTGTCTGAAGCGTTAGCTTTGTTGTATAGCCAGTTAGCTAGTCGAGTTACAATTCAGTTATACAGTAGTGGGAAAAGTACCTGCATTTTTACTACAATACTACAATGTAGAAACACCATGTTACACCCTGTTAAAAGTCAGGAATTCAATATTTAGTACAAAACTATTGGCATCAAAATGTACTCAAAGTACCAAAAGTAAAAGTACTTATTCTGCAGAATGTCCCATTTCAAGTTTTCAAATGTATAAAAATCTTTTGAAAATAGCAGATCTACAAGCTCACGGTGCGCATTGTGAGCTTGTAGATTGTCTATTTTCAAATGGCTGAATAGGGCTGAAGTGGGTAATGTATATGTTGTAATAATAATCATTCAAAATCTAAAAAGTAACATATTGTAACTAACGTTTTTAAATAATTGTAGTGGAGTAAAAGTACAGTATTTGCCTCTGAGGTATAGTGGAGTAAAAGTACTGACATTTGGAAATACTCCACTAAAGTAAAAAAATAATAATTTCTTAACTTTAGTACAGTACTTTACTACTTGATTAAATGTAGGCCTACTTAGTTACTTTACACCACTGCAGTTATACGCTAGCTTGAAGTTTGCTAGAAGTAAGCATTAATATTCTATAGTTTTCTAGCTGACAGCTCGACATTATTGGAGGTTGGACATAAATAATAAAGCTAACGTTTATCTAATGTAGCTACTAATCTAACCGTTATGTTGGCCAAATGAGAGTATCTGATGTTGACAGCTGCCAAAAACTGGTGGAATCAAAATGGGTTCAAATTCACTCACTGCATTGAGTGCATTCCTGCAGCCAGCTGTTTTGGTAGTTTCATTTGAGTTGTCAGATTGATATTGTTTTATTATGTATTCCATGTTGTGAGAATATTGCCCTATCAGTTTTATTCGAAGAGCATTAGCCCCCGCTCCACAGCATTAACAAAATGCCTGACAAACAAGTTCAGGAACCTAATGTAAACATTATGTTACACCAGACAGCAGGTTTGTTTGTCTGTGGGAAATACGGTTGACTATGAGTTGGACATTTTAAGAACGGTGTGTTTCAGTTTTATTTGACAGTAAAAGGATGTCTTGTGCAACATGACAAAGGGTTGCATGGTGTCTTATCTGGGACTTCTGTAAAATGATGACAGTGAAGTGAGTGAACATTATAATGCAGTGATACACAATGGGACATCACTTAAAAATCCTCACCATGTGGTGATTAGGTTTATTATGAGGTTGCTGTTGGATAAACGTGGCACGTCGTTTTTCACCATACATTTGAAATATAATTCCTTTCCATACTGAAGTGTAATAACCTTCAAGTAACCAACACATGTATATCTCTAATGATTGTAGTCGATACAAAATTATATTGAGTACAAAGACACTGTTATACATTCTCTTAAGTCTTTCTTAACATTTTCTCACAGTATAATTTCTTGTTTGGTTCTCTTTGGTTAATCTTAAAATGAGACATTTAATTCTGTTAACATTGTTTATGGTAGCTTTAATTGCAGAATATAGTCTGTTTTGTCAAAATAAGAAAATGCCTTTCCCATAAATGTATTGCAACAAGAATGGAATTTAATAATAAGTCATGTTTGTGTGCTGTAGGGCTGCAGAATTATATGTGGGGTTATGTCTGATGGCTCAATGCTGATCTTTGTTTTTCTTCTTTTCTTTTCTTTTTTTTACTAGTAAAAGCCCATTGTTTTCTGAGAAAATATGTCTCTGCAAAGTGTCCAAGTGAAGTGGCAATTCCTTCCTTTTTGCCAGTACTTGCACTTTCTAGAATTTCCTGTTTTGCTTGTGGATCCCTGAGTTTCCATTCAGGAAAAAGAGATATCATGAGCTGATATTTCTCTTTGTCACATTCTCACAGGAAAAAGGACAATTTGGATCCAAGATGACGGACTCCAAGTATTTCACAACTACCAAGAAAGGTGTGAATTTCTAAATTGATATTCCTATTTGTTGTATTGTTGTTGTTGTAATGACATTATCTTGCTTATTATATTGATGTATTACCTGCTTATTGTAAGTCGATTTGGATTAAAAGCGTCTGCTAAATGCCTAAACTGTAAGCTGTATAGCGCATTTATTCTTCAAAGAAACTCTAAATACAATGTTTATAAAGAATGTAACATTCAATAGTGTTGGGCATTAACACACGGCACAACTAATTTCTATAACATTTCACTAATAATCTTTCATTTACCCTTACCCAAAAAGTTATCTTGTTACAATTTTTACAACCTTTTGTGGAACTGCGGGTCGAAATGTTTTATGTGTAACGTGATTTGCGTTCTTTGAGTGGTAGCAGAGTATAAGCATTTCAGGAACTTTCAGGACACATTTAATTTCCAAAGCTATAAGGTGGTACCGACCCTGCTTATTACCCTTCCTCGCAACAGTGTCTGTGTGCATTGTCCATGACAAGTCCTCAGTGATGTGCACACTAAAGTACTTGAAACTGCTCAACCTCTGTACCTCTCCACTGGTGTCCTGTTGATAGGTCCTCTGCCATTGTGTACAAAAATGATGATGAATGTCCTTTTACAGTGGTCATAAAGTTCAATGTTCTTCAGGCCAAGGACCCCTTACCTGAGACAGAGATGCTTGTAAATGGGCTATTGCTACATTAAGCCTAGGTGCTAGGACCGCTATGCTGGCTGTCTTTGCCAAAACGTTATAACTTAAAGATATTCTGAAGTTGGAAAGAGAGGGGGGAAAAAAACACTAAATACCATGTATAACTCCCCCTCTGTGTGTGATTAGTGAAAGCAGAAATTGGAACAGCTGTGGTTGTTTCCTAAATCAGATTGTACACCTTGAGCATTAGAGACCCCGCTGTCTCTGTGTTTCACGTTTGGTTGAGCACTGAGCACATCGTTTTTTCACGTCACCAAAACCAGTGAGGGGTCCTCAGCCCTCACAGCTGCTCACTAAATTCAAACAGACATTCTTGTGAAAATAGTTTTTTTTGCATATCAAGTAACAATTCTGCATGTTGATATGCAACCTTAACATTTAAACCACAAACTATACTGTAGACATAATCATAGAATGTGTATAGTACATGCTCTCAGACATTTGAATAATATTACAGACATCTTTTTAAATTACATTTTATCATGAAATTATCACTTAATATTTTACATTGAAAATACCCTGTTTTTGTTTTTATTGTGTGACAAAGGCATACGCCATATTTGAAGTAGCCTTTATGTGCTGTCCTTTGTGGTTCTCTTCAATGTGTGTAGGGGAGATATTTGAGCTGAAGGCGGAGCTTAACAGTGATAAGAAGGAGAAGAAGAAGGAGGCCGTTAAGAAGGTCATAGCATCTATGACAGTTGGAAAGGATGTCAGGTGATAATAAACCCCCTGCAGTGACACGATATTCTCTTTCTATGTCTTTAATTTGGGTACAGTATCACATAGAAAAACCTTTCTTGTGCAGTGCTTTGTTTCCAGATGTGGTGAACTGCATGCAGACTGACAATCTCGAACTCAAGAAGCTGGTCTACCTTTACCTGATGAACTATGCTAAGAGCCAGCCTGACATGGCCATCATGGCTGTTAATACCTTTGTTAAGGTAAAGTACTAATCTCTTTTAACAATGGGCCTCAGTCACTAACATTTGCGGAGAAAATGTTATTACTAGTTTGTGCACAGAAGAAGTGCCAATTTAGTTTTTACTACCTTGCATATGTTTGTGCACAGAAAAGTGCCAATTTAGTTTTTACTACCTTGCATATCACAGCGTTTGGCATGACAGAAAAGGGTGGAATGGTCAAAGCGTCTAAATTATGGTAGCTAGTTGGACAGACATCCTCTGGCAGTCTGCTATGGAGTAATTATTTTCATGGACTTGTCTTTGTGAACATGGTTATTGTTGATGATATAATGAGGTTGTGGCTTTGAGTATGAATCAGTACATCACTTGACTTGAGTGTATTATCTGGGCTCCATCAGGATTGTGAGGATCCAAATCCTCTGATCCGTGCTCTGGCTGTACGTACCATGGGCTGTATCCGTGTGGACAAGATCACAGAGTACCTCTGTGAGCCTTTGCGGAAATGTTTGAAGGACGAGGACCCTTATGTGAGGAAGACGGCAGCTGTGTGCGTGGCAAAGCTCCATGATATCAATGCTCAGCTGGTGGAGGACCAGGGCTTCTTGGATACCCTCAAAGACCTCATCTCTGACTCCAACCCCATGGTATGGTTTGTTCAGGCTGTCTGATGCAGGGTTAAAATGTAGAATCTAACTCTGCTTCTTTTCGCCAAGGCTAAAGCGCCTTTCAGACGGACAGCGGTTGATGCAGGCTTTCTCGCTTGGATCAGCAGGGATCGTACCGTGCTCATGTGCAGACGCGTAACGTGGGAAAAAAAGCTGAGCACAATCCAGCTCTTGCCACCCGTGGGCACAAACAAGAACGTGTGCTGAATTTCACGGGCCCTCCCTCAACTTCTCTGTGCGTCCCAAATAATCCCCCGTCTCTCATTGAAAATGAATTACAAAGGCGTGTCAGCCGCTGTCCATCTGAAAGGTGCTTTATACTGGCTCTAGAATGTGCACATTTTGCCTGCGCTCAAAATAAGGTAGTCTTTTGTGGTTTATTAATTTTTTACTTTGAAGTGTACTGGCTAAGAAAATTAACGCATTCCTCCCCACGTAAACCAGATCTCAAAAACTGCTTTTTTCCCCTTTTAGGGATATTGCCTCCCCCTGGCCCCCTCTTTTTCTGCCCTCCCCGCCTCCCCGGCAAACCCTAGACCCCTTGTTTTTATTGTTTCTATAGAGACCGTTTATTTTATTCTTTTACCTACCCTTTGTACTTAGAAAAGTGCTTCATAGATCAGAGTCGTCCTGTCAAAGTAAGTCTGTCTCATTTTGCTCATTCATCTTTCTCATTAGGTGGTAGCAAATGCAGTGGCAGCCCTGTCTGAGATTGCAGAGTCTCACCCCAACAGTAACCTTCTGGACCTGAACCCCCAGTCCATCAACAAGCTGCTGACCGCTCTTAATGAGTGCACAGAATGGGGCCAGATCTTCATTCTGGACTGCCTGGCCAACTACACACCACGGGACGACCGCGAGTCCCAAAGGTTAGAGAGCACATCTCACAAACGAGCCTCTTTCAGTGTCACATACATCAGAATATATATGCCCAGGTTATTAATTTTTACTTTGCATCTCTTGTCTTCTCCCTTATCTCCTCCACTCGCCATCGCTGTCTTTCTCCAGCATCTGTGAGCGAGTGACCCCTCGATTGTCCCATGCTAACTCTGCGGTGGTGTTGTCAGCTGTCAAAGTTCTGATGAAGTTCATGGAGATGCTCCCTAAGGATCTAGACTATTATGGAACCTTGCTGAAGAAGCTGGCTCCGCCCCTGGTCACCCTGCTGTCAGCAGAGCCTGAGCTGCAATACGTTGCACTCAGGAACATCAACCTCATTGTACAGAAACGGTAAAAACATTACATTGTTCATCATCATGATCATTAATGGGACCTTTTTGGATGCTATGCTTCTGCACATCCATCTATAATATCTATCTATCTATCCATCTATATAATATCTATAATGTATGTATGTATGTACTTAATTACTAATAAAAACATTTTGTCCATGTCTTAAGCCCAGAGATACTGAAACATGAGATGAAGGTTTTCTTTGTAAAGTACAATGACCCCATTTATGTAAAGCTGGAGAAGTTGGACATCATGATTCGCCTGGCTTCTCAAGCCAACATCGCACAGGTAATTATGCACAGATCACTGTTCATTCATAAACTGTTTGATTGTGGAAAATAGATGTAAAATGTTGTCTGATTTTATTACAATAAACGGTAGGAACTTATCTTAACAGATATCCCCTCCCTTTTTGTTTTTACAGTTTAAACATATAATTATGTATACCAAAACCATAAGTGACTGACAGTGGTATTATGTTTTGCTGTAGGTGTTGGCTGAGTTAAAGGAGTATGCCACTGAGGTAGACGTGGACTTTGTGCGTAAAGCCGTTCGGGCCATTGGCCGCTGTGCCATCAAAGTAGAGGTAGGTGGAGATGACCCAATTCTCACTAGATCTCTATTTTAGGGGAGAAAACTACACCAACAGTGTACAGAGATGAGTATAATAAGCACAGTATAACATATCAGTATGATTCATGTTTACTGGCACAGATTCAAGAAAAGCATCATGCTTGTGTGCTGTGTAGGTGTCTCATTTATCTTGACAGTTTTGTTTGTATTTGCTGTTTCTGTCCATTAGCAATCAGCAGAGCGCTGTGTCAGCACTCTGCTGGACCTCATCCAGACTAAGGTCAACTATGTGGTGCAGGAGGCCATTGTGGTGATCAAGGACATCTTCCGCAAGTACCCCAACAAGTATGTTGTCTATCAATGCCTCTGCTGCATGGCTGACTGATTATATACAGGGTGGGGGTGAGTGGTCATGATCGAATGATCTTCTTTTTATTAAGCTAAATGCAGAAATTAATAAATAAATAGACTGTGTGGAGAAAGTTTCACTACGGTGATGATATTAATTTATCCAAGATTGAAGACCAATTCAGTTTGTTTTGGGGCATTTACATTTCATTACTCTTTGTCATTTATAATGCATGCAAGATCTTTTAATTTTCCGTTGGTAAAGGGTTTGACATAAAGTGGAGCTTCATTTGATTTTGAAGTGACCCATGTTCTGATATGTGGTTATACTGACTTCTGTTTCACTGATTATCATGTACTGTACTGGTTTTGAGATGGGACACAGTAAATAATCAGTGTGTTATAATAATAAGTGTTTTCTGCTATAGAGGGCCATAGACAATCATTAATTAAAAGCACACCAGTAGCTGACCAGATAATACGACCACATGATGGGTCATGATTTGATTCTGTCCTTCCCCTTCTCTTTCCTGTAAGATCTTTATGGTCTATGAATGGTCTCTCACATGGAGGTGAACAGGAAATTATAAATAAATATGACTAAATAACTCACATAAAATTACTATACTACAGCATACGCTTTACTGTTTTTATCTCCCAGGTGCACATGCCTCCCTGGTGCACATGTCTCCACCAGGTCGAAGGTCTCTGAGACACAGACCGAGTAGACAAAAATTTTGACACATTATGCCATTTTCAGAAAACTTAGGTCAGGATTTAGAAGGCGTTTTTAGAATTGGCCTCCGTCCTAAATGGGTTATAATGAGCATTGCGAGGACCAATTATATGAGGTTGAAAATGGGTGAAGTCATCCTTTAAGTCTATCTGTGGGTTTTACAAGACATACTAGATTAACCCTGACTATGTACTGTATGTGTAACTTGCTGTGTGTGTACTGTTGACAGGTATGAGAGTGTGATCGCCACACTGTGTGAGAACCTGGACTCCCTAGATGAGCCAGAGGCACGGGCAGCCATGATCTGGATAGTGGGGGAGTATGCTGAGCGTATCGACAATGCTGACGAGCTGCTGGAGAGCTTCCTGGAAGGGTTCCATGATGAAAGCACTCAGGTCTGTTTGCATGGTGGGGTAGAGTGGACTAGGGATGGGACGATATGAACATTTCATATCACGATTATTGTGACAAAAGAAATGGCGAATTACGATATTATCGCGATAATCAAAATCCATTATCCTCGGGCGAAACATTTGCCAAAAAATAGCAGATCTACAAGCTGTGAGCTTGTAGATCGGCAATTTTTTGGCAAAGACATTTGATAGAGAGTGAAAAAAAGACTATCAAGTACGTATATTATAAGTACCTTTTACCAATTATAGAGGGTTTAAGTGGTACCAGATATGCTGCTCGGCAAATAAAAGGTGAATTGATCCCAGTGCATGATGGAGGACGATATCACGATAAATTAAATCTCCACGATACGATTATCGTGAGTGTCCCATCCCTAGAGTGGACCATCTTAAAATAATTGTCTGTATACTTGGTACTTGGGAGGATTTGATTTGTAAACGGTGTCATATTTTGTTGCCCTTGGCACTGTTCTTTTATGCAGGGTAGAGTGCTAACCTTTTTTAATTGAGGAAATTGTAATGAAAGACAATAGGGGGAAACTTGTACATATATACATAGTCCAGTCCCCCATCTAGTCCTTTTTAACTAGTTATGGAGGCTTTTTGTTTTTCATGCATTTGACGCCTCTGCAGTTGGCCTGTGCCCACCGTTCATTTAATAGAACACCCTACAGAGTTTTGGAGCTCAAATGGCTGACCTAGCTAATGGGATAGTTTCCACCTGGCTTCTGTTTCCCATGCACTAATGGGCCAAGGCCATCGCAGCAGGCCAACTACATTGATACTATTGGGATCTGGTAAAAAGAAGAAAAAGAACTGCCGAATGTCATCGGTAGAGTGTGCACCATGCCGGGGGAAATGAAGTAGTGCACTGCAGTACTAGACAGATGCTCTGCAAAGTCCCAAGCTTATAATGTTGAATATACTGACCCCTAAATAAAACAATAACAACATTTGTAAAGCCATATTCTATCCTGTCCTGTAGTGCTCAAGTTGAGCTAGGTTATATATTTGTGCCTTGGAGGTAAATTTGTGTGATTTTCATTCATTCTTCCAGGAGAGACAAAGGGCTACTACAGTGCCATTTCATTAGAGAACATTACATTCATTAAGGTTGTATAGTATTGTTAGATGGGAATTCACGGGGTGCCCGCTGGCTTAGCGGTCCAGGGACATACCACATAAAGGCTCTAATGCAGCCTGTCAGTGTCAGTGCGTTGATAGTTCAAATCCTGATACCGATGACCTTTGCTACGTGTCACTGCCTGTTTCCTGTCTGTCTTCCTGTCTGTCTCCACTAAATACCACCAATAAAGGCAAAAAAAGAAGGAATTAATCATGCCACTATAATATACTTCACATGAAGGTTAAAAATACCTGTAACCTAAAAAGTGTGATGTATTGTCTGTCGGGTTCTCCAGGTGCAGTTGCAACTGCTGACTGCTATAGTCAAACTGTTCCTGAAGAAACCCACTGAGACCCAGGAACTGGTGCAGCAGGTGCTCAGCCTTGCCACACAGGTGAGTACACACGCATGTGCACACACACCTAAATTATGCATCAGGCACTGTTGCTGTTCAAACATATTACACTCCATCTAATAAGGAGCTAAAATGGCTATGATCATCAGACCTGAGCCCCATAATATCCCTTGAATAAACCATTAAACTTAAGCTATTTTGAGACGTAACACCTATTCCAGGAAATTGATTCTGATCCACCTCCATCCAGCGTGTGTATACGGAGATGAAAAGGCAGGCTAAATTACTCCCAGTGTGACTCACATTTCAGGCATGTAAATATGAGTAGAGGAGTGCTGTAGAATTACCAGAGCAAAGGCCAATGTAACCATCAAAGTATTGACAAAATACCTGGAGGGAGAATCCAAGAGATTTTAGACCTGGTGAAGGATCATCTAAAACAGGGGTTCTCAAACCTTTTTTAGGCCGTGACCCCCAAAATAAACACATTTGAACTGTGGACCCCCACCCTGACAAGCATTTGTAATTGTAGGTATTACATTTAATGTGACTCGGTTCCACACATTAATATTGTGAAAATAGCCGAACTACACGCTCGCAGTGCGAGGCGTTGTGAGCATGTAGATCAGCTATTTTCACAATGTTCGCCTCTTGCTTACTTAATATTTGACAGTTTGGCCAGTTCGGTATTAAAACGGTCTTGAAAGTCCTTAAATTGTCACTTTATAAATGTGCAGATACCCTGTATACACTTATACTGTATCTTGGTTTGTTTACTGTTGAGTGAGAAAAATAAATTACATTAAGCTATTCATCTGGGGACCCCACTTGTGATCTAAAAACAACTTAAGCCAGCAAAATAATAAATTATACAGCAGGTCAAGCCGTCACACCAGTACTAAAGTGATCTACAATTAATTACCTTCAGTGCAAATATTTATAAGCATAGGTTTTGCATTGTTTACCACTTGTTGGAACGTAGAGGTGTTACAAATCAAAATGTTATGAAAATTATCCTCCTGTTTTTAAATACTTAAATGTTTAACTTTAAATGGAAAAAGATGCCCAGACACCTGTTAACTGTTAATGGAAAAAGATGCCCAGACCGCTGTTAAAGAATGTAGGAGATCGTGTTTATAGACATCCAATATCGCCTGTCAAAGCAATATACTGTAGACTATTTGTGTTTATGAGCTCATGTTTTTATAAATTCTCTGGGGTGTTCATGGCATTTTGTACGCTCCTTCTGAAGTTTTTGGAAAGCGAGGTGTTATAACTACAAATTCACATCATTCAGAAATTCTGTTGGGCAGTCTATCTAAATTCTCTCCTGAACCGCCAGATGTCCTGACTTTCCGAACTAGTTCGGAAAGATCCGCCCCATTTCCCATTATGGAGATGTTTTCCAGTGTTGCCTGTGATCTATCGAATTTAGCAATGCCTTCTACATAATTAAATGTTGGATTTACCTACCTGTACACATCATGTATAAGCATGAAGAGCGAAAGGTTTCGTACGAAACCATGGTTTTCTTAGTTTAGGAGAAATGCACTCCTCTTGGGTTATCGCGCCTCCTAGCGTGCGATACAGAGCTACACATATGCTCCCGAATGACACAGTCGGAGGGTATGCCAGTCAAACGCCCCGCCCCACCCGTGGGCATAAGGCGCGAGACTGGCATGTGTACTTCCTCTTAACAACACCGTTCCTCTGCACGCAACATGCGCGCGAAGGGGCGTTTGAGGAGTGCATTTCTCCTAAACTAAGAAAACCATGGTTTCGTACGAAACCTTTCGTTTTCTGTCATTTACTCGAAATGCACTCCTCTTGGGTCACATAAACCCCCGGAAGCGCACACCCTCAAAATCCGCCCGCTCCGCCTGACAGGAGACCACACCCCCGGCGTGGCCCCTCCCCCACGGAGCCCCGAGCCCACCGGACTCGAGAGCGGAAGAAAGTAGAAAGACCCTGACAGACCGAAATCCGCCTCATGAACTAATAGGCCGACCAGGTCCGCCTCATAAAACCCTGACAGGCTGGAGCCCGCCTATTCACTAATAGGCCCACTAGCAGCCGTTTTATAAGGAAACAGGGTCTCCCCCTTTTACCGAGAGCAAAGGGACTTGGTCTCAGCTATAAAAAAGGGGGAAAAAAAAATCTTTAACTAGAGGAGGCGGCAACACCCAGGACCGAATGCGCCAATGAAGATGGAGCCACGTCCAAATGGTAAAAAACCACAAAAGTCGACGGAGTCGACCAGTTAGCCGCCGAACAGATCTCTTGGATCGAGACACCCCTGGCTAGAGCCCAGGAGGTCGACATTCCCCTAGTGTCATGAGCCCTTAGGCCCTCAGGAACCGGGACTTTAGCACAAGTGTAGGCCATCTTTATGGCCTGCACAATCCACCTTGAAAGTGAAGCTTTAGCCACCGCTTTCCGTCTAGGACCACTTTTAAAAGTGACAAACAGTTGGTTTGACGCTCTAATAGCCCTCGTCTTCTCACAGTAAATCCTCAAGGATCTTACCGGACAAAGACAATGTAGACGCCTATCCTCCTCCGAAGAAAACGGAGGAGGATGAAAAGCCACCAACTCAGTTGGCTCATGTATAATCACACGGTTCTTTGGGACAAACGCCAAATGGGGTTTTAGCAGAACCTTCTTGCCATCCTCACAGAATCTCATGCACACCGGGTCCACCGATAACGCATGTAGATCACTGACTCTTTTGGCTGTAGACAAAGCCAACAAAAGACTAGTCTTAAAACTCAAAAGCTTTAAGCTCGCCGCCTCCAGAGGCTCAAACGGTGGACGGCACAGCCCGTCCAACACCACACCCAAATCCCACGATGGGAAAAGGGACCTAGTAACCGGTTTAAGCTGGTGCACACCCGCTAAAAACCGAGCCACCAGACGGTGCCTACCCACCGTCTTACCCTCAAAGCCCACATGGCACGCTGACAGCGCCGCCAAGTAACCTTTAATGGTAGAAAAGGCAAGACCACTTTCTAACTTTTCTTGAAGGAAATTCACAACAAGCTGGACCGGAGCCTCAAACGCCACCACCGGTGACGTACGCTCCGCACACCAGTCTTCAAAGATCCTCCACCTCTTATCATAAGCCGACCGCGTGGACGAAGCCCTAGCACTTTGAATAGTCTGAACCGCCCCTGGTGTCAGACCCAAAGCGCTCAAAGACTCCCCTTCACGGGCCAAACCTGAAGGTCTAGCTTCGCCGGGTCGGGATGGAAGATCTCCTGCCCTGCCTGCCGTAGCAGATCTCTGATTGGCGGCAGAGGCCACGGGTTGCCGTAAAGGAGGGGAGATATCTCCGACCTCCACACGCCCCACCCCGGAGCCACCAACAATAGTTTGAGGCCGAACCGCCTGACCCTCTCCAAAGTCTGGGGGATCAGTTCCAACGGAGGAAACGCGTACAGCAGTTCCCTCGGCCAGTCGTGAGCCAGAGCATCCAGCCCCAGTGGGGCTGGCCCCGTCGCAGAGAAGAAAAGTGTACACTTCGCGTTCTCTGCTGACGCGAACAAGTCGACTTGAGGCTGACCGAACCTGCTCCAAATCTGTCTCACCACTCCCGGGTGGAGGGACCAATTTGCATAAAGGGGCTCCCCCCTGGACAGCAGATCTGCTCCGCTGTTCAGAAGCCCCGGAATGTGCGACGCCTTGATCGACGCCAAACGTGGTTCCCACCACAGCGTCAGATCCCGCGCCAGCTGATTGAGAGCCGGGGAGGAGAGGCCCCCCTGCTTGTTGATATAGCACATGGTCGTCGTGTTGTCCGTCCTGATCAACACGTGACACCCTTCCACAAAAGGCAAAAAATGTTTCAACGCCAGAAACACTGCCTTTAATTCCAGGAAATTGATGTGCCGCTTCTGTAGAGCGGAGTCCCAAACTCCCCTCACCGAACGGCCCTCGTGCGTTGCGCCCCAACCACTGAGGCTGGCGTCCGTTGTGATCACTTTCCGTGACACCACCACGCCCATACTGACCCCCTGGGACAGAAGAGTCACGTCCACCCACGGTCTCAGTGTGTACACACACCCTGGGGACACCTTGACCTTGCGGCGACCTTGTGTCGAGTGGATTTTGAGTGCCAACATCCACTTTTGAAAAGGCCTCATATACAGCCTGCCCAGCCTGAGTAGATGGATAGTTGAGGCCATCAGCCCTGACATAATCATGCAGCGCTTGTACGTGACCACTCTGCCCACGCGAAAAGACTTCGCGCAGGCCACGATCTTGACTAATCGCTCCTGTGAGAGTCGAGCCGTCATATTTATTGAGTCCAGCGAGATCCCCAAAAAGGTGGTCTGCTGAGCTGGTGTTAACATACTCTTTTTGAAGTTTATGTTGAACCCCAGAGAGGTTAACTGCGACATCACCACATTGGTGAGACGTGTCACCTCCTCTCTTGAACTTGCGCTTATTAACCAATCGTCCAGGTACGTCGCAAGTCGGATTCCCTGCTGCCGCAGGGGAGCTATAGCCGCTTGTGTCACTTTGACAAACACGCGGGGAGACAGAGAGAGGCCGAACGGGAGAACAGTGTATTCGTACACTTTCCCCTCGAAACCGAACCTCAGGAATTTTCTGTGTGGGGGGTAAATTCCCACATGCTGGTACGCGTCCTTCAAATCGAGGGACGTCCAATAATCGTTGATTCTGATCGAGCGCAATAGCGCTACGTTCGTCAACATTTTGAAACTGTACTTTACCAGAAAATTGTTGAGGGCTTTTAGGTCCAGAATGGGCCTCAGCCCCCCCCCTTTCTTTGGCACAACGAAATAATGAGAATAAAACCCCAGACCGAGCTGATCTGTGGAAATTTCCCTGATCGCTCCTTTCCCCAATAAAGAGTGAATCTCCTCCCTCAGAATCAAAGCGGCCTGCCCCTTTGCATGCGTGAATATCACTCTGTCTGACAAGGGAGGCTGGGTTGAGAATTGTAGCCTGTATCCCTGCCTCACGGTGCGAAGCACCCAGGGACACGGCTTGCATGCTTTCCATTGAGTTAAATGCCTTGACAAAGGATTCTGAATGGGAGCTGACGTCAGACCTAACGGAATGTGATTGACAGGAATGCACGGTATGTGCATCCCCGGACACGACTCTGACGTCACCGGTAACGCGGAAGTCAAAGGGACTCGAGACTGAGTCACGTGACTTACTACTGAGCGTGACACCGTCTTGCTGTGACGCGAGGGCCTTACGTTTAATGCCTTTATCACCGGCGACAACACTTTGTTGCACGGTGGGACAGGAGGCAGAGGAGGAGTGTAAAAAGGAACGCATTCTTGTAAACACGTCCTGTCTAAAACCCTGTTTAATACTGCTGCCGCAGCTCTGGCTGGGACAGCTAAACAAGAAGGACCTCTCTGCCACCTTCTTACCTTGACTGGCGCTTTGGCGCCCTCTCGTGTCGGAAGGGAGGATTGAGGCTGTGGAACAATTAAACCTTTTATATTGGAAATGCCCCTTAAGGGGGTTTCCTTGAAGGCTGTTTGTGTTTGTGATTGTGGTACTGGGCATGCATATTTTATATATGGATGTCCCCACTGGGGATTCTCCATTGTGTGTGCATTGTGAAAGAAGAGACCTTGTTTCGCAGACACAATCTTTACTGGGGAGAAAACATTTGGCACAGTAACAAAACTCACATTTACATTGAATTCCTCCACCCTGGGTGGCAGGATCAAAAGTGCACTGTGCTTGCGCGCTGGAGAGCCGTCCATGACCCTGTCTCCGTGCGCCGAGGGTGAGAAGGCCCTCTTTCTCAAAGTGTCATTTTCTCGACCCTCTCCCACGCCCCCTCACTGCTGCGCTGTATGAAGGGCGAGCTGGTGGGCGCATCTCCTGGTGCTGGGAGCCCTGGTTGCTCTGACTTCTGTTTCTGCTCGTGCCCGAGGAGGAAGACGGAGCTCTAGGAGAACGATGGGGTTTCCCGCCCTGTCGGGGGGGTCCCTGATATCTCTCCCTATTACGGGAAGAGCGTCCTGAGTAACCTGACTGTTCTTTCCCTTTATCAGGTTTACCCAAAACAGCATCCACCACTTCTTTTTGGGCTTTATTGGTGTCGGTGATGACACGGAGGAAGGGTAACGCTCCCTCGAAGAGACTGTTGGGGGCTGTGTCCAGGCCCCTCAGCTCCTCTCGCCTCTCGCTGGCCTTTGATTCGTCGCCTTGGAAGGGGACTTTCTGCAGCCACCTGAACCTCTCCATGCTGACAGCGACATCCATACCTCTGCCAGCCCATTGGATGGCATGGACGTTGCTCACTATTGCCAGCTGTAGCATGGCATCCCATTCAGCATAGGCTTCAGGAGGGAGGCGGTCCTTGTTTTGGAGCAGCATCTCTGCCATGGCTCCATTCATCAGCCCCACCACGTTTAAACTTTTCACAGAGAGCCCTGCAGCTTTATAAACATTTTTTACCATGTTGGAGACCTTGTTCTCGTCCTTGTTCTTGAACTTGGGCACAGGCTCCTGAGTGAAGGGGCATTCCGTGGGTTTAAACTGGGCACAGAAGAACTGATTAGTGGCGACATCCACAGGGGGAAGGCCGCCCACGCCAAACTTGTCCTCATCCGCCAGTGAGGTTGACAGAGCCATCTTCCCGGGCTCTCTGTGTTCTTTCCATGTGGAATGGAGAGCTTCTTTGAGCCCCGGGGTAGCGGGTAGCTTCTGAGAGCGAGGGACTGGTGTCTGTACCTCTCTCTTGCCCGCAAACTTGATCTCCGTTGAGCTCGCAGGGCGAGGCTCCACTGGCATAGTGAGGCCCATCTTGGCCACCGCCAGCTCAACCACTGCCAGCAGGTCCAGTTCTTGTGGGGTGGATTCTGCTGTGGCGCCCACCTTCTCCTTATCCACCGCTGCCTTCTTGGCAGGGGCGATGGGGGGGGCTTGGGGTGAGGTGCGCGGGGTGCCGCCATGACGGGGGCTTAGCATCACAATGTCCTCACTTGTCACAATGTCCTCACTTGTCTCCTCTTGAACCAAACCGTCCTCCTCCTCCTCCTCTTCATCTTCCTCCTCTTCTCCTTCCATGGCATCTTCCTCCTCCTCGGAGGTGCCAAACTCGTCCGAGCCACGAGGCACTTTACGTGGCACGTTCTGTTGGGACGTTAAGAGAGGGGGGAAAGAGGGGGGGGCGGTGACCGCTGGAGTCATCAGGAACGGGTTGGTGGGGTGAGGAGTCCCACTGGTGGCCGCCTCGGCGGCGACCGGAGACAATGGCCCCGCCTGGAGTGGTCCCTGGAGGCTAGCCTGCAGGGCGGCGGAGGCCTGGAGAGGCCCGGTGCTGGACAAACCAGGACCGGGCGTGAAGGAGAAGCGCGGGGTAGAGCCGAACATGCCGGTCCCACCACTGTGCGCTGTGGTAGAAATAGTGTACATCGGAGAGAAGCTACTGCGGATAGGTTCGCAAACACTAGGAGCCGCCTGGACAAACCTTGCTGCGGTGCTGGAAACAGGCCCGCTTCTTTGTCCTGGCGTGGCGGGGATCTGAGCGCCGTGTTCCATCTGAGCTCCCCGAGCGACGTGGCTTTGTTTGGGCCTTGCAGCGTCCATGTTCATGACCACCAGCAGACGCTGGTGAAGAACGGCCGCGTCCATCGTCGCGCAGAACACGCAGCTGTTTGGGAAGTAGAAACCTTGCCAAGCGTGTTGTAGCTCCAGACAGCCCAGGCAGATGGAATGCGGGTCCTCAGCGGCGATAAAGCGGCTGCACTCCGGATCCCCGCAGCGTCGAGGGAGGGGTGGTGAAAACAGACCCTCGCTAGACATGACGAAGGTAAGCTAAGCTAACCTAGGCTAGCCGCTTGTTATCGTTAGCAGCAAACAGCGAAGAACAAAACAGAGAAGAACAGACCAAGTTGAACGAAACCCGTGGGTGATGGTCCTACTCACCGCTAAGGCTAAAGTTGAATTCGAACTGGTCTTATACTGAGTAACTTGAAGAATTAATTAATTGTCGTAGAGTAACATGTGTAGACGTCCGTATCTCATGCGTGCAGAGGAACGGAAGAGGAAGTACACATGCCAGTCTCGCGCCTTATGCCCACGGGTGGGGCGGGGCGTTTGACTGGCATACCCTCCGACTGTGTCATTCGGGAGCATATGTGTAGCTCTGTATCGCACGCTAGGAGGCGCGATAACCCAAGAGGAGTGCATTTCGAGTAAATGACAGAAAACTTTCAAATCATACTATTGTTAAATATTGATTTTACCTTTTTTGGGGCTGTCAGGGAATATTGTCACAGAATCTGATGTATTGGTCTGTCTATATTGGCCTGTTGGTTTCAATATTGGTATGGTTTTCAAATAGTATTATAGCATTGACAATTTAGATCAAGAACACAGCACACGTAGCTGGCATCGTTGGTTTCAACATTGCTTGCCTGTTCTGCCTTCAGGGTCTGGCAGACAGACATGGGTTGCAGACAGTGAGCTTAGCATATACTGTAAGTGGGGGAACACATCTCATTACACCACCAATAGTTGTTTAACTCAGTGTTACAGAGGCTGCATTTCATGCTGAAGACTATTGTGTAGTGTAAGTGAAAGTGAATGTGTATTTTGTTTTGCGGCACACTGTGTAAATGCTCACGCCCCTGTACACTATGAAGTTGACCCTGAAGGAATATCAATGGGAAGACTCAATTTAAATATGTATGTATGCTGCTCATTTGGCAGCCAGGCGGCAGGAAGGGTCAAAAGGACAGAAAAAGAAAATGTCAGGGCTCCAGAATCGGTGCCAGTATCCAACTTCTCTTTGGCTAACTGCCCTCCTAGATCCTTAACCCCTGAACCTATCCACAAACTGGATAACTGCTTGGCAATAAGAGTGGAGAAAACCAGAGCATCTCTCAGTTTTGAGAGCTTTTTGAAATTAATAATCAACAGTTAATTCATTTATTATCATAATTGGATGAAATTTGTACCCTGACCTGAAAATGTATCTTCTGTTTACTAAAGTGCGAGACAGTTAGACCCTTGCTAGTCAGCATACAAACTATAGCAGGGACCTTCACTGTTTTTCAGGCAAAGAACACCTTAGCTACAAGACAGAGAGGAAGAAGGGACCCCCACTTCATATATTGTGGTGTTTTTTAGGCCTTCTATGCAAGGTTTCAAAGCTAACTCACCACATTTAACTGATTGCCTCAATGTTTGACTGTTGAGAGACTTGAAAACCGTACTTCTAAGCTTGTCTCAAAACATTTGACACTAGCTTGGAAGTGTTCCACTGCTTTCTTCTTTTAAGTGCAGCTTTGATGGCTTCATAGATTCGTTTTTTGCTAATAATATCTTAGAGTCATGTATTTTCAGACATAAATAAAAAGTGTTTCCTATTGCACTCATAGAGCCATTTAACTGCACCTTCGCCATGTAGTGCCCCCCCCCCCCCCCCCCCCCCCCCCGCCCTTATGTGAAGCATATAAGGTCATATAATTGTCAGTCGGTGGGTACTCAGATATGCCTGGCACAGTTTGGAGGAGAGGCAATATAAATGCTTTCACCGTTCGATTGTCAATGCCGGTCTGCAGTTGTCCTTGAATTAAGCTGGATTAATGTATTGCACTTCCTCTCGCTGGCCATTTCTGAGTCAGTTTTGACTCTGATGTCCTTCATTCTTTGTTTAAAGCACTGGCCTGTTGGCAGCTAAGTGTCAACCACCTTGCCATCTCACAACAAATCAAATGCAATGACTTTATCACTTGTATCTGGTTCCAGCATAATGGACTTGGGCCATTCTAGCACTGTTACAGCTGTTGAACTGATAAGACAATCCTGTTCAAATACAGATCCATCTAAAAAAAAGCAAAAAGCAAAAAAAAAGCGTAAAAGTAAAACTTCTTGAAACTTTCATATATTCTTTTGAAACTTTTATCTACTCTAGATACATTGCACACTCAGTGAATTATTCCAAACCTTTTTTTGTTAAAATGTTAAGTTTTTATGACATACAGCATGAATATCAAAAGTCCATATTTCAAAATATTACAATATTACACAAGACGAGACCACTCAAAACAAGGATTTATAATAGAAAAATGTCAACCTACTGAAGTCGGAGTAGCTTGAAGTCCAGTGGGAAGTTTCCGTAGTCAGTTATGATTTGGGGTTTTATGGCATCTGCAATGCTTTTTTACACTATATATATTTTTTTTAGATGGATCTGTATGTTTTCATCACAGTGCGATAGAAAAAAAAGTGAACTGGTTTGTAAATACAACCCAATTGGATTCAGGTGCAGGATAAAAAGAATCCGCACACTGAAACTTCCAATATTTAATTCCCTTATCCATGATCAATGGAACTTCCATCAGCCGTCAAGGCATAGCTGAGAGATCAGGTTTTGTAGAAAATATAGACCTACATATACTGTAAATGAGACAAGGCTAGCCTATTTCATCCAGACCCTTGACACAGGAGTAGTAAATTGAGATTTGCCCTTCAAGCTGTCTTGTTCCGACATCGCCATCGTCTGGAGATCAGATTGGGTGACGTCTGCCAGTAAAAGTTATTCCAAACACTCTGTACAGACTACAGCTGACAATCAGCACAGTTCTGTGCCAGCTTGAGAGGAAATACATCTACCATATTGGGAGAAAATATTAATGAATAATGTGTATAACATTATTCAGAAAAGGCAACTGACTAATGAATGCAGCTCTTTGAGTTGTTGAACACAGCCCTACAGTAGGCTGTGTGTTGTTTGTTCTGCGACATTGAAATTAAACATGCCATTCTTTTGTTAGAAGTGAACACGTTCCAAAAAATAATTGCTACTGTGAAGTGACACAATTATGATCGTTAATGAGTGATCTCTCTTTCGCTTTCTCTCTCGCAAAACAATCTTTGTTATTCATCCATTACAAATAAAAAGATATCTTTCATCATATCAGTTGTGATGATCTCTTGTCAGAAATAAGTGCATTCCATAAAACAATTGTCGCGCTCTCTCTCTCCCTCTCTGGCTCTCTGTCTCACACTCTTTCTCTCTGTGCATGCTGTCCAAATATGTTTTCTGGTTCGCACTGTGCAAATTACCTCTTAAATACTTCCATGCCCTTCCATCAATTCAACATACTGCACCGCACATTGTACAACCAGTTTTCAGCCATGTAACCAACTTTGCCTGGCAATGGCTTAGATGGTGATTGTGAGCATGCAGACAAAGCACACTGTGTCAGTCAACCTGGAATAATTAATATTGTAACAATTCTGACTAACAATGCCCTCTTATTTGTGACATATTCTCTGTTCTTTTTTGTGGCTGGACTGATAACGTGAAAGTTGAATTATTCTTTCAAAACGGGATCTATTAAGTTTCATTTGAATGTCAACTACGAAAGAATTCTCCTAATACACTTTCTGGGCAATTACCTAGACAGCTGAAATGATGCACGGCAGAGCGATTGTGAGTTATGCTCTGTTACAGAATTTATGATGGCAATGTGGGCAGGAAAAGGAGACAAAACTATTTACTTAAACCGTTGTGTCTGTTTTACAAGCTTGGCAACAGTATGTCAGTTGTCTGTATGCAGATATTACAGATAAACCTCCTACAGTAGAAGAATGTGAAAGATATAAACCTCTTAACATCCTGTTCAAGTTGTCAAGGACTAAGAAAATAGGCTAAAGTTAAGCATGTATTATACCTACTTCATTACATAGTTTGTCATCATGTCTCCAGGACTCTGACAACCCAGACCTGAGGGATCGTGGCTACATCTACTGGCGTTTGCTATCAACGGACCCTGTAGCCGCCAAGGAGGTGGTTTTGGCCGAGAAGCCTCTGATCTCTGAGGAAACTGACCTGATCGAACCCACGCTGCTGGAGGAGCTCATCTGCCACATTGGTACCCTGGCCTCTGTGTACCACAAGCCCCCCAGTGCCTTTGTGGAGGGCAGCCGTGGTGTGCAGCACAAGAGACTCCCTGCCCGTACTGGATCGTGAGTCATGCACATTATGATCCCTTTCCCCCCAATAAGACAGCCATCAAGCCACAAGAGATTATTTACTCCAGTAATCCTAGCTACTTGACTTGTGTTATGTTTTCGCTGAGGTCTGTTGGGTCATACCCAATCACAGGAGTGTATCGATGCAACCGATTTCCTTCTTGACTTCAAATAGAATGCACTGACCCTTGTTGACATTGCTCACAGATTTGTTTAGGTCTGTGGAGTTCTCTGGAGACAGTTGAGTTGGCTCAAAGTCAAATAAACAAACAGAATAAATGTATAAACTACTACTATTATTCTGACTAGAAAGATACAATTCTGGGAAATTGCAAGTGAGGTTGCCGTGATGCAAGTCACACTTGCTAATGAATTCCGACCTTGTCCCTTTTATGCCCATATGACATCAGACATCTATGATGTCAATCATCTCCATATTTGGGAAAAGTTTAATTTTTGCATTTTCCCATTCAAGTCAATGGATCAAATTAATTCATGAATAAAGTAATATAAATTAAACTATAATAATAACTTATCTCTTAGCAAAATGCAAGCAAGCGACTCCCGATGAAGCCGGTCAGTTTGACATATGGGCCAAGTGCGTGCCACCAACACTGTAGGAGGAGTAGTGCAGAAAAATAAAGTTTATCTGGAAATAAAGTCGCACAAGAACTATAGTCTGAAGGCAACCAGACTAATAAATCAAGTTGACTGTAGAGTCGACTGTAGATTTGAAATAGTCACAATCAAGCATGCCACTGGGAATTCCATTTGAATTTTATTGTGATTCAAAAATGAAATGAAAATGATCCCCCCCCCTACTTTCTCTGCCCTCTAGAGGGGAGAGTGCAGAGAGCCCGGACCCCGGTTCTGCAGCTGGTGTCTCCGAGCCCCCTCCTGCTGTCATCCCATCCCAGGGAGACCTCTTGGGAGACCTGCTCAACCTGGACTTGGCACCTCCTGCCACCTCCACCACTGGACCGCCTCCTCCTGCCTCCGGCATGCAGTTGGGGTCCATGGACCTTCTGGGAGGAGGGCTAGACAGTCTGGTAAGTGTTACACTCTGCACTGCCAGTCACCAGCCCCCATGCCTGCACTGGGAATGTTGTGGTCTAACAGGATGTCCTCGACCCATCATAATATCTGGTGTCGGGATTACCAATGAGTTTTTGTTGTTGGATTATTTGTAGATAGTCTATGCCTGTTATTGCTGGAGGTCTGCAACAATGAAGCCAAGGAAAGTTGGTTACAGTCTTGCCCCCTGCTTTTTGTTTCTTTTGACAACGTTGTATTTTCCTCTTTGCTCAATGCTACACCTGCAGATGGGGGACGAGACTGAAGCGGTAATTACTCAGAGGGAGAACTAACACTACATGTCACGTCACGCCATCTCAGAGCATAGACCCTTACCCTAGCTTAGTGTTGTTTTTTCATCATTTTTCCTATCCTTGTTCTACAATTAACTCTGTCCCCTCGTTCTCTCATGCATCTGTCAGTCATTTGGACATATCTGTTGCATCCCTAGGCGTTCTTCACTCTTTATCCTCCTGATCTATTGCGCAGATATGTCACCTGTACATCAGAGTCCCTGTTCATTTTCTTATCATTGGACTCTTGGTGTTTTTCATCTTTTCCATCAGCCACCCAGTCCTCTGGGGACGGACACTCCTAACTCACCTCAGCCCACATCGTCCCCAGAGTACAGCCCCACTGAGGTTGGTTCAGGGGGACGGTAGACCAGCAAAGGCCAGCGGCAAACTGTAGTCCTGGAGTCCTTCCCCTTGCCCCACTCTGTACTGTTGCAATGTAATCCTTTCCAGCAGTCAACCTGTCTGTTGTAGTTCACCAGACTTGCTTTTATAATGTAGTTTTGTTTGTATTTAGTGTTATTGGGCTTTTGCACATTAGTTCACTGTATACTTTACCTTTTATCACATGTGTCACTGGGATACCATTTTGGAAATCCCTGTGCAGTAAATTCTGACTAACAAAGCAAGACTCTGGTCTCTCTGAATTGGAAGTCATCATCTACAAATCAAAATGAAAGTACTTCTTTTACCATTTACAATCAAGAACATTAGGGAATTGTTTTTGTTTACAACATGAAGTGGTAAAATTGTCTCCAAAGGACACAATAAGGTGATGATATATATTATGGTCTATAATGGGCAAGATTGTCCTGATTATATGCAGACAAAGGTGCCCGTTGTTTTGTTGTCGATGGATGCTTCCATCTTTACAAGTTTTTCCATTCTAAACTACCGTAATTAGTTATTTCTGTTCTATATTCTACCATCTCTTTCTCTGGTAATAAACTCACTGCTGTAGACTTCTATTGCTTTTCTCACATGTGGTGATTCCCTTAGCTCTTGATGGGTAGCATTTGAACAAACCCTTCTGGATTTCAGGAGATATCTCTGACATTGAACAAGCAGCTTTGAAGAGTACAGTGAAAAATAAATCAAATGAAATGGAAGATAAACTATAATGTAACACACCTGTATGGCTATCAGTTCCGCTAGCTGTTATCCTTTCAGAGTCTGTACCCGGTAGCTGTCATTAATCATTAAAACACCCATTTCTTTCCCTCCCGTCAGTCTGCACCTGGTAGCTGGCATTAATCATGAAAACACCCATCCTTTCCTCCCATCAATCTCCAAACTTCCCAAAATATTGTTTTATCTTGCAGTAATAAATAACCTAAATTGCTTTTCTTTTTTCCCTTTAGCTTAGTGGTGACATCGGAGGAAGTCCTGCTGTAAGTATCTCTTTTCTGTTTATTTATTTTCAGGCATTCATCTTGCAGTTGTAGTGCTTGTTTACACATTTAAACTGTGCAGTGTGACAAAGTTGCTCTATGGTCCCACAGTTGGGGGCTGGGTTTGGGGCACCTCCAGCTGTAATGCCAGCCTCTCTCAACGCTCCAGTTGCCGGGGGATTCGGTGACCTGTTTGACCTTGGAGGAGGCGTTGGAATGCCAATGGGAGCCTACGTCCCTGCTAAAACGGTGAGTCTCCATGTAAAACCATTGCACACACAGAGGTCTGCAGATGCAAAGACCTGCCAAAGCCTAACACGTCATTACACAAATTATTGTGCAGGTGTGGCTGCCGGCCATGAAGGCCAAAGGTCTAGAGATCTCTGGTACTTTTGCACGTCGCGCTGGGGTCATTCAAATGGAGATGACCTTCACTAACAAGGCTATGAGCGTCATGACTGACTTTGCCGTTCAGTTCAACAGAAACAGGTACAGTAGGAGCCATTTGAAGACCAAGATGGAGTTTCAAAATGTGATTATTGTGCGGTTGTTAGATCTTTTAGATTCTTGGCATGATATCTCCCTTTTTTCCATCTGTAGCTTTGGCTTGGCCCCAGCTGGTCCCCTCCAGGTTCTCTCACCCCTCAACCCCAATCAAACCCTTGAGGTCTCTCTCCCCCTCAACACCGTGGGGCCTGTTATGAAGATGGAACCCCTTAATAATCTGCAGGTAACCTCCTTACAGTGTCACGCTTTTTTTTTTTTTTTGCTTTATTTCCCAGTGAATATGCAAGCTCAACTGATGTGTTAAAATAGACTGGAATATTTGAACAGCAGTACACTTTAGATGCCAAATCATTTTTAGCCCGCTAAACGCAGAGCTCAAGTGTGGCGATGCTGGTTGGTCTGTCCATCTGTCTGACCGTCTGTCTGTCCAACGTTTTGGTCCCAAACAAGATCATCTTGAAGATTATTGGTTAGAGTGCCTCAGTGCCATGGAACTTGTTTACGTTTGCTATATCACCACCCTTCTGACAGTTTCCAGCTGGTTGAAAGGAGCATGTTGGAAAATAGATTTTCTGCTATGAATAAAACATTACACGTACACACGACACAACCAGGCACAAATTAAAGTTGAATTCCCAAAGTTACAGGCCAAAAATAAAAAATGCTTGTAGCTGCTCAAATACCATATTTGGGAAGCTCGCTGTGTCTCATGGAACATTAGGTTTTGTCTTTGTTATGCGATGGGTAATGAGCAGAGTCTGGGGCAATGCCGTCGGCGTAGAGCGTCTGTCTTTATTGTGCGTCTATGCTTGCTAAGCAGTTCTGCTGCTGTGCTGTTGAATCCTGCAAATAAAAAGGATAGAATGCAATGAAGGGACAGCCTTTGGAATGTGTGATTGGCTCCTTTTTGATCAGGACCATTCAGTTGACTGGGTTGACTGGTTGGGCGAGGAGGCCTGTGCAGCTGGAGAGTGGAGATAAGAGGTGGGGAAAACCATTAGTGGTCACACGCATCGCATTGGTGCTTTGTTCCGCTGGCCCCTGTAGCGCTGCCTTAGCTGCAGGCTTGGCACCACCCATCTTGTATCGTCATCTTTTGACTGGTTCTACTGTAGCATCTAGAGTTTGGGCCGCTAGGCCGCCATCATATCTACGTTGCACCGCCGATCTGACTGATATGTCCATATACCCCCTAGGCAGGACAAGTCAAAATATTGATGTGGTAGAATTGGCAAGTAACCTTAACATGCACCAATGGTGCAGCACAATGATTATGAAAATGACATAAAGGTCAAGTGCTGTTCCCACATTGTCTTTGCTCTTATTCCATTGTGTCATAGTTGAGCCTCTTTCTTCTGTATAGTTGTTGTGACAGCTGGCGTAAAGAAAAAGGAAAAGAACAAAAAATCCATCTCACTTTAGTTCTTATGGGTGAAGTATTCATAGGGTAGTATTTCCTTTGGTCCAAAGGGGATAAGAGCCAACCCTTGCTAGCCCTTGCTATCCAACATGATCACATCCAGTTTGTCAAAGCAGGAATGGGCCTTACCCCTATATTGGGCCTTACCCCTGAAGCTTATAACAAGTTCTGCTCTCCTTTATCATAGAGCTCGAATCACCCATGTTCTGAAAGTTAGAATAAAGAGTCTTCAGCCCCTTTTCCAGTTCCCACAATTCAGGCAGCCTGTCACCCCATCCACGACTTAGATGTGACATGACCCCATGAATTATTCAAGAGCCATCCCTGCCTGAACTCACTGTCCTTCACTCAAAGCTGCTCTGTTGAGCAGCCTGGTCCATAATGGCCTGCTGCTTGTTACTGCTCCCAGAGCTTCCATAAAGGTTGTTCTTCTATTTCATTGCCTCACTATTTTTAGAGGTGGGCTGTCTTATGTAAAATAAGCCCATATATACAAATACGAATAACGGAGAGCCTTGACCTTGTAGCGTTTTGTTAAATGGCCTCGGAATGTAATTGTTGGGGTACCAGTCAGGCGTGGCCTGACAATAATGAAAATAGGTTAAACAAGCGCCACAAAGCGTGCATACATACAGACTACAGTACAAGTATGCACCCTTTTTCAAACTCGGAAGTAAACCCATTTTGATACCATAAACGTTTTACCATAAACCATAACCTTAAATATAGAAGAGAACCACATGCACAATAATAAAAATGAGACCACACACAACAATTCAATTTTGAGGGGTTTGTATTCACAGTTCAGGGGGTGAGGAATAAATAAGGCTCAGTTCAGTTCAGTTCCATGGTTACTTCCTCTTCGTGGGTTCTGACCAACCTGTCTAAGTTGCTCACAGACTCCTGTCCCTTTAGCTGTAGACGGTGCTTTTAACCTGTGTCACCGCTCCAGGGAAACACACTTGTAGCACGCACAGACACACACACACACACACACGGTAAAGGTAGCGCTGTTAGCGGTTAGCCTCTTCCAACCGGCGATCGTGAAGAGGGGAAAAGGAGACATCTCTGGAGTTTTGCAGGCAATTCTCCTCTGTGCGTGCCCGTATCGATCGAAACCTTACATAACTACTGGGAGCTAATGCTAAACAAACAATCGCGCTAGCACTGTCACTGTCGGCAGCCGCCACAGCCTGTGTTCACCAACACCTCCTCCTACACCAACTGACTCATGCCGAAACCATTCATAAAAGAGGACGGGCCATCACAGTTGAGTTGAGTGACAGTTTAAAACAACGGTGGCCTCAGTGACAGATCCCCACAACCTCACACTTGACTATGGGTATAGAACAGAGTGACAGATATACGCATGCAGAGATACAATGCAGACTTGAGAGGTATGGATAGAGACTGACTGCTAAAGAATGATGCAGAGATGCAATGGTGTGTGAATTTCATTACCACAGGAGGGTAAACTCCACCAGCACTACCCATCGTTTTCAGAGCACAACACCAGCACTACCCATCGTTTTCAGAGCACAACACCAGCACTACCCATCGTTTTCAGAGCATAACACCAGCACTACCCATCGTTTTCAGAGCATAACACCAGCACTACCCATCGTTTTCAGAGCATAACACCAGCATTACCCATCGTTTTCAGAGCACTTGAGAGGGAACTACTCATATCTCCATAATCTCCTTTTCTATTCTCTTACTTTGCTGTATCCCTCTCACAGGTGGCTGTTAAGAACAACATTGACGTATTCTACTTCAGCTCCCAGTACCCCATCAGCATGTTGTTTGTGGAAGATGGGAAGATGGGTGAGTACTTTACCCCCACCCTCTCTTTCTCTCTCTCCATTCAAAAGCGTCACAACCTGTGATGTCAGCACACAACACTTACGTCAGTCTATTGAGTTGCCCTCCACCTGTGCACTTTATTATGATAGCACGTGCGTGCGATGCAGACGTTATGGTGTCTGCAGCTCTGAGTGATCACCTGCGTGTCATCACCACGCACTTGCTCTCGGCTCAGAAGGCAGTGCCCTTGTTGTTTGGTTTCCTCTAGAGGTGGCGATATGGAAAAATATAACAATATTTTCCAAGCTGTATCACGATACACTATCTTATCACGATTATTTTTTAATGTTGGTTTATTTATGGTTATTTTCCCAAGTTACTTAACAGTACAACCACCTACAAGGTAACAAAAACTACAAATAAAAAGGAGTAACGGACCATTTAGACCAAAATGCAGGTTTTAATTAATTCTGCAGGGAATCTCTATTAACAATTCAACAGGATTTTTTACATGGCTCCTCCATTGTATCACGATATATACGATATACTGTATCTGAAAAGGCGTATATATCATGGAGACATTGTCTCGTCTCAACGATATTTATCACCATATCGCCCACCCCTAGTTTCCTCGGTCTGTTTGATGCAATCTGGGGGAAATGTCTGTGGATATCCCCCCCATGGATTCTCCAGATGTGGCCAGCAGCAGGACGGCTGCCAGAGGCTGCAAACTAATGCTCCCGGTGCCAAAACCGTGGCAAGGAAGCCTAACGTTCAGCACCAGATTTACTTCTACTTCACACACAACCGTTCCCCCTACCTCATATAATCTTACTTGTGCTATTTTTCTGATCCATCTAACAACCTTTTTTGTCCGTCCCTCCCCTTCCACAGAGAGGCAGGTGTTCCTGGCCACATGGAAAGACATTCCTAATGATAACGAGTCCCAGTTCCACATCAAAGACTGTCATCTGAACTCTGGTGAGGATGCAGAAAATATGGAATGTGCAGGAGTTAGGGCTGTCACAATTATTACATAATCGTCTAATCGTGATTATTTGACATTATCACAATTATTTTGTCATAAACGTCATAATCGTGAATGTTGAAAAATGTCAGAAATAGTGGAAATAGCAGATCTACAAGCTCACAACGTTGTGAGCTTGTAGATCGGCTATTTCCACTATCAAAGTTATTTTTTAAGTAGTAAGTTGTCAAATATGTCAGTAATTTCTTTGTATATTTAGGTTATGTGTCATATCTACCATGTACAACTTCAAAGCCTAAAAGCCAAACAGAAATGTAATTATCAACGACAAAAACACAATTAAATCGTTAATCGCCAATTATTTGAGTGACAATTAATCGTCATGTAAAATGTCATATCGTGACAGCCCTATATATACTGTATAGATGGCTATCTGACAGAGGCTCTGACCCTTACTGATGAAACAATTTGCATTTGATGAGAACTCTTCGTCGTCTACCATACCTGTGTTTACCTGTGATAATTTGGTTTTACACAAGCCTGAGTGCCACCTATTACTGGGGGTGAATTACTAATAATGGCTTAATAGAGATCTGATTCCTCCAAGCGAACACAAGAGAGAGGGATTTAGAAGCCCATTCTGTCACAGTAGTGACACAAAGGCTTAGGATGGGTAGTTGATTTCAAATTAGAGCCTATAGCTTTGCTATGCTGGCAGCCTGGATGAAGTGACCACCACCACTGAATGTAATGAATGATTTATGAACAGCAACCTGGCAAGCTACAGCCTTGGCAATGTCAGTTTCATCACAGAGCCACAGACCATGACAGAAGTCAGCGAGTCAGACAGTGTGTGTCTTGAAGAATGATAATATTTATTCTGAGAAAAGTGGACAGTAATAGCTTTTTTTCCCCTCTCTGGGGGGTGAGAAGGAGATGGACAGGAAAACTGTGCACTTCTAACAGCCCTGATACAGTGGTATTGTTTCTAAACACTCCTTCTCGTAGATGCCGCCTCTAACAAACTGCAGGGCAGCAACATCTTCACTATCGCCAAACGTACAGTGGACGGCCAGGACATGCTGTACCAGTCAATGAAGCTCTCCAATGGCATCTGGGTGTTGGCTGAGCTGAAGGTGCAGGCAGGAAACCCAAATTACACGGTGAGCATAATGAACCTTGCCTGTGGCAATTGAATGACCAATGTAAACCAGTGCAGACATGGCTGCATGGAGTAGTGATGGGGGAGGGACTGGTTGATTGCTTAGTGATTGGACTGTGTGGTTTGAGTAGTTGTGACATGTTAAGTGCGTGTGTACATTTTTGTGTCTCTTGTCCCTTGAAGTGTATGTTGTGCCAATATGCTACTCAGGGTTTTTCCTAGAGACATTTTTGTTGTCCCAAGAGGTTTTATTAAGCCATCATCAAATTCTCTCCAATCCCCCCATTGAATCATCTAGAAAACAATCTTTTTTTTTTCTCCATAATACCAGTAAGACTCCCTAATCGGGAGATAAGCGACCGTCAGGTCGCAGCGTGATTTTAGGGCAAAATGTGTAGGAGCAGTGTCCAAAAATGTGGTTGAAAAAAATCGGCCTGATGGTGGCGCTGAGTGTAGACATAGTGTGTACCGATTTGTGTGATTTTAGGGCAAAATCTGTAGGAGCAGTGTCCAAAAATGTGTTTGAAAAAATCGGCCTGAAGGTGGCGCTATATGGGACAGATCCATGTTGATGACATGAGTGTAGACATACTGTGTACCGATTTGCGTGATTTTAGGGCAAAAATTGTAGGAGCAGTGTCCAAAAATAAAAAATCGGCCTGAAGGTGGCGCTATATGGGACAGATCCATGTTGATGACATGAGTGTAGACATACTGTGTACCGATTTGAGTGATTTTAGGGCAAAAATTGTAGGAGCAGTGTCCAAAAATGTGTTTAGCAAGAATCCGCCACATGGTGGCGCTAGAAGAGGGCCATGTGAGAAATGAGGGGTGGGGTCTCCGCACCGCCGAGGCGGACAAATAGGTACCGGCCCCGGCTCTCCCGGTCGCTCCTAGCCCGAGTTACGGCATTTTATGTGCGCTGCAGTGGCAGGGGGTCCTCCACTGGGGGCGCCACCACTTTGCATCCGTTCTGGAGCACCAGGAGTCGGTGTAGTTTGGCAGGCAAGGAGTGTGTGTGCAAAATCTGGCATGGATCGGGGCAACGGTTGCGGAGATATGAGCAGGGCAAAAGTGTGACGTGTGACAGACAGACTGACGGACGGACGGACGGACTGACTGACGGACGGACTCACAGTTTGTGGAGGTTTTTGCGACCGTAGGTCGCACTTACTACAGAAAGCTGCTCGAGGTGTCCGTCTGTCCGTCCGTCCGTCCGTCCGTCACACACGTCACACGTCACACTTTTGCCCTGCTCATATCTCCGCAACCGTTGCCCCGATCCATGCCAGATTTTGCACACACACTCCTTACCTGCCAAACTACAACCTCCAAGGACCCCCGGAGCTCCAGGGACCCCCAGCTCCCTCGGGGACCCCCAAGTGTAAAAAATGAGCACATGTGCAAAAATTACCAAATGACCACCCCAACGGGGCTGCTCACGGGGCATTCCCGGGGACCACCCACTCCTGGTGCTCCAGAACGGATGCAAAAGTGGTGGCGCCCCCAGTGGAGGACCCCCTGCCACTGCAGCTCACATAAAATGCCGTAACTCGGGCTAGGAGCGACCGGGAGAGCCGGGGCCGGTACCTATTCGTCCGCCTTGGCGGCGCGGAGACCCCACCCCTCATTTCTCACATGGCCCTCTAGCGCCACCATGAGGCCGATTCAGATTTTGCCCTAAAATCACGAAAATCACTACACAGTATGTCTACACTCATGTCATCAACATGCTCAGGAAGATTTTGGAAAAACAAATTTTTGCTCTATTTGTGGAGATAAGTGACCTACGGTCGCTTATCTCCCGATTAGGGAGTCTTACTGGTGATAGTAACTGCGACCTGACGGTCGCAATAAAACAAATACATTATATTATGCTTGCTTGAGTAATTGAAATGTTTCATTGCTTAAGCATAATATAGATTTTTGTTTATCTAATTGCGACCGTAGGTCGCATTTACTACCAAAACCTCCACCGTGTCTGTCTGTGAGTCAGTCACACTTTTGCCCTGCTCATATCTCCACAACCGTTGCCCCCATCCATGCCAAATTTTGCACACATACTCCTTACCTGCCAAACTACAACCTCCAAGGACCCCCGGAGCTCCAGGGACCCCCAGGTCCCTGGGGGACCCCCAGGTGTAAAAAAATGTCCCTCCGTCAGTGACACGTCACACGTCACACTTTTGCCCTGCTCATATCTCCACAACCGTTGCCCCCATCCATGCCACATTTTGCACACACACTCCTTACCTGGCAAACTACAACCTCCAAGGACCCCCGGAGCTCCAGGGACCCCCAGGTCCCTGGGGGACCCCCAGGTGTAAAAAAATGTCCCTCCGTCAGTGACACGTCACACGTCACACTTTTGCCCTGCTCATATCTCCACAACCGTTGCCCCCATCCATGCCATATTTTGCACACACACTCCTTACCTGGCAAACTACAACCTCCAAGGACCCCCGGAGCTCCAGGGACCCCCAGGTCCCTGGGGGACCCCCAGGTGTAAAAAAATGTCCCTCCGTCAGTGACACGTCACACTTTTGCCCTGCTCATATCTCCACAACCGTTGCCCCCATCCATGCCACATTTTGCACACACACTCCTTACCCCCCGGCTCCACCGAGCGCGTCGAGCGTCGCGTCAACGTCAACGTTGGGAACGCTCCCGTTTTAATCAATGAAGGGAGCTCCACTGCCGACGGTAATGTCAACGTCGGACGCTCCGGTGCCGGCGTCCAAACTCAAAAATTGCCCCGGTTCAATTTTTTGACGGCGTCCACAACGTCCAGTCATGTATAAATTATGATTAAATGTAATTGCATTGCATATTAAATGTATATACCGTACGTGCCTTTCTGCTGTTGGATATCCATTCACGTCATTCACAAGGGTGACTAGATGTCCCAAAATTCCTCGCATATTTTTTTATGTAATTACAGTGGTCTTCCCACTTGATATAGGCTAATCACAAGTTCACAACAGGCAACAACTTACTCAATTCTTCCTCCTAAAAACAGGCCAGCAGTGAGTGACTGAGTCTGATTTTAGGCTATACATTATCGTGGCTGCGCTGGACTGGTGTACCGAAAATAGCCAATCTACAAGCTCAGACACAGTCACAACAGCATGATGACAGATTCATGAACTCGACATGTTGTGAGCTTGTATATCTGCTATTTTTTCCGGCACTTTACTACAGTTGATAATGCGAATATCCTGATTGAAATATCAACACATTCACGTTCAGTGGAGCCAGTCGGACGGCAACGTGTCTGCGTCAATGACGCCGTCAAGACGCAGAGCAACGCGACGCAGCCAGTGGAGCCCTGGGGTTACCTGGCAAACTACAACCTCCAAGGACCCCCGGAGCTCCAGGGACCCCCAGGTCCCTGGGGGACCCCCAGGTGTAAAAAATGACCACATGTGCAAAAATGACCAAATGACCACCCCAACGGGGCTGCTCACGGGGAATTCCTGGGGACCACCCACTCCTGGTGCTCCAGAACGGATGCAAAAGTGGTGGCGCCCCCAGTGGAGGACACCCTCCACTGCAGCTCACATAAAATGCCGTAACTCGGGCTAGGAGCGTCCGGGAGAGCCGGGGCCGGTACCTATTCGTCCGCCAAGGCAACGCGGAGACCCCACCCCTCATTTCTCACATGGCCCTCTTCTAGCGCCACCTGCAGGCCGATTTTTAAAACACATTTTTGGACACTGCTCCTACAGTTTTTGCCCTAAAATCACGCAAATCGCTACACAGTATGTCTACACTCATCCCATCAACATGAATCTGTCCCATATAGCGCCACCTTCAGGCTGATTTTTAAAAACACATTTTTGGACACTGCTCCTACAGATTTTGCCCTAAAATCACGGAAATCACTACACAGCATGTCTACACTCATGTCATCAACATGGATCAGGAAGATTTTGGAAAAACCCATTTTTGCCCTATTTGTGGAGATAAGCGACCGTAGGTCGATTATCTCCCGATTAGGGAGTCTTACTGGTGATGAGTAAGAACAGGAAAATGCATAGATTTCTGTCAAATAAGCCAACACTGTTGTGTATAGGTAGGAATGGGACGATATGAAAATGTCATATCACGATGATTGTGACAAAAGAAATCACGATTTACGATATCGTAAATCGCAGATCTACAAGCTCGCGACGCGCCGGGAGCTTGTAGATCGGCTATTTTTTGACAAAGACATTTGATAGAGAGTGAAAAAAAGGCTCTATCAATTATGTTATTTACAGGTCATTTTGACCAATTCTAAAGGGTTTAAGTGGTACCGGCTATGCAGCTCGGTAAATAAAAGGTGAATTGATCCCAGTGCATGACGGAGGACGATATAACGATAAATTAAATCTCCACAATTAGATTCTCCCGAGTGTTTTTTAATCACGATATACGATAATATCGCTTATTGTCCCATCCCTAGTATAGTGGCGACATGGGCCATGTTCATGGTTACTGTTTTGCATTGTCATCCCCCAAAGGCCCATTCTGAGCCAGGAAAAAGCCTGGCTACTCTCCATCCATTATGGATTGTGTATCTTAGAATTTCTGAACGTCTGGTCCACAGTGTTGACCTTGGTGTAACTCTCCTCCCAGCTTGTTACTCAGTCTGCTTGTTTGTATTCATATAGTGTGGAATTTAATGTATTTTAGTATCCTCAGCTACTTAATTTTGTCAATTGGTCGTCCCTAGTCAACATGCTTATAAATATAAATTGACATTCTCAGTTTAGTTGTGAATCATTAGGTGACTAGTCCTAATACAGTATAATTATGACAAATCGATGATTAGTCTATTGCCCTGGAGGTAAGTCAGAATTTGGCTTATATAATTAAGATTTAGTGAGTGTGGTTTGTCTTTGATTTTCTGTTCTTGTTCTTTTGATTTTCATGTCCTTGATCTTTTTTATTTATTTATTTATTTTTTCGTCTGCCTCCATTTGTGGTGTTTCTTCGTTTATTCAGGACATGGAGGTTGGTTTTTATTTTGTCAACATCTTTTAGTCCTTAATTCAATATTTTTCTTTCTTTTAACTTTCTCTTCTCTGGTCTTATTTAATAAAATGTCTTCCTTAATGGACCTGAGAAGCTCATCCTAATTAACTAGTGGATACCATCATAACTTGTATTTGTAGACTTGCATGTGCAACGTGCACTCGTCTGCTTATCGCCGCCCTGTGCTTCTGTCTGCTGCATGGCCCCATTCCTGTCTGTTGGCACAGCACATGAAAACCAAGCTGCCCATGGCCTCTCGTTGACACAAGCTATCTTTAGGGCTGAAGAAGTAAAACCCTGCCATTTCATGATTCCTGGATTTTCTCTGACCTGTGAAAGTTTGTCTTTGTGTTTAGAACAGACTGTCAAGTTTATCTTGAGCTGGGGGAGTATATTAACTTGTATGGTGTTTGCTTTTTCGCTGACCTATCTTTTTTCTTTTCTTTTTTTCTTTTTTGAGGCTCAAGCATGTCTTGGCCTAATTCTCTGAGATCACACAGTTTAATTTGGCTTCAGCTCATGATGCCTCACTATTTGTATCTACCTATTTTCAAGTACAGCGGAGTGTCCTCATCTCTCATCCCCTGTCCCTATGGCAACAATGTGACCAATGGTATTAGTTGATTTACCCCATCCCACCTCCCCAGTTTATAATTGCAAGTGTTTGTGCCTAAGTGATGCATTTTCAACACCAATATGGACACCCCTTTGTCGCCATGCCGTTTGCCATTCGTACCTCTCTGTCTATAGATGGCAGACTTTGGATTTTTAGGCAACACATTTAAGCGATGGTTTAATAATGTAGGGCAAGCCCTGTTTTGCTAACCTACCTATGGTGTGCCCATTTCATGCTTGACAAATCTATAACTTTAACCTAGTGACCTATTAATTTGTTAAATATTTAAGATCAACTAAAATTGGGTATAGGTGCTGGTCAAAATCAACACTTAGCATGCGTTAGTAAAGAGACCTGAGTTAATTGAGTCAACATGCAAGGAGCTGCACAAGATCCTCAACCTTGTGGCAAATGTGGCATTGTTCAACTGTATCTGTTGAACAGTGCTTTTTGAGGATAGCCATGGTCTTGCTGTGATGTTGAATTAATTTTGTCCAACTCCTCAGCAGTCAGACTGACTGACTGACTGATGGATAATGGACCCCCCAGGCCATAGTTAGTTGAGTGAAGCATTTAGAGAATGGCTTGAGTCTAATCCTGCTACCATATACTGTAATTGCAAGGCTTATGCATTTCTTGTAAAAATAGAGGCACTCAGAAATAGTGGCTTCTTCAGTAGCACTACTTGAAAATCCTTTTTGAGGATTTATCAGATCCCGAAGCTGCTCCCAGTTGAGAGTAACATAAAAGGTGCCTGTAGCTAGTAGAATTCAATAACTGGGTGGATTTTCACTGTTATTTTTTAACCTTATTCCTGTTTTTCTTGAAATGTAATGTTTGTGTGTAATGAAATAAAGGATGGAATGGATATATATTAGGGAGGTTTATTAGAAAAATAATGCTTTGGTTGTGCTAAAAAGAAATCTGTATCCTTGATCTTGTCAATGACAAATTCGATTCTGCTCCACTTCTCATGCACCATCAGAGATTAACATGAAATCAAGGCAAAAAAAAGTGCTATCTTCTGTCCCTTAAGTGTACTGTACTTTACTTTCTCAGGCATCCCCACTAAACTACATCTACAATAACTCGCTCATTAAAATTCTATATTATGTCTACCTTCCCATACACAGCATGACCCTCCCGTCTCTTCTCTCCGTTCACAGGTGTCTCTGAAATGCAGAGCTCCAGAGGTATCCCAGTGTGTGTTCCAGAGCTATGAAGCAGTGCTGAAGAACTGAATCACTCACAGACTCCCAGATTCCTGGAAAAAGTCCTGCCCTCAGCCCCTCACCCGATTTTTCAGACCCATAGACCATTATGCGACCTTTCTCAAAACAACATGAATTCTGGCACCTTCCTTTGGCATCCATCCAGCTGCTTGATTGGGACGTTTTAACAGTTTCTTGCCGGATTCTAATACTTTACCCATCCACATTTCTAAGACTGCAGAGATAAATCTATACTTGTCTAGATTTATCCCATTCTTCTCACATTGTATGAGTTTTTGATGTTTATATATTAAACACAATGTACAATTCAGTCTCAAATTGTTCTGTCATAACGGCTAGTGCTACACCTGCATGATTTGCAGATCCAGCAGTTTCTACGGCTTTCCTAGCTTGAGCCATTCAAGTTTGACCTTTTTTAAGGACATTTCTTCCAATGTTTTGGAGCAGACTGTAAGATGAGACTTGTATTCCAATGAATGTCTTTGCTGCATGGTTATCTGTTTATGATTATCTCGCCCTCCAAACCTGGCATATTTATTTGGGGGATTTCAAATTAAAATAGGACCGTACCAGGCTCCTGTTTCCTCAACTCCTAACTTAGGCCTAGCCTATAATAGTCGAGCCCTCTTCTCAAATCACCACCTGTTTAAATTGGAGTGTGTCTGTCTGGGTACGATGAGACACTAAAGCATAATCTACATATGGTCGTATGTTGTCTTCTCTGTTGGACTTCGTTCCTTCCTTGTCGCAGGTCCTCCTACTGTCTCCTGAAGCAGAATGTCTTGTGTGCTGTGTGCATGGGTTCAAGTGTGAATTTCTCCCTTGGTGTGTGTGTGTGTGTGTAATCTGAAGACTAGACAGAGACTGTCTTGTAATCATTCCATTTGTTTAGTTTGTGTTTGTAGTGCAATTAGTGTAAATCTGTCAGTTGGGGTGAGAGTGTCAGATATTTAAAGTCATATCTGCTGTGTGCTCTTTCTCACTTGGGGCCTCTTCTCTCTGCTAGCTTGAATATTTAGTTTTTTCTCTGTCCTTTCACTGTAGCCTCCCATGCACCTCAGCCATCTGAGAACAATGCTTGGAGGTAAAAGAGCCGAACTATGTTTGTCTTTATAGAAAGGATATAATAATCAACAGCATTCAGTTTTATTTTCTGTCTTTTAAAAAATGAATTGTTTTGTCATTAGACTGAAATCTCTTTGACCAGTTCTGCAGGATGTATGCACTTACAGACGCCTTTTTAGAGATGTGTGTGTGTGTGTGTGTGTGTGTGTGTGTGTGTGTGTGTGTGTGTGTGTGTGTGTGTGTGTGTGTGTGTGTGTGTGTGTGTGTGTGTGTGTGTGTGTGTGTGTGTGTGTGTGTGTGTGTGTGTGTGTGTGTGTGTGTGTGTGTGTGTGTGTGTGTCCGCGCGGATGTGGGTGAGTGTGCGTGCGTGCGGGTGTGTGTGTGTTTGTCCGGAGGTCAGGTGGGTGGTGGTGGTTGATTCATGATGCTGGTGATGGAAAAATTCTATTATTTGATTGACTTGATTTTGTTTGATGTGTGTATTTCATTTGAGACAGAACTATTAAAAGATCTGATATATTCACAGACGTCTGGGTTTTTTCATATGAAAGGACAGTATGTATGTTTATTTGACATGGACATCACAATCACATTAGACAGACAAATTAATTGCTTGAGTGTTCTAGAACAAGTGCTAATTTACAACACCTGTCCACGGTCAGCTTTTCGAAGCCGAATAAAAAAAATCACACCCTTGTGAACTGAGCGGTGGAGGCTGCGGCTGTGCGCGTGTGCGTGCGTGCGTGTGAGTGTCAGTGTGCCTGACCTGCACAACAGCGCCCCCCTTAATGTGTGTGTGGTCAGCAAAGGTATTGCAGGCTACTTACAGGCTACATACAGACAGACACACATACAGTACATACATACACGCATACACACAAAGATCCGTATAGGAGTGGTGTGACCACCGCTCAAAAATGAAAAAGACTACAGTGATTAAATCACTAATCAGAATCAAACGCATACCGTATATAACAAAGGTAACATGATCATAACGATAAACCAGTCGAAATTATCCATGTCGGCACTGTTTTGATTTTAACAATATTTTTAGTCCTCGGTTGAAAACATTGACGTTAGCCTCTAGTGTTAGATCAGTGGGTGCCAGAGTTCCAGAGTTTTGCCCCTTTACTGAAAAGGACCAAATGACTTGGTCCTGCATTGGTTGAAATGCAATGCTCTTTGTATGTAGGCTGCTGTCCCAGCCCAATCTATTTTATTCATTGGATTGTATAATTAACCATGTCAGATAAACAACACTTACTGACAAACTTTTTTTTCTTTCTCACACTATTTTGCATCCGTAATTTAATTAAACTGAAGGCTTATGGGGACACACATCGGCAAATGTTAATTTTGATGGCAAATTCTGATTTAGTTCTTAGTCTTTGGAAATTGTTTAGTCTTAGGGAATAATGTCAATTTTAGTCTTAGTCAACTAAATTAATGCTGCCAAATGAGTTCTTGAGCATTAGGAGAAGACAATCACCATTGGTTAAGTTTGTGTGGTTGCTCTACTAGAGCTCGTTTATCAACTGGTCCAGCAAACGGAAGTTACACATTATATAAACACTTAAGATATTTTAATAAAGTAAAAGTGAATATAAAGTTAAAATGCTACAGTGGTGCCATCTCATGATTTGTATTGCCTGTATAGGTAAAGCACTTTTGTAACTAAATGCATTCTATGATTCTCTCACACTTGCTTGTCATGCTGCCTTACAGTAAAATAGTAAATAGACTACAAAACAATGCGGGTTAGGGGGTTAGCTGATAATAGATTTTAACTCTGAAGAGAAAGAAGAAAAAAGAATAAGATGGCCAACTGAGTGGTGACTGTCATATTAAATTCCCTTCATATATTTCATACCGGAGTGGTCGACTGAATTCCGAGGCTTTGGGATTGACACTGTGTCACCATAATCCAAAACTGATAAGAACACTGCCTCCACTGCCCTTTTCCTACAACCTAAAGGGAAACAGATCTGTTATACAGGAAGACAATTTCCTGGCACAGCTTGGAGGCAAGGTTATCAATATGGACTTTTTATTTATTTTTCCTTACAGCCATACACCTAGGTACTTGTATTTAGTGACACTCTCAATGTGGTTTTACAGCACTGGTGGTGACTTGAGCATCCTTCACACAGCTTGGCATTCTAATTCAGCAGGCTTTAGTTGGCTTTCTTCTACTTTGAGCCAAAAGTGAAGTCTGAGCCTTATCCATTGCTGAAAGCATTCTGCTGACAGGCGCTCCAAATGGTGAAATGTTATTCAAGAGTTCCTAAGAGAGGCTTAACCTGTGTTTGTGTTGTGTCTGCTAACACTTATTACAGATGTATTCTACCGCAGGTTTCGCTGTCAACATACTGTAATACCGTTGCTCAGTCAGTGTGGAAAATGTTGTCTCTATACTGTAGTTTATTGCACAGTCCATGATGCCCCTCCACACGTTTGACTAACTGAAGTAGTATTCTATTCGTACTGTCCCACTTTATAGGCCTATTTCCTAAAGCAGGACAATAGAAATTCTGATTGAGATACAAATAGTGTATATTTACACCATGTATTTTTATTTTTTTTAAGATTATTCTTTGGGGTTGTTATGCCTTTATCAATAGGACAGTAGACTGACAAGAAATGGGGAGAGAGATGGGGAGTGACACACAGCAAAGGTCGTCAGGATCTGGATTCGACCCTGCGACACATCAGAGCCTGCATGGCTATGTGGTATGCGCCTGGACTGCAAGTCCAGCAGGCACCCCACTATGAATCATTTTGTATTAACAAACAAACACGTGCAGGATTTTTTATTTATTTATAAGAAATGTATACCTCCAGTTTCATATTTTCATTTTAGCAGCAAGGCCATCTGGCCTTGGGTCCTGCATGTAGTAAATGTTTGAGGGCACAAATGCCAAGGCAGCTATAGGGGACTGGTGGACCCAAAAGTAGAACACAAACACCAAGTCCAACTGTGTTTTGGGAAAACAGGAGAAGTGAGCAAAGTAGGTGGGAGGTGGAGTGGTTGGAGCAGGCTGAGGTATAGGCTCTGGCTGGTATAGGCTGGCAGGCAGCAGAGCAGCAGAGTGAGGTAACTGAGGCACAGGAGAACCATAGGCTATACAAGTCAAAACAATGAACCAAAAAACTAAGGTTACAAAGTCTGAGAAGTGAGAACTGAAAAACTATAGAATTCTCTATGAACAAATAGGCCCTATACACTAGAGTGGGCCTAGCTTGCTGGAAGTAACCAGGGTTTAAATTGGCTTTACTGTGTGGACTGAGTTTGATGGCTGCCAGGCATGCAAGTGAGGGAGACAAGGTAACATAACAGGTGTGCCACTCTGGAATATGGTGCCAATTCATGGGTTGCATTTGTAGTCCTACACCAGCCATGTTGAGGACCAACACAGGTGTCCTGATTGGCTTATTGTTCTATGCCAATCAGACAAATAGAATCACCTGTGTTGGTCCTCAACATGGCCATTTAGGACTACAAATGCAACCCATGAATACGCCCACACACACTTCCACTCACAAACACAAGGACAAACACAAACATTTGGGCAGGAGGAGACGGTGACACACAGGCTCAGTCGTGAACTAATCAGAGTCACTAAACATCTGCTCACTAAAATGTCTGAGTGGTCATGGGTTCTTCCTGTTAAAAGATTGCTTTACCAAAGCTACTGAACAATTGAATTGGAGCACAACTTGCATTCATCCAGTTTGTTTCACTGACTTTCATTTGTCAGAGGAATAGTCAAGATCCACAGTCCATGTGTCCTTATTTAGGCATTGTCCCATCACACATTGCTGCTATTCTCCAAAGAAATGCTGATAATTATAAACTGATTGTTTTCCAATAGGGGGTGCTACTACATTGTAGTAGCAGGAGGAGAACATTTTAATCTAATAAAATGCTATTGTTTAAACAATCTGACCCAATTGTTGAGGCATATTGAATGTGTAAATGTCATGTGTGTTTATGCATATAGGCTATTTGTGAATCGCACTTAGCCTACAGAATGGTAGGCTATTCACTCGCTACTGCAGAGTCAGTCAGTCAGTTCATAAAGCACCGCGGAGCATCTCTATAAACATAACGAACCAAATTGGAATAAGGGAGATATAAATTATAGTCATGTAAAGTAGGTTTTTGTCATTTTCTGGCTGCAGAGCTCAGAAGAAGCTCATTTGTAAAAACGTGTTTTCCTTTTCTTTTTTTGTTTCTTTTTCTTTTTGTCATGACCTTGAAATCGAGACCTTTGGGGGGGAGGTCCATCTGTGTCTCCAGTTCATTGACATGGGACACATTTACCCCATCCAAGAAGAGTTGATCTGTCGTGATTTTAGAGATGTTTGAATGGAAATGCGCTGCTTAAATAAAGCCTTCACCCAGAAATATAACCGAATTCCTGCTCCTTCCTTTGCATTTTATTTGCATTAATTTCGGCTTGTGCGCTTTCACCTGCAAGACATGATCCTATTGGATGTACGAGGGAGCAGGGGATTTGCCATTTTTGCTGACATGTGAGAGAGAGAGAGAGAGAGAGAGAGAGAGAGAGAGAGAGGAGAGAGAGAGAGAGAGTCAGAGAGAGAGAGAGAGAGAGAGAGAGAGAGAGAGAGAGAGAAGCGCATGCAGGCTCCAACAACAGACACACAAGGCACATTATAGGCTACATGCCTTTACAGAAAGCGAACGTCTGCAGTCTGTGGAGAGCCGTTTTTTTCACCCTAATTATCATTCATCAGCTTCGTTTAAAAATCATTTTATGGAATCGCATTCAACAGTAAAACACGTGGGACGTATTATCTTTAAGGATGACTGTCGGTCTCTCCTCCTCCGTGCAGTGATCGAGGTGTCAGCCGGGGGCTATATAGTCAGTGGCAGTGCTGCATCACCAGCTGAAACTGAGTGGAATGTGCAGAGGCACTCAATATAGACACTGAGGATCCGTTACAGGCATGCCAGGCAGTGGCAGCTAATTTGCTGTTGCATGGGCAAGGTGAACATCCACAGTGATTGTGATTATGTCCATGTGGAGACCACAGGGACAGACTTTACGCTTCCTCTTCCTCGGGGACGCTGGGGGATGTCCCCCGAAGATGAGCAGAGTTTCTCCCTTCTGGAATGCAGGCACTGCGAAGAACCTCTGGAACCCCGCACGCTCTTGATTGAAGGAGTAATTTTCTTTTTTTCTTTTGACCGGGCAGGCTATGGATTTCAGCTGGGAAAAGGTATTTGGAAGTGTAGTTTTCGGAGCCATGGATGATTTATTCGTTTAATTTCAGCACTACCCCCGAAATCTGATCTCAAAACAGTCAGTGCAGTGGCAATTTGTTTTCGACGGTCCTCGCAATAACTGTAGCTGTTGTCGCTGTCCATGGTCCTGAACTTGTGCTCCAGGGATGGTTGAAACGCTCAGTATCGCAGTTATCGGTGCGCCCGGAGTCGGGAAAACTTCTATAATACGCCAATTCATCTACAATGATTTCTCAGAGGAGTACACGCCGACCAGAACCAGATATGTGTACAGACCCTCCGTCATACTGAATGGCAACATGTACGAGCTGAAGATTTTAGATGTCCCGCCAATTTCCTCGTTTCCAGCAAGCTCCAGCCAGGTAATATTTATATTTAAGTCACTGCAGCCTACCTAATAAAGTAGTATATTATGCTTGTTATTATTTATTATTATTGTTGTTGTTATTATTATTATTATTACCCTTTTATTACCCTTATATTTTTTGTCAGATTGATTGAATTAAATAGGTTTTATTTATTTCCTTAATTGTCAACTTAATTGTTTATAACACAGTATTGTGTTTACAACTATGGACAACCCTCAAATACAAAATACCATTGTTATTTCTTCTAACTATCAGATGTCCCCAGTTGCTATGGAGACCTGGTTGACTTGAGCCTTGGAGAGCTTACAGTACTTTGACTTAAACTCTCTCTCTCTCTCTCTCTCTCTCTCTCTCTCTCTCTCTCTCTCTCTCCCACCATCTCACTTCCCCCAGGGAACAATGCCAGTTTGTATGATAGTGTTGCAGGGATATTATTGTTGTACTGCTTTGAATAAAATGAAATCATTTATATTTCATTTATCCTTGCTGAGCCCCGTACCGTGTGTGTACTGTTAACATTATTCCTCCAGGACAAACAACAAGTTGTTTGAAATGTAATATGCTCTCATATTTAAAAAAAAGAAATAGCAAAATAAATTCCAGTTCAAAATATATTTATTTATTTACACACCATGATCATATTTTTTGTTGTGTCAAGAAATGAACTGAATATGCAACCACCTTGTATTATATGCCTCTGCTGTCTTGACAAGTGTAACACACCCTTGCCTCTGAGGAGCTGCTATAAAGCTCCCAAGATGGACATTTCCAAGGTTAATGGACTGAGCTCTCATACAATCCCTGATTGTAAGGTACTTGTATGCTACTTGCCCCTGGCTCAGAAGCCTCTTGAAGTGTGCATGTTCTACAAAGTAAACACTGTGTTAACTCAAAGAGAAGACTACTACTTACAACGAAGGTCTTGTAGACCTTGTATATTGCCTATGACTTCAATGTAGGCAATCCAATTGAGTTTCTTCTTCCTTCATCTTAATCGTGTTTAACCCCCCTTAGGGAACAGGCAGGCAGGTGTAAACAGAAAGAAGGGAATTAGACAGGATGAGGAATCCCTTGTGGCACAAGTGTCAGTTTCGTGTCTCTCCCCCTGAGTCACATTAAAAGATTTCATGAGCACAGCTGTTCTCACATTGTAGCATATTGTTCCATGTTGCTCCACAATATTCCATCAGTTCCCCATTTCAGAACAGAACTGGGCTGCATTGAACAGGGGTGTTCAGTGGATCCTCTGTGTAATAATATGGTCAAAGAATTCCATTAACTGCGTGCAAATGACAAGATCAGGCAGATTTATGGTTATCCATTTGTTTCAGAACGTTCCTGAAAAATGGGTTCTAGTGTTTCTGCCCAAATCCTGGCCCTTGTGTTCTAAAGCAGTCAGTGGTTCCCAAACTTTTTTGGTCGAGACCCAAAAGAGAAATTAGACGTTTGCCCAGGACCCAAACTAGTGAAAATCTACAAGCTCACAACGCGTCGCTTTGTGCCGTGTGCTTTTAGATCAGCTACTGTATTTTCACTACTTGTCAAACGTTTGTTTTCTAATTTATGGAATGTCTTCAATTTTTCATTTATTTTTTAATGAAAATTACGTATTGCTTTTTTTCATGAAAATCTTAGCTTTTTGGGGAATGTTTTTTGAAAATGTTTCGAAATAATAATTAAAAACAAAATGTAGGAAACCAAAAATTAAGGGATCCATAAAGATTTGTCTGTGACCCACAAATGGGTCCCGACCAGTGTTTGGGAAATAGTGTACTAAAGCTTGTCTCTTTTTGTACTTGATGTGCTTGCTCTATTCGTTATGACAGGACTGGTGGGATATCAGATATTCCTGATTCACCATTCACCCCTCCTTTCCATGACCCACTGGTCCTGCCCCCATGCGCTGCACAGAAATGTATGCGGGTCAGGGTTGAAGATGTCGAAACAGGGCAGCCTGCTGAAGCAGGGACACACAAACACAAAGACACCTGATTGAGATTTACTTCCATTACCAGAGTGGATTGAATTAAAGCATGCAGCCCTTTTAGAGGACTGCAGGGAACAAAAGACTAATAGAGAGAAGAGACAGAATCTGCTGCAGTCTATTAGCAAGGTTACATAGAGTTTAATGGACACTGTTGAAATAAAGTTTACTAATTAGGGGTTTCGTTGTTTCCCTCATAAAAGATGGAGAACAAGCTGCTGCTGCACAACAGAGCAGGCTGAGCCCGTACGCCTCCGCGCTGAGACAGCGTAGTTGCCTCTCTTCTCTGAAACACTAAAGGCTAATTTAGGCCAATACGAACAGATTTTAAACTTGAAAGTCTATTGTCAGCGAGCATCATGATCATACAACAAAGTGTAAAAGATTCCTTTTGTCCCTGTCCTTCTTTCCAGCATTGGCAGAGTACAAATTAAGAATATAGGCCATGGCTATTTTTGAGAATGGTGTCACCCAAAATAGTGACACCAGGGTTAATGTGGAACAGGCAAAATTCCATGATTTTACTGTGAGTCTGATGGAAATAATAATTTGTTTGCTGTGCGGCCTCGCCGGCCTGGCTGTCTGTCTGTTTGTGTTTGCCGAGCATCTGTCACAGTCTGTCAATGGGATGTGATGACAGATGGATTCAAGGCAGCATATCAGGCACCTTTTTTGTTTTCCTATTATGTTTAGGTTTGGGGGGGTGGGGGTTCTTGTGATAATGTATCACCATGGCTCCCTCCTCCCACACAAAATGCTCTTTCACGCTGCTGCTTTATCTGCCCATTTTTTGTGGTTATCTCAGTCAATACCATCCACGATAATGATATGGAATTGATTTGCCTCTTATCTTGTGTCAGGTAAAAACAGCGCATGAATCATTCTGTGCCCTTTTTAGCAGCGCCTTGAGATAGGAGCTGTCAACCTCATGCACACATACTCAGGCCAGAAATGTGAGGTGTGCATCTGCAATACACGTAATATAATGTTACTTGTTCAGGATGCTTGGTGCATGCACTGTGCATGCAGTATAAGGTAGTGTAATGTTTGTTCCCTTTTACAGCTTAGAGACATGGGAGAAACAAACCCTACAGGTGCACAGTATGGTTTATTTATTTGACAATTACATTGGACGAACCTGATGCATTGATTAAAGTGAATATAGCACGAGTGCTAGTTTTGATCAACTGCTCTGTGGTAAAGGACATTCATTACATGGTCTAGGACTTTAGGATGTTATTGTGTGACCAAGTAGGACAGGGTTCCCCAATTAATTTTCCCCAACAGCCGAATTATGCCTAGGGTACCAAGCCGAGGGCCACAGCGACAGTTCAGATATACTAGTGTTGTTGCTGCTCTTATACCACCATTATTATAATTATTATGGGAATTACACTCCTTAAAGTTGAAACAAAATAAGTTAAGAAACAATTAACCAGTCTGCTTGAAATTGCCTTCCTTTGATCCATTAACGAGGGGCCGTCAACTACTTACTGGCATCAGCTGGACACAGACACAGTGACACACACACACACACACACACACACACACACACACACACACACACACACACACACACACACACACACACACACTCTCTCTCACACACACACACACACACACACACACACACACACACACACACACACACACACACACACACACACACACACACACACACTCACACACACACACACACACACACACACACACACACACACACACACACACACACACACACACACACACACTCACACACACACACACACACACACACACACACACACACACACACACACACACACACACACACACCTTCCCTCTGCAGTGCTCTGTGTCTGTCTAATTTCTCTCCTAAAGCCCTTGAATATGATTGAAAATTATTAAGGATTGCTGTGATTATGGTAAGCTTACGTTTCATATCGCACTCGCCATAACTGTAACTACCCCCGTGAGCCGCAAATGGCCCGCGGGATACCACAGAGCCCCCCCAACTGGTTGTAATGTCAACTCTCTTAGGTGCACGTGAGCACTCATCTAGTGTATCCCAACAGGCACCCAATACCAGTGAGCTGTCCTGTCTTATGCAGGACATGATGGCTTTGTCATAGTCTGATAAAAAAGAAACTCATCAGCATGCATGGTTGTCTGGGAAACATGCTTTGTTTGTCTCTAGAAATATACAGCAACATGTGGGGTGCTAATTCTACTCTCAAAGTGCGCACTTTCATAGTTAAATTAACACCCCACATTTTACCATGAAGATTTCTTTAGCTGTGTGTCTTTCAATAGGCCTACTCCAGATTGTACAGGGATATGTATGAGATGCTCTACCAAAATAGATACATAGACACACCCTCAAATTAATTATTTTGATTTCTTTGACTGTATCTACTGGTCTTATATTGCTTGATTTGTCTCTCTCTCATTTTCGTTAATTTCCCAGTGTTTTCTTTTTTCCCCCTTATCTTGGTGTGTTGAGGTTGTTGTGTTGAGTTCCAACACTGCGTGTTGGACAGGGACGTGCAGAGAATGTTAGAGAGGCAGGGGCTGACATTTCTAAAAGGGCCTTTTGGTGAAAATATTGAAAATAGCAGACCTCCAAGCCACAACGCTTCATGCTGCGACGCGTTGTGAGCCTGGAGATGTGGAGTAACGGCATGGATTTCTTTCAACATAAGATGATGCATTCAAGTTCAGGAGAGTTTGAACAAGGCAATTCTCTTGCATGCTGCCTTCATGTATGGCATGAAAAGACGGCATTTGCATTTCTTTCACCATAGTAAAACTGCATTCATGATCTGGAGAGGGCACTTTTTTTCAGGCGGCTAAAGGGCCATTTATGGTTGATTTTGTGTACGTTTGGGGGTGAGGCAGTACGTACGGTAATTGCGTCGACATGCATAGTTGCTCTCTCCGTTATTTACATGCCGACCCGCTCTCCCCTCCAATTCTGCTCCCGTTTGGGCCGCGCGCCACATGGAGGTGTTTTTTTAGCCAAAATATGTAGAACCACAGAATTTCTTGACCCGACGACCGAGTCCGACGTTATGTTTGCTGTCGGCAAGACGGCAACGTTATCGCGGTAAATGCAACTCCGCTAGGGACCGAGGTACAGATTAACCACCCGGACTGAGTAATTATAACAAAACACAGAGCACTGCACCCATCTCTCTGTTTAGTTGGAGGACAGGCGGTGTGAGTGTGTGCGCGCGCACGTTTGTGTGTATGTTTTCTCATGTCAATAAAGCCGTTTGAGGCTGTGACTGAGGAGTCCAGACGTCCTCTTCAGTGATTGCAATGACGTTCCTTTGTTCACGTTTCTCTGTAAATTATATTCCTTGTTGGGACACATAGTTTCAGAACCGCTGTCATAAGTAATTGTCCTCACTACTGCCACGGTTGACAAAATTTCAAGCGTACGTACGTCTTTATCGGTTTTAATCCGTTGGGTTGAGTGCTGTCCGTAAGGTTACGGACAGAGTCAATTATGTACGGAGCTACGGAGCAACCGGATTAAATGACTCTCCCCCTCCGTTTCTTGTGTATTCCTGCGGTCCTTATGTACTACTATGCATGGTACTTAAAAGGGCAGGGGCTCAAGCCCCCTTTCATATCTATGTGTGCACGTGCCTGGTGTTGGATGTATTGTAAGCCCCTCCCCCACATTAAAAACAAGACCTGGGTGACAAAGAGATATGGGATGAGAGAACACAAGGTTCTATTTTTAGCCCACAGTGATATGAGGCTGCATCTGAAACACCTACTGTAGAATGGATGCCAATAAGTATATGTCACATTGTCAGCTTTGCATTGTGCATGAAGATGTATGCTTTGTACACCTCTCGGGGAGATCAGCGATGATTCTGTTGAATGTTTCTGAAACTTAATATAATTAATATATTGGGACACATCTTTTGGGTTATGTACCACAAAGACGATGACGCACTGAAATTAAAACATGCTTTTGCATGAATTCTGATTCAGGCAATCGGATGATATCTCTGAGATGTGCAGTCTTTTCACTTTAAACCTCAGTCACTATGTAATTCCGTGGCCTCGTTCCTTATGCTTTTTCTCCCCCTTTCCCCTCTGTCTTGCCCACCTTTGCTGGTAATGATCTGTGCGCCTCCATGTTTGTCTGCATGCCTGATCACCCTCATTATCTCCCTGCCTGCATGCAAGCCTGTCCCTCCCACTCACTCACCTAAACGCAAGCACACTTGTGTCACAAATCCTGTCTCCCAATTGAATGATGGCAATTATTCTTTGCTGACAAGAACGTGTTAGTAGTACTGTCATCATTAGAACTCACATCCATCACCATCGGCAGCTCCCGCAGCATCTTTACCTAATGCACACAAGTCTAAATTCAAAAAGTCAAATGACTTGCATATAATGTAGATCATGTGCTCGTTGATGTTTCAACCATACTCATCCCAGTGAGGTCAGTCTGACTGTTTAATTTGAGTTAGACATACCGATGCTATACAGTATACACTATGAATAAATAATGTTCTTTTTTTTTTGGGCAAATAATCTAAGTTCAATATTATTGGTGTTATATGTTCAGATGTATTACAGTGTTAACATTACTGGAGTATTTCTTGTTTAATTACATTTGCAATTGAGTTTTTGCTGAACTGCTAGCCTCACAGTCCATTACCACACCCATTAGCTACTGTAGTCTACTGTCTACACTGGACCAGAGGTTATGTCCACACACCCCTGTTTATACATCCCTCAATCCTCTGGCACAATCATCTTTCACCTGTTCACTCTGGCTGAAATTACTCTGGCTGTATTATGTATTTTCTCTTTCTTTTGCCAGTTTCTTTCTCCCTCTCTCCCCTGATGCTCTCCTCTTTTTCTACCTTCATCTTTAAACCAGCAACAATCACTACTCAGATTCACTGCACGCTGGTAATGACAGTGGCCAGGTAGAGAGGGTATGGAAATGAACAGGTCACTATGTCATGGCTGAACAGTTTGTCCCTCTCGCTGCAGCAAATGTATTCAATCGTGCCATGCTTTAATTATTGTTAGGAAATCATTACCATTAAACTAATAGTGCTATTTGCCCTCTGAGGCTGCACTGTGTAACACACTTTAACAGAGTGGCAGTGCTAATCATGGTGTATGCACTGTAATTCTAATGTGTGGGGCGTTTGTCCTGACAAACACCCCACGGGTTAGCTTAATTTCATGCACTGTTCCCTCTAGGTTCTTGGTCACATGCGGTATGGACAGTGTGTACGGGTAGTAACAATGTTTTATGACTTTACAGTGGGCTGTCGTCCAATTCCCAAAGGCAACGTGATCTCTAATACATAATTAACTTGTGCACAGCAGAGGACAAAAATCCTATGAAGCCGTTCACAAGCTGGTGCTTTAGAACAGGGGTTTTCAAAGTGGGTGACGGGGCACCCTGGGGTGCAGTTACGGCAGTCCAGGGGTGCCACGAAATCATTTGATAATATTTGGAATTTATTTGGATATTTAAACAAATATTTAGTATCATTTTAAACTTGAAGTACAAAGTCATTTTCAGTCAGTTCTAACCAAAATGGTTATCTCAATGTTTTCCTCTCAACATAATCGCTAAAATATGCTATAGGCCTAAATACAATATAAGGTTCTGGGAGTGAAAATTATGAATATAATGTTGGGGTGCCTCGGATGAAAAAAATATTTAGGGGTCTGCCCTGAGACAAAAATGTTTGGCTTTAGAAGAGCTTCTCGTAACAACGATTGACTCAAATATAACTACATATCAATGTTTTCTGTCCTGTGTTTCTCTTCTAAGGAGTGGCTGGACTTGCGCTGCAGAGGGGTTCGCAACGCCAATGCTTACATCCTGGTCTACGACATCTGTTGTGTGGAGAGCTTTGAATACGTCAAGATGATTAGGCAGCAGATAGTGGAGCATAGGTATGATCAGTACATTGTTTGGTGCGGGAGACACAGTGACATACAGCTTTGGCAGTTGGCTGCCTGGATATACAGTAGTAGCAATCCAAATGTGACCCTTCCCATGACAGCATGCAATTCCACAGCTCCACATGCAATTCCATGTTTCTGACAATTGACAGACAGTTCACTCTGCAATGTCTCTTAATTCATGGCAATTCCTCCTCCCTGCCTTATGACAGCTTAGTAATGAACTTGATTCTAGCACTGGAGAATTTAGAGGTGCATCAGTAAATTCTAGTGTTGTTAAAACAAAAAGTACAAAAGAAAACCTCTGTCCTCCTAGCTGTGGGCCTGTACCTGCATTGACCTCTAAAGCAGTGGTTCTCAACCTGTGGGTCGGGACCACCAGGGGGGGTCACCACATTATTTTGAGGGGTCCCCAGATGATTACCTTAATGTGCAACATTGTTTTCTCACTCAACAGCAAACAAACCAACATAAAGTTTAAGTGTATAGAGGGTATACACATTTCTAAAGTGACAATTTAAGGACCTTTTAAATGACAAATTAAACATTGGCCAAATTGTCAAATATTGGAGGCAGAAATTGTGAAAATATTTTCACAATAGAACCATGTTATACCAAATGTAATGCCTCAACTCTTAGTGCTCGTCAGGTTGGGGGGGTCCCCAGTTAAAATATAATTATTTTATGTTGCAGCCTGAAAAGGTTGAGGACTACTGCTCTAAAGAGGTGTTGTTAATAATACTACTATGGTGATGAGACAATACTTACATTGCCAAGTTGACTCCCCTTGCCCTCATAACTCCGGATGTGGTGATGTTATTCCCTCATGGGGTTAATGCTCTTGGGTCAGTGGCAGAGCCATGAACTGTCCATCTGTTAATGGCCCATGAAGAAAAGCCATTATTGAAACAGCAAGGGCAAGAGAGATAAACGTTGGGAAGGGGAAAAGGGTGAAACACATGAAGAACAGAGGTGAGACTGATAACTGACTGAAGGAAAGAAAAAGGAAACGAAGGAAGGAACAAAGGAAGATAGCTGCGCGCACACACATATACACGCACGCACGCACACACACACGCACACGCACACACGCACGCACGCACACACACACACACACAGAATGACGCTTACACTCACTTTAGCAAGAAAAAACCTTTCCCAAAAAGTATAAGGCAGACATTTTTTCATCTCCCCCAGACCAAAGCCCATGGGTGCCTTTGATGTAATGAACACTCTGACTGTGCTGCTTCCCCCCTTGTCCATGTCAACTCCCACCCTGCCATCCTAACTAACACACACACACACACACACACACACACACACACACACACACACACACACACACACACACACACACACACACACACACGTGCACTCACACAGAGCGCATGCACACACAAACACAAGTGCATAGTATGCATGTGTGCACCCACACACAGTCACATCGTGCTCAAATCCATTTTCTGAAAACTGCAAGCCTAAGTGGATTTGAGGGGATATTTTTTTTTCTGTAATTTTGTGCAGTATCCTGTAGTAAAATGGAGATGATTATTTAGAATTTGAACTTCTGAGTTTGAGACAAAAGAATCATAGCTGTGGTGTTATTTTCAGTTGGGTGCAGATCTCGTTTTTTATATTTTTTATTTACTGTTTTCAGTAACAATAAGTCATTTTAAAAATGGTTGTGACCGTTATTGCAGTTTACTGTCAGAACCGGTCCGGCATAGCTTGTCCGTATACATGTAACGCCTGACACTGTGGTTCCCCTGACACGTCACCTGTGATGTCACAGTGATGATCGGAGCAGGGATAACACCTGACACTGTGGTTCCCCTGACACATCACTGTGACATCACAGGTGACATCACAGTGATGTCAGATACTCAGAGCAGGGATCTCCATATATGGGCATAAACAGGTGACATCACAGTGGTGTGGCTGGTTCAGACAGGGATCTCCATGTAGTAGAGAGAGAGACACTGGAGCAGCTCAGACGGTTCTAGCCTTTTTATTCAGGTGCCAGTAAAAACAACTGACTAACGTTTCGATGCTAATGCATCTTCGTCAGAGTCATGATCTCCATGTATTGGCATAAAAGGGATTATATGTTGTGATGTCATGTGAACCACTCTATGCCCATATATGGAGATCCCTGATGTCATCAATATTAAGCCCATATCTAACAGGACTTCATATCCATATATGGGGAACTGATCCGATATACTGTACATCACTGGCCAGACAGCCAAGACATGGCTCGAACTTGCCCTTTAGGGCGAGGTCGCTTGTCGCCCTAAGGCGTCTTACTAGTATTATTTCTTATAATTCTTTCCTTTTTTTGTAATTTAGATTGCAGTTTCCTTCACATCATTTGTTACAGATTTTGGCTTAAAATCACGCGAATTGGATGGCAAATCACAACCTCCGCCCCTGATTTCTCACATGCCCCTCTTCCAGCGCCACCATCAGGCTGATTTTAGCAAAACACATTTTTGAGCGGTGCTAACCGCTCCTATAGACCGCTTTTTTACCAAAACTATGATGTCACAAATGATGATGACATGAGTTCGCTAGACCAATGAAACACTTCGATTCTGTTGATCTGTCCATGATGTCATAGTCACAGAGGCACCCGATTGGTTAACCCTGATTTAGAACGCGTTTAGGCCGCGTAAAATACGTCATAAAAAATGATTGAGCGGTGCTAACCTTGAATTTCAAAATTGTATTAGATGAATATCACTTATAAGCGATAAAATAACCACACTTTTAGACAGACTGTGGAAAATCTTACAGGTTATAAATGATAGGCAGCTAATACAAGTTTAAAATACAAATGAACAGACTTTGAAAAACTAAAATATTCATCTTCTGGCCTCTTCTCGCCTCTCTGGAGGCCTCTCTGGAGGTAAATAAGGTCACTTATCATGACACTACGACACTCTTACAAGTTACAATCCGTAGCTTGGTCAACTAACTGATGAGAAATGACGATAAAGACTTATATAGTCTGAGCAGACCTAGTCTAGACTGACATCATACACAACAAAAACAATATTGCCATGCATGCCTATCAACACTGATTTGCGCAGGAATTAGTTTGCACCGCTCACTTCGCACGGGTGCGATTTTTTTAACACTGCTCCAACCGATTTTGGCCTAAATTATGCAAATTGGATGGCAAATCACAACCTCCACCCCTGATTTCTCACATGACCCTCTTCTAGCGCCACCATCAGGCTGATTTTTGCAAAACACATTTTTTGGACACTGCTCCTACAGATTTTGCCTTAAAATCACGCAAAGCGGTACACAGTATCTCTAAAGTCATGTCATCAACTAATTGCCTTCTAAAGTTTGTGTATGCGACCTGACGGTCGCTTATCTCCTGATTTGGGAGTCTTACTGGTAATTTAGATTGCTGTTTCCTTCACATAATTTGTTATGTTACGCCTTGACAAATATTAAGTCCTCACACACAACAAAAGTGTTCAAGGCTTAAAACGCTATATTGTACTGCATTGACCGAAGTCCTAGCCTGATTTCAGACTCAGCACTCTGAGAGTGGGCGGGGTATATATGGTCTGGAACCAGGCAACCGAAATCCCCCAGGGGTCTATACTAGGTCCTCTCCTTCTTTCCATGTATACTCTTTGCTGAAAATAGACAATCTACAAACACACAATCCCCCCTGCAGATTAAAATGTTGTTGTTGTTGTTTTACTTAAAACATGAAGTGCCCAATATTTTGGCTTCCTGATGACTCCTCGTTTTTATTATCTGTTCAGTGTTGCAAAGCAATGGAGCATTGTATTTGTACATTTGTGTTACCAGTGTCAAACTGTGGAATTTCACCAAATATAATTATGCAAATTGAGATCATTATCAGGAATGCTGTTAATATACTCATACATTAGCAGTAGTATATTGTATGTAATTTCTGCATTTCTGCTGTATAATGGGAAAAGACAGGAAAGAGGGGTATAGTAGAGACCTGCAACACAGGTCATCAAATACATTTGGCTTATGTGCTTATCCACCTGAACCATCCCAGAGCATAACTGCTTTGTTTCAAGGATTCTGGTCAAGTAGGGATGAAGCAGAGTGTTTGAATGCTTAATAGCCAAATGGTGCAGACTGATTTTGCCTAGCAACCAAGATCTAACCCATAATCAAAATACTGTAACTCAGTCACTATGTAACTTCTGCAGTATCATTGTCTCAGACTTACCACATTATTTACAATTAAATGCAAGTAAATGTGAGAGTGAGAATAATTTCACCCTTTTGTACTTGCTATTTAGTTAAAAAGAAAGAATAAGTAGTGTTGAGTAATAGACTCAATTTAAACTGCTGCCACCAACATTTTAAATTGGCTTAAGGGAGGACCGGACGTTGCATTTTTCTGCTCATGACTGTCACTATGACACACAAGGAGTTCGAATGCAGATACGGTACACCCAAATATGGACCTGTGTCTTCATGGTAATAGGTGCAAACAAATCTGTCAGCTCCGTATATGGGTACAAAAGGGGTCATGCCCATGTATGGGCATATACTATTAGGTCAGAGATCTCCATATACTGTATGGGCATAATGGTCAAATCGGTGGTGCGGCGTAGGTGATCCAAAAATAAATTGATCCAAAATGATCATCTCTTTGGAGCAAGCTACTGGTCATTCCTGCCACGTTCGATGCCAATATCTGCTCTCACTTCATAAGGATTAAGCACTGAATCAGGTCTGTCCTAAAAAATCAAGCTTCTTGATTCCTGTCTGAGTCACAACTTTATACATGCCTCCAGCTTTTTGATTAGGAAATTTATTGGAGGATAAAACACTTGAGATGCAGCATCTCGTCTTCCAGAGCTTGCCATACATCTCCTCAGTACAATATGCTGTTCAACACTTTTATCCTCACAATGGTGGAGAGTGTCGATACACCATTCCACCCACGCACACCTCTAAAACCATGGGAAACTGCACACAGCGACATTCACACTGTCTCGAGCTGTATGGACGCTGCGTGGCTAATTTCTGGACATTGTGAATGTATGAGTTAATTGAAGTAACGTGCATGAATACACTCACACATGCATACAAGAAAATAAACAGCTGTCCATTCACAGCAGTCATGCTGCAGCAATCATGTCACATTATGTTAGCTGACCCTGTGTGATAGAATGTGCCAGCGAGACGTGTTGTCACATTGATGATGTCACTGACGTGGGGAGAAGAGGAGGGAGACATATTAGTTTGTCAGAGCTTTGGGTAATTAATGACCTTCAGTCATCACCACATCCTCAAATGCTTAAAGGACAACTTTGTTTTTATTTTACAACAAGGGTTCATATTTTAGATTGTAATTAGAGAAAAGAAAAGACGAGTGTTAAAATGTTTTCATTTACTTCTTTCTATTGTTTTAGAGATTTTAATGACTTTGATTTCAGTGCATGGGGGCATGTCATTAAAATTACTAAAACGATAAAAACTTTTTAACACTGATCTTGTCTTTTCACTAATTACAATCTAAAATATATGAACCCTTGTTGTAAAAAAACAAAGTTGTCCTTTAAGCAGTGTTTTATTTTTTAATACAAAATACAGAGTAAATACTACCACATCTTCTCTCTTGCTTTAACAGCATCCTTTGCCCTCCCATCCTTTGTATCAACCTTTGAGGTCAACCTTTGTTTGACTGACCTCCCCTGCCTGTGCTGTTGTAGGGAAGGCAGCAGCAGTGAGGTGCCAATCCTGGTGGTCGGCAGTAAGAGAGACCTACAGCGCCATCGCTTCACCCCGCGCAGAGCGGTCTCCGTGCTCGTGAAGAAGACCTGGAAGTGTGGCTACGTGGAATGCTCTGCCAAGTTCAACTGGCATGTGGTCCTGCTCTTCAAAGAGCTGCTGGGTATCGCCGTGGCACGAGGCATGCGTCAGAATCACACCGCCATCCGTCTGCAAGGGGCACTTCAAAGGAACCGCTGTACTATCATGTGACACTGCAGAGACACTCCCTCCTCCTCCCCCACACTAGGGATGTGGGGATGGAGAAAAGAACTTCTATCTAAATGGCTGGAAAAATATATACCCTGAGGCCTCCTGCTTTACTGAGCTGATTATTCATAATGAGGTTTGTTAAGCCTAATTTAGGCTATACTTCGTCAAATGGCGACGTCACTTGCGGAAAATAACAGATTTTCATGTTTCGTTTTTGGCAAGTGACATCGTCTTGGAGTGTCTTGCGCTGTAAAATACATTGATTGACTCCTTCCATGCCCATCCAACCACTTCCTAGTCAAACCCTTTCAAAAGGTTATCAGAAGGTGTAAAAGTATAAGAGCTTCTCTTTGCATCTGCCTGCCAGACAGCTATTATGTGTAGAGATGTGCTTCCTAGATCACACAGCAACAAGTCTTACCAGCAACAGCCTTTTGGCTGTGACTGTGACAAAGCTGTGCTTTTAAGTCCCAAAAGGAGAGCAATATCATTGAGTCTTCCCTTTCGAAAGCATGTGTCATATATTCAGCAAGGTGGACAGGATACACATACGATACAACTACACATTTCTTGATTCCTTGTCAGGTAATATGTATACTGTAGGAAAAGATAGGACAGTGAGTGAGGTAGATAAAATGTAGCTTATCTTTGGTAAAATTATCATGGAAGAGAATTAAAATAGATAAAACTAGACAGTGTAACTTTTTAGATTCTTAATCGCAGTCTTCAGAGTCTTGTACACCTGGTAAACTGAATCTTGTGGGCAGAATTGCTTCTTGTGATAGACTAAAGCCTATTGTTTCAGAGGGAGAGTATTATGGGTGATTTATTGAGGCCTATCGTAGGTTGGCCTATGTCTTGCACCAACAATAACAGAACTACAAGCTCACAATGTGTCGCCGCGTTGTGAGCTTGTAGATCAGCTATTTTCAGTGCGTGACACCTGCATGGTTGTCTTGCAGCAAAAAACACTGCAGACCCTTATCATGATGTACCGTAGGACTTAATCTGCACCCTCATTTCCTGACTGTTTCGTGTGAATACATTACATTGCAGGAGGCTGCAGAGGTTGGAGGAAGGGGGGCGGGGGGGTTTTCGTAACCACTTAAAGGGATAGTTTACCCCCAAAGTGACATTTTTTCTATCGATTACTCACCCAATGGAGACTTGAATTCATGGATATTATTTCGTTTTTGTCGCATTCCTAAGCCAATCATTTTAGGAGACTCTTGTGTCTCCATAGGGAACCACTGCTGATCATCAAATTATTGGCTTAGGAATGATATGATATGATATGATATGATATGATATATTATAATGTGACAAAAAAAGTAAAATATCCATGAATTCAAGTCTCCATGGGATGAGAAATCAATAGAAAAAAGTAATGTTTTGGGTGAACCCTAACCCTAAGCCCTACATCTCTGTACGCGAGAAACAGTGTAAATAGCCAATCTACAACCTCACAGTGTTGTGTAGTGAGCCTGTAGATCTGCTATTATCACTATTTAAAAATATATATTATTGTTTTTAATTTGCCCAAAATAGGGACAGTCAATGTGGTTAATTCATTATATATAATATTTTGTTATTGTTAAATTGGGATATTATCAAGACATTTAATTGTATTCAGGCAAGAAAACACATGGAGTAGCTACATGGCAAAATATAATACTGATGTTTCATTTTTAGAAGTAGGAAGGTAGCAGGTGTGGAATTTCGTCATTTGAGGGGCAAGGCCACTTGGCCTTTGGAGTTGACATTTTTTTTAGAGCACAAAGGCCAAATGCCAGGGCAGGAAGGCCATCAAATAAAACAATATTTTAGTCCATTGAAAGAATTTGTTGAATTTAAGTGTTGCAGGGAAATAGATACATTACGGTATTTACAATCTGATCCATGCTCAGCCCTGCACTAATCAAAGTCACTGGATTGTTTTAAAGATGGGACTTTCGGGGAGTTAAGAATTCAGATTCTCAACATAATCTCATCATGTCTACATGACAAGAAAGAGACACCAGAGCCTACTGTCTACATATTGACAGAGACCGAGGAGAAATTGGTACAGTCAGCTGGGGCATTAAGGCCACTGTGGCCTCAGGTCATGCTGTTGGTTTGAGGGGCACAAGGCCAAACTGAGAGGCAACAGCGGCCATGGCCTTCATGGCCTCCATGAAATTCCTGCCCTGGAAGGTAGCATTAAAAATCCTTGAGGCTTGTCCTGACCACCTATCACTACTGTTATGCCTA